>NC_059336.1:4352500-4657500 GCF_018350155.1 Leopardus geoffroyi
CACGGGACGAGAGCAGGGCTGGCTCCGGTCTCAGTTCTGCGCCCGGCAACCGGCAGAGGGCCCGAAATCAGGCCTATCTGAGCTTGTGCCGTTGATAAGGACTAAAAATTTAAAAATTTCAAGTTATCTGGCCTTGACTAAAATGACAAGTAATTCAAAAACTGTATGCTGCCCCACTTCATTCCACTTTTTTTGGGTAAAGAGTAAAATGGCACACTTAAAAGCAGCAAGGATTTTCCCCTCCAGGGACTCATGAAAATGAGATTGTTTGAATTACTCAGAATGGGTATCCCTTCCTCCTACTTTTTAAGAATCTCGCTTATTAAAAGAGAACAAAGGAGGCGGACACAAAGGGCCCCTTTCTGCCCTAACCACACCGAACAGGAAATAAGCACACAGTGCCCTTCCGTTCTGTTGGGTCCATGAAATACAACACTCCAGATAGGGGACTTTGCGTTTTTCAGAAACCTCACAGCCATCCAGGTTATGGATCTTCCCGTGGCAAGGGTCCTGCACAGAAGAGGGGCTCAGAGCCCCAGAGCCCATCATGCACGCTAAGGAGGCTCTCTGTGAGGAGCAGGCAGTGGCCATGACTTTCTTCCCAAAGCAAGGATGGTCCTGCCCGTGTTGCTTCACTGGGCACACCATTAGGAAAACTAACTTTGGAAAGATTGGGGTCATTTAATTAATATGGAAAATTAAGTTTAAAACCAGGGGTTATTTTTTTGGGGGGGGGGGGGAGAGGGAAGGGGGCTTGGAATTTGTTTTAAAAGTGGGCTAATCAGAAAAGAAAATCCCCGAGACAGAAAAATCTACTTAACAAAATTCTGTAAGTTTTTTTCCCCCCCTTCCTTTTTACCACTTGAGAGTTAGTCTGGCTTAGAGGATATACTAACTTGCCCAATCAGTCCTACATTAGAGCACCAGTCCAGAAATAGCTCCCCAGCCGCCCTGGCCTCCAGCACGTTGCCATGGCAACAGAACCACAGTTCTATAAATAGATCATCAGCACCAAATCTTGTGAGAGAGACATCTGGAGCCGGGCCAGCCAAACCCCAGCTCAACAAATAAAAATAGGCAGCTTAAGAAATAGTCAAGGTACCCGGATGGCAACCTGAACATAAAGGCAGTTCAACCAGAAACATGCTGGTCAGTGTGCACAGAGGTCTGTTCCAATCATCCCGCCAGGGAAGACATTTTAAAAGTTTTAAGCCGTGTTCATTCCACAACCCCCCCCCCCCCCCCCCAGTTTCCTTAAAACTTTCCATAAACGGTGCAAATGTTGCCATTTTCTGATAAACTTGCAGGGGCAGTTTAAAGTTGCTTTAAAAGAAAACTTTTAAATGGTGTGAAATAAAAACAAAACAAAACAAAAAAATGCTGGCTAAATGACTGTTAATGAAACTGTCACACCCTCCCCCTTCCAGAACACTGAAAGCTGGGAGGGTTAAACCCTCCTAATCTTGTACCTGTACTTCTGACTTGGATCCAAAATACAAAACGCAAACAATTCCAGGATTTCCATTTGTTTTGAGTTACTATAATTAGCACTTCCAGCTTTCAGTTCAAACTTTTGAGAAAATCAGGGACTTTGTTGAAGAAGTGGTAGGGGGTTGGGGTCACAGGGACTGGCCAAGATGGACTGTTTTTCTGTCCTTGAGAAAATACACAGATATGCCTGCATACCCAGCCATGAAACAGCCCTCTATGTGACAAGTGGAAATAATCCACTGTGCACTTCCTATGGGAAGGCGGGACCAGGGCAAGATAAATTGATCGGTTTCACAGACCCTACCGAATGCCTCTGTGATTTGCAGATAACAGGATTCTAGGGAACTTGCTGTTTGTTTGCTGCTACCTCTTCCTGCCTCCTATTTATTCAACTGGTATTCACGATACATTCCTCAGTAATGCAATTTCAGCTTCTGGTGAGCCAGCCTGGAACCCTGGTCCTGAGTACTTAGTATTTTCTACACAATAGCAAAGCCATTTCTGAGTTTCAGCTACCTATAGAAGAAAGGTTGAAACCCCACAAATGTCTTTTGCCTCCCCCACCCCCCACCTGCCCGGTCACAAGACACTCCAGCTTCCGAATATTTTAACTGCGACCCCTTAGCATGTTTGTGCAACAGCAGCCAACAAGCAATGTTAAGAATTTTTTTACGGCTCTGACCATCATGTATTTGCTATCTAACATGTACAGGATGAGGGAGGTGGTAAGCTATTTAAAAGGCAACTTTCCAGGTATGTGTTATGTACACTGGAAGGGGGGGACAGAGAAGCACCCCCACCCCCCGTAGGGGGAAGCATCCTTGAATCGAAGCCCAGTGTGGATGGATAAGGGTAGGACATGGAATTCAACGCAAAACCTAACTCGACTGACTGTAGTCACTTACCTGATGGCAGAAATAGCAAGGCAACCGCTAGCTACCGAGGAGGGGGGAGGTATGTTTTTGTCCTCACCATTTCCCTAGGTTTTTAAATTATAGCAATAAAATACAGCATTTTTACATTATTCCAAGTACGAGAGCTGCCCGCTCTTTCTAAAAGCTTGGAGGTCAATCCAATTAATTACCTCAAGCTAATTAATTCCGAGCATCACCTTTTTGCAAGTAATTATCATTTTGCTCTAAAAGGCACTAATTGTTTATATAAAATAATGTCGCTGCACTAAAAAAGTGTAATTAAGGGCTTTATAGAACAAATGACTCCAACTAGAACTTTCTAAGTGCAGGTGAGAATGACTGGCTGGCCTCTGTGAACGCAACTCTTCCGCAAAGAACTTGACAAGCGGGAGTAGAGGCTTCTAGCACTTTCTCAAGGCGTGCCCGTCCCGTGTGCGGAGGCAGGAGAGAGGTTACTCACTACTGGGCGCAGTCAATCAGCTGGTACTCATTGGAGCGCTCATAGCAGGCACGCACTCCTTCGTCCTCCCACAGAGCCTTGGCGTGCTCGTAGAACTCCTGAGACACACGAGAGAGAGCACCGATGAGCTTGTGCCCACGCTGTCACCGCGCCGCCCCCCTAACCCCCACACCGCGGTCCACTGTGTGACCAGCATGGGGTGGGATTCCCAGTTGAGAGCCAAGTTAACGACTTCATGCTCAAAAGGATTTTCACTCAATTTGCGAAACGTAATTAAAAGCCAGAGTAATTAATTCCTGCTGTCTCTTCTTGTGAATTACGGGTCTTGGGTAGTTCTCCTAGGTGTGGTTTTTTTGGGGGGGCAGGGGGGGTGGTGCGGGACATAGTCACCTACCGAATAATTTTGCTTCTTTACACAATTGCTTATATGGGAAAGATATACATTAATCTGCATTAGGAGAATATGCCAAGAAATGATTCAGTGTTGTGAAAACAAGATATTTCATTTGTAAGATGTGCTTGGGATGAAGTTCCCTTCCAGGAAAATTTGAATTTTACCAAAAAAGTAATATGGTTGGGAACCACTGGCAAACGTGGCCCTGTCAGTGCCTGTCCTTTGGGAAGGGTCCTAATGGGAACAATGGAGCAAATAAACTGTGTCGTTTTAAATTGCAGTCGGTTATGATTCACGTGTCATTTGAACACATTTTTCATTCTACGGGGGCAGTCTTCCCTTACAAGGCAAGAGAGGGTTTTTCTTCAGTGTGAATTCAGCCAAGAGAAGGATTAAAAGTAGGTAGGGGACACAAAGTTCAGATGTCGGCACGACTGATAAAAGGTTACTGTTCTGGTGCATTTTCAGTAGGCTGCCATTTTCCCCTCTATTAGAAACACGCATTATGTATATTGTTCTTACTGCTGGAGTTTTCTTCAAACTCGCTATTTAAAAAAAAAATTCACCTAGCCATACTTATTAATACTGCTTCCCTGCTAGCGTAAGTTTGCAGCCAAGCCCATTTAAAATACACAAACACAAATTCCCAGGAAAGCCTGACAAAAGGCAACAATAACTCATTGTTCTAACTGTAGACAAGTCTTTTCCTTCTGGGCCTTATAAACTGGTGCATCTTCCCATCTTGTTTCCCGTCCCCCTCTTATAAACCACTCTTCCCCTACAGAGGGGTCAAAACGTATGTCTGGGTATGGCTCCTTCTGTGTTCCCTAAAAATAGTTCTTTATGGAACAGAGAACCTTTGTAAACAGGGTCCTGCACATCAACCAGGATGGGCAGAAGAAACTCTCCCAAGTTTTAATTTAGGTGAAAGTCCTTTCTTTTCTTTTTTCAAAGGAAAAAAAAAAAAAAGAAAAAGAAAGAAAGAGAAAAGGTTTCATCTGCCCCAAGGCAAGCACTGATTTTAGAGAAAAATAAAAAGAAAAAAAAAACCTTAATAAAGGTCAAATAGTAAACTGTTCAAAAGGAGAATGTCTTCCATTTATAAAACCCAGGGCTCGCACTTCACTTCTGCATTCCTTGGTATCTTTGGATACTTTCATTTAACTGGACAATTAGCATTTGTGTGCCATATTTAACATACAGTTTTGTTTGTCACAAGACGTGTATGAGGGAATAATTAAGGCTGCCACAGCTCACGACGTTTTCCTTTATAAAAACCTACATTCTAATGTCGTGAGAATAAAGTGTGATGCTTACTTGTGGGGGGGGGGGGAGATTTACAAGGGGTGACAGAATTCCACTCACCCATCTTGAGCAAAGCCCTAATGATGATTAGCATTTTGAGCCCTAACGGAATTCACTTTTTTGTAAGAATCAGCATCACAGAAATGTGTTCGGCCCGAACCGTGGCTCTGACACAGGTGTGCGGTCACCAGAGCTCATCACCCTGTGCCGCCCACTGTACAGGGGAGGGGGCAAAGGAATGATTCAAGAGCTTAGCTTACGGGAGGGAAATCAAAGTCGGGCACGTTCATCACGCTCAGAATGTAGTCCACTCTGAACTGGTTCTCAGGGTTGGCCAGCTCCACGGGGGGGACCAGGTTGCTCATGGCGGCCACGATGGTCTGAAAATGATTTAGCAAAGCAGTCAGGGGGACAGCACTATCTGAAAGGGGAGCTAAGAGAAGAACGAGACAAAGGACCCAAACACATACTTCGATGGCCTCTTTCAGGTTGTTTTTGATGTCCTGCACTTTGGTTGCCTTCTCACTACAGTGGGATTAAAAAGAAAAAGAAATCATATTGCATCACATTGGCAAACAGCGTCTCTTTAGTCAAGATATTCCAACTAAAAGCATAGTATTCTGTTCTTGAAAGACCTGCGGATTCAGATCTGTACAGATTGGAGGTTCCTGAATAAAGGTGGTTTCAAATTATAACCTCCCAAACGTGTCCCGAGGACACACCCGATTGGGGCAGATTAGCAAATTGGCATCGAGATAAGAATCAAGGCTACTGTACCAGAAGTCAGACCTGGTTCATGGACTATTTCAGATGTGGTTCCAGTTTTTTTTTTTTGAAGCCCCCATTGCACACAAACACTTCCTAAAAGGCTCCTCCTGGCCCTTATCAACATCCCTGTGTGTGCGTGTGTGTTTGTGTTGGGGGGAAGAGGGTGATGTCAATCACATACTAGGGAGGAGAAGAAGTTTCATGGTTCTTCTTGGGGCTTACTTGGTCACTGGCTTAGTATACAGAGAACCAGTGACTGCAGATGGTGAGATTACAGATTCTGAGGCTTTGAGGCCATTTTTATTAAGTCATCATGTCAGTCAGCTAGCAACGACATTCCTAGGTGATAATATACATTGGTCCCTCAATGTAAATAGGGATAAAATGAGATTCTGCCCCCAGAAGTCTGTATGGTCTGGGACTCGTGTGCTGGGGTGGGGGGTTGGAGGTTAGAGGTTTAGTGGCCTTTTAATTATGACCCGAATGTAAGTCATATAGGACATGGTGATCTTTATTCAGGGTCACTGGGACCATAAGTAAAGGTCACACCCTTTGGCTTCTGGGGTCCCCTGGAGGAATGTTTACACCCAGTTACATCAACTCAAGTGCTGTAGGGGTCTTCCGGCAACTGTCCTTCATTGGAGACACGACCAAAGAACATTCTAGAGTTTGTGTCTTCAGGGGATAAAAAGGACCTCTTGCTTGGGGTATAAATCTTAATACACCCATTGCCTCAACCTTGTGGTGTTGGGTGGGGGGCGTGGAACCAATATTCAGGACATACCTATGGTGTACTGAGCCCCGGGACAAGACAGCACGGTCATGGGGAGGTTAAGGTGCTCCCCCCTCCCAGAGGAAACTGAGGCTGAAAAGCGCGCCACAGAGGCAAGAGAGGGGACGGGGCTCACTTTTCCTTGCTGTGTATAATTTTTAAAGAAAATGTCAAAATTCCTCATTTTTGACGCTTTCGCTCGGTTGATTTCACCAGGAGTCCCGGCATGGAGGTAGAAATTAAACCCGTGGCCCCTCAGGAGCAGAACGCGACAGTGTGTTAGTGTAGGGAAGACGCGGAGGGGGAGTGACAGCAACCGCAGCCTGGCAGGCAGCATGGTTAGGAGTGCGGAGTGGAGAAGAGAGCTCTCGAAGGGGGAGGGGGGCGGCCGTGTGCTCGCCTGCCAACAGCTCTGCCCCCGCCGCCGAAGATCCCGCTTGGGACTTTTTTCAAGGAGCTGTAATAGCTAGCATTAAGTATTTCATTCTTACCAAAATAAAGATCTGCCTATTGATCTGAGGGGTGGGTCCACACTTCCTGATTTCATTTCCCCCGTTTCCCCGGCAGGGTCAGCCCGCTTTCTGTTGAACTGGCTTTGGAGCAACTGCTTTTAACGTCAGACTTTTTAAAAAGCTGGTTTACAGGTGTTCTTATCAGCGGGGGAGGCTGGGGGCAAAAGACCGTACCAGGAACCCCCTCACGGCCACTTACAAGTGCTGGGAGTCAGGAGAATTTGAGGAACAGGCAGGACAGCAAGAGAGGTCCTGCAAACCAGGAGCGTGGCGTCCACGCCCCGATGGCAAGGGTGCCCTTGGCCCCCAGACTCCTGCTTACTGCCGCCACCCTCCATGGAAAGGGATGGGAGCCCTGAGCCCTGTGGGACCTTTCTGCTCGTGTGTGTGCACCACTGAAGCTCATTTCTGAAATCAGGAACCAAGTCCAGACTTGGCGCTAGAGTCTGAGTCAGTTACGTAGACGTCAGAAATGTCGAAAGGATGCGTGTTTGCCCCTAATGTTCGCACCCAGGCCCAGGTTTACCTAGAACCCCACAGGACAAATCCCATTCATTAAAAACAGGCTCCATTTCCATGGTAATGAGAGCCATTACGTCACCCCAGCTTTCAAGGTCCCACAGTAGTTAAAATTAGAGATGTCCGGGTATTAACTACCCAGATGTACATGGAGCAAGAGGAAAGTACTTCCAGAAAGGAGGTTCTTTCATTCAGTTTGATATTTTGGTCTAAGTAGTAGTATGATAATTGGAAAACTTCCAGTCTTAAATACGGATATTTTGAGAACGTGTTCAGTATTCATCTACGTATGTGAATAGGTGTGGGAGTAGATCAAGTATAAAACAGCTAAAAGAGAAATCTAAAATCTAATTCGGGTGTGTAATACTAAAACATAAAATTCTTCCATTGAAGCAATTACTATGTAGATGGAGACATTATACTGGGGCTGGCAGGTTTATCATCATTTTTACTATCGCTTAATGAATTTAACGTTGATTGTGAAATTCAGAGAAAATTCCTCAGATGTCTCTAAACTACTTAACAAAGCCAAGTTATGTATCAACCGCTACAATTTTGATCTGACGGACTAAAACACTGGGTGGGGCTGGAAATGCTTTTGGGACGTGGCCCCCTCCCTCCCCCAGTATGTCCATGAAGCCTATCGCCTGGGGTTTTATTTTAAAAGTCCCTTCCCTCCCCCCCTTCAGCTAACCCAAGTGGTGGGGAAAGGCTATGCTATATTAAGTTTCTTTTGGTCCTATACACCTTTCTCTTTGTGCATTTGTGGGAAAGGGACAGACAAAAGAAGAAAGACAGAAGACAGACGCAGGATACAGGGATTGCTGAAACATGCAGAGAATTTTTATTTATCACGTATGTTAATACTTATATTTACTTGCAGAACAGAGTCACAGATAGAAGTGCAGGCAGGTGTTAGTAGGGTTCAGGGGTCTAGCACAGCATCTAGTACAGAGTCGGGGGGTCAATACGGGCTTGTCATAGTTCTCAGATGCCAACTTTTGGTACAGTAAACTGTCAATTAGTCACTTTTATGTAGATGCCTTTTTTTGATTGCTGTTACACTACATTTTTGCCAATTAAGGATTTCATTCCATTTTTTTTTTTTTGTGGTTTTGTGGGTTTTTGTGCTTTTTTTTTGGTTTTTTTGTTTTGTTTTGTTTTCAGTTATCTTTAGAGGTTAGGTGGTAGGGCCCCCTCCCCCTCCCCCCCACAACAGAATAGTATTCTTATTAGAGGTTCCTAAGACCAGGCAATTCCAGCATGCAAAGTGGGATAGCATAGCCGGGAAGAGGAGAAACTGTAGCCACCATCTAGGGATAATACATTCTAAAAGAAACAGATGAACAGACATGTGTAAGTCACTTTGTCCACCCCGGTATCCTTTGCCCCGCCCCACCCCCGGCCACAGAAGCTATTTCTTTGAGATGCCCTAGGCTGGGTCAGTCGGCTCTGCGTGTTCTCATGAGAAATAGCTGAGCTGCGATGGCTACCTGGCATGCGTGTGCATGTCGGCGTGTGATGGGCAGCGGGGATGCAGGAAGTGAAGAAAAACAAAACTGATAATGAATGGGGAAAAAAAAAATAAAAAGCGGATGCCATCGTGAATTACCTATCCACTGGCTAACGCAAAGTGCCTCTGGTTAACATACATTTGAGAAGTTTTAAAAGATCAGAGGCTTTTCGGGACCATTCTTAACAATGACCTCCTCAAGGTGCCGAGGTGTTTTTTTTTTCCCCCCCTCCCCAAATTATAGACGGTGCAGCACCATGTATCTTAATAGAGGAAAAAGATTTTTTTTTCCCTCTCCGAAAAGTCTGAAATTTTAACATCACACCAAGCAGCGGGTGGATGGAATTTAGTCTAGTTTTAAAAAACGAGTAGCCAATTCAAATGGAGAGCTGGGGGGTGGGGTGGGTGGAGAAACAGAAACCATATGGAAAAACATCAATACTCGAAATCTTAAACTGATCGTCTAAAGCTGAAATCTGTTAACTTTCCCCCACCTGGATTTAATTACATTTAAAGGATGGCCAGAAAAAAAAAAAAATTATGTTTTGCAGTGCACTTGCTCCGAAATGTGAAGAGATTATGTGTCATGTGCAAACATGTATACCAAGATGGCTGATGGCCCTGAGATGAGTTTTGTTTTCTCCCCGGGGCTCTGCCCTCAGTTTCCCAGGATGATCTTCATGTTTGTTTGTTTGTTACAAAGTTGTTGTGGTTTTGAATGTGCCTACCCATCGCTGTTGCTCCTGGCAGCCTGCGGGTCCTCTTCGCCGCCCCTTTTAAAGAGAGATTGAAAGCTCACCTAATCTGCAAGGCACCGCAATTTCCCAAAAACCCCACACAGCCTCTCTACATTCCTAAACAAACGGTCACCATCCTCCCGTTAATTCTTAGCCGCCTTTCTGGCTAAGTTGCAATGTCCACTGAGACTGCAGGCCGTGGAGGAAAGAACACCACACCTCTGCCGCAGGATTAGCCGAGCCCTCTGGAGACTCTCCGGTAGGGTATACAGAAGGGACGGATAATTATTTTCTTGTGCTTTCACTAAATGTACATGCATTAGGGAGATAAAGCAGTGATTTATCTCACAATTCTTTGGAGAGCAGAGCCGCGCATAAGGCTCCTGGATTCTCCCAGATCTCAATCTTTTACCATGTTGTATCTGAACACACAAAGGCAGAGATACGGGTGATTTTTGCCCATGATTTCCTGGTGCAGTATTAATTTCCTCCCTTCTTGAGGTCAGGGAAACTACCTATGAAATGTTTTTATTTATATAGACTCGTTCCTGATAACTGTCATCAATTAAAACTATGTCTGAACTGTGAGACAGCAAAAAAAAAAAAAAAAAGAAAAAAAGAAAAAAAAATTAAAAGAACAAAACTCACTACACCTCCAAAAACCAAACAAAACCCAACAAAACAAAACAAAACCCAATCTTCATAAATGGTAGGAATTTCTCCTTGAAGGTAGGAAGGGCAGGACGGCTAAGCGTTCTACAGAGTTTTTTAATTGATTAGCTTATTAGCTCAACCAGTGTTAATGGCACTCCTTCCCCCCGCCCCCCCACCCCTGCCCTGGCACTAAATGTAAGGAAGAGTTAGCTTTGAGTTAGGAAAATCCGCACTTGACCTCTGTATTTCTGAAGGTCAGATTAATAGTACACCTTACTCTCAAAATGTAACCAGCACGGCAGTCTGCGGATAGTTAAGGCAAATCTCATAGCTTAGCCCAGCCCTAACAAAGCGCACATTTACGGGAGCGAGGAGGAGAAGGCCCCTGCACCACGCAGAACACCCTTTAGTGGATGGATGTCACCATTTCATAGGGAATTCCTAGTGAAGAAGGAAACCGCTTTTGTTGCAATACCGCAGTGAGGAAAAAGAAAAAAGGAGGCTCAGTTGAAGGAGATAAAAATAAGGTTTCTAGACTCACACGAAGAATTCCCCTGTATGTCACTTCCACGGGCTAAATTTAACGTCCTCAGAGATTACCTATGGCTTCCTCTACAAGGCAGGCAAACTGGGAATGTCGCTTCCTCTTTTTAAAAAGAAAATAGAAAAGAGAAGTTCTGGTTTAAATGCCTCATGTGCATTACAGACTGGCTCGCTAAGGGAGGAGAATCCTTGCTCTAAAAATTAAAAAACCGTAGGGCAGTCTGTAGAGTAATAAAACCTTAAGTAAATTATTGCAAGGATGTCCTATCTTCTCCTGGACTCGAGCTAAGGTAAACAGTGGCTGCTGCATCCTTTTAAAAATGCTAGCCATGTCCAGTTTTAATCAAAATATTTATCTAGAGGGTACATGGTCAAATCATTTTTGCTTAACTCGCCTCATGCAGAAGCACTCCCCGGCAAGATGCAAGGGAAATAATTATGCAAGGTTTTTCTTTAAATTACAAATTCACATAGCTAAAAAGTCGGTTTCTGGCTTTTTGTTTATCAACCGATGGCAATCTCTGGTAAGAGGGCTTTATTGAAGGCTGTCAGGAATTAAGAGCTGCGAGCGAGCTCTTCAATTAACCGCCTGTATATCCATATTGATAACGAGCCATTCATAAAACTGGTATAACAGCCCATCCTTCTGAATTCGAGGTTCAAGGATAAAGAGCATCCTAAACTAAACCGTCCATTTGTATGTGTGACATCATCCTTAGCCCCGATTATGTGACCTAAGAAATTCTAGAATGTTCCATAAAGAGCTGCCTTCAGGCGCAGTCCTTGTACCTCTGAAAGGTGAGAAAATTCATCTTTGTTTGCCTGGTGCTTGGTGCACAGTAGGTGTCAGTAACTGCCTCTTTATTGGTTTGTTCTGGGGGCTTTTGGCGCATAACTGAATTAAACTATGCGACCTTGACTCAATGTCCCCTCCCCCCCCCCCCCCCCCCCCCATGAAACCAAACTGAGACAAGTTTTCAACTGAATCCAGGTTTAAGAAAGGGAATGGGATTGCTAACCAGCTAGTAATTGTAAACTAGTGTCTTCAGGTGTTTGTAAGGTTAATCGCTGTCATCCAGTGAGAACAGAGGCTGGCAGATTTAGCTCCTTCTGTTTCACACGGGAAGGGCCCATCTGGGGTCCGGGCAGAAAAAGCAAATTCTGAGTGTATTGAATGCTCCCCTCTGCATGTTTTTCATGGCAAGCATGACCCCCCCCTCCCCATTTCTTACATCCCTAGTACACGCACTCTCTTTTCATCTTTATTCTCACTGTGGTATTGTCACATTGTCCTGTACCAAATGCCTCGAAGGACTTTTCAAAGGCAAAAATGCCCCTTGACCCAGCCGGAAGTACCTAACTCCCAGTCTCCATCTTCTTTCTTTAGGCAAGACTACTGATTTTTAGAAAGGGAAACAATGATTTGCCCATAATGTTAATTTCCGGGGGGGGGGGGGAGGGGGGGGGCGGGGCAGGGGGAGGACGGTGAGGGAATGAGGAATTATTAACAAGGGCTGTCTCCTTCAACTTTGTTTTCACGTGAGAATATTACTGAAACAATGTCCTCCCTAATAGTTTAATACATCCCGCAATGGCGCATTGCGCTGAAATCTGCTGGGGGGGGGGGCGCTTCTCTGCAGTGGTCAGGTTGCCTGAAAAGGGGGGTGGTCACAGCAGGTGTCAGCTATGTCAGAGACCCACTGCACCAAAATTTGGGCAGGTCTGCAGCAGACCTGTCATGGGGCCAGCCAGGTGCTCTCTCCCTGGTGGTGGTGGGGGGGGGGGATAGTTTTACAACAACACTGGTGCTTTATTATTACTTTGATTATTTATTGCTGCACCAAAGAGTCTAAGGGGGGGGGGGGGGAATCTCCAAAGAGCTCTTCCCTGGATTTTCTCCTATGTAGGCTGAAAAAATTAAGTGAAAATTGGCTGCCCAGCCCCCAAAATCTACCTAAACTTCCTAAAGGTTAGTATAAAACGTGTTAATCTTATTGTGCCCCAGCACAGAGTTGACACTTACTCTCCATTAAACCCATTAACATGCAGAATCCTCATTTGCTTCACAATGGTGCTTTTACCAGATTCTCCAGCACCTAGAAAATGAAAGTAAGTCTCAGGTTATGAGGGAGGCATTTTACACACTTTGGGCAGGGAAGAGGGCTGCCGTGTTTTCCACAGAAGCAGCACGCAAAAAAACAAACAACACAACAACAACAACAACAGGAAACACAAAAACACCAAACAAAACAACAGACTTGCAATCTTCCTTGGCATTTCGACGCAGAGAAAACGAAATAACATGTCCAACTCTGTGTCTACCTGCAGTGTTTTCACCATCACAGTAACAAGAATTAAAGGGCTTGCTGTTTTCAGGGTTTTGTTTTCTTTTGGTTGTTTTCAAATTTGTGGGGTGGGAAAGCAAGGGGGGGGGGCAAAGACAGGATGACGCAATTTTGTCATTTGAGGGGGTGGGGGGAGAAACTTGGAAGTCAAAACTGAAACTGAATAGCATTCACTGGTGAAACATACACATACATGTAGATAGCCACAGAATTCCCGGTTTGTCAGAGGTTTCATGGTTAAAACACCCAGGATTCACAAACAATGCCCAGACACCGCTGTCTTCAGCTCACGGACTGACGCAGCATTTCCCTCCCGCAAATTTTCACAATTCAGCTTCTTTAATGGACAGCTTTTCTCCCCTCAGGCTACTCAAAAATCAACCCCAACCCGCAATTTTCCATTTATCCTCCTTTTCCGCAAAGGGTATCTTCCTAAAGATAAATTCTCTTTGGATACAACCACCATGTTGCGGGGGGTGGGGGGGGGGGTGGAAAATGGAAGACCATCCAGTTTATGTCATCTTCTCGAAAAATACATTTTGGTATCAAATATAGTGCTTGAAAACGACCACATTCGCATGCAGCAACAACTATGAAAAGTACTGTTAAAAGGACATGACTTTAATCATGAGGGAGCCACTGGATTTTCAGATTCCTCGAGCCCTTCTCAACTAAACAGTAAAAAGGAGCACATGCCTCCATTTTAAATCACCTTTCATTTGTAAACATATATTTTATGGAAAAAGCACAGTTCCACCCAGCAAGAAGGAGGATTGCTATTTTTTTCATTCTTTTTTTTTTTTTGCAAACGTATACTCTCTTGAACAAGTACTGTGTATGTGAAAAATTTTTTGCCCTCCTCCCACACAAATCTGTTTGGTTTTTTTTTTTTTTTTTACCCCCCCCCCTTTTTCAGTTTTAATTTTATTAATTGTTTTTGTTTTACTGCCCAGAGGGCAAAGCATTCCTCCTTCTCTTGCTTTTTCACAAGGCTGTAATCAATATCTGTAAAAGTTAAAATTAGTTTCCACAGAAACATTGATTTCAAAGCAAACACTCTATCTTAATGAGCCCAAGTCTAATAAATTAAAATATTAAAGGCACTATTAAGAGATTCCGTGCAGAGAATACAAGGCATTAATCAGAACCTCCAAATTCTTCTGTCAGAAGTGTTAAAATGTGCACCACCTCTTACAGGCACAGATTTGTGCCTCAGTTTCCACATTTATGTCATTAAGATGCATTTTGGGCATCCCATGAGGTTTCCTCTTGCGGGGGGGGGGGGGCTTACTAGTTTGGTTGCAGACCCCCCCCTGCCAGAGGCTATCAATCAATCATGGTAATATGAAGCCATATAGACTAAGACACCTGGGGAAAATGAGCCCACAGGGACCTAAAAGGTGTATTCAGAGTAACAGTCTCAAATTAAGTGGAGACTGTGTTCACAGAGCAAAGGTGTTAGAAATTTAAGGCACTGTTAAGTGTCACACTTGTTTCTAATTAGTATTCAGGTAACAAGATGGCATTCCCAGGAAAAGATTCTAGACTTTTCCAAGCCGATACTTTGAAATCAAGTTATATGCATATTAATATTCACATAGCATAATTCTACCTTCAGAAGCTGTAGGCAAGACTTCAACATATGTATCATTTCATTATTGAAATTGCAAATGCATAGAACACCAGACTTGTTTCCACTTAATTAATAATTTTCTGCTTTATATAAATCTGGACCCAGGAGAACAAAGAGGTGACCCATCCAGAAACACCAGACCAACCACCACCACAAAGGAAAAAATCGGCCTTTTACGTTTTTATTCTTTATAGTCCAACTGTTTTTGAAGTGCGACCATCAACTAGGGTTTAACCTGGCAAATTCACAAATTAACTCAGATAGCCAAATTACTAAGGAAGTGGAAAACTTCCATGCTAATTAATGTTTGTGTCATTCTTGTGGTCATTTCAACAATTTCTTTTGTGCTTATGTTTCACTTTGCCTCCCCCCACCCCCATCAGCACCTTTAAGAAAAAAGGAGAGGCCATGTCCTTATAGTTAACAACCCCCACCTCCCCGCCTTTTTTTTTTTTTTTTTTTTTTTTTGGCCAAAGAGGAAAAACCGCAATCAAGAGAAAACCCAAAACCAAACAACCAAATGTCACTTGACAAACAACTAATTAACGTCTGTCCATCTCCTTCCACCTGGAAAAAAAGTCTCCTTAAAGCGCTCTCAATGCCCCCTCCCACCTTGAGAAGGACAAAAAACCAAAACAAACACAAAAAAACAAACAAAAAAAACCCCACGCCATTTCCAGACCAAGAAGCCATTTACAGACAAATGTCATTTTCCAGTTCTGATTTATGAGTGTCTTTTTTTTTTTTTTCACAAAGCACTCTCAATGTAGCCAACCAACAGGAAAATGTGTGTGTGCGCGTGTGTTAATGGTGTGTGTGTGTGTGTGTGTGTGTGTGTGTGTCTCGTGGGGGGGCGGGAGGGGGCTGTGCTACAATTAATTCTCTTTGCTTTTCAAAAAGCCTGCATGTCTGGAAGGGGAAAAAAAGGTCATACTGTAAAAATGACGTGTCATTTGGTTTCACTGGGCACTTAGCGTACTAACTCCTTTTTTTTTTTTTTTTTTTTTTTTTTTGGTCTCATTTTATTTGATTCTCCTTCTCTTCCTTCCACGGCCGGCCCCGGCCCGGGACACGTCTGCTCCGCGCACACAGTGTGTCCTGCCCGAAACGCACCGAGTCGCGCCCAGCGGCCGCCGCGCTCCCTCCTCCCCGCCCCCCCCCCCCACTCCGGCGCCACGATTCGCCCGCGCCCCCTCCCCCTCACTGCACCACCTTTACCACTCCGATCCCTTCCGAGGGGCTGATGTCACCCGCCCCCCCCCCCCCCACTCTCCTCGGCCACTTCCCTCGCCACAGCCTCCCCTCGGCGAGGTCCCCTCCGCCACCGCGGCGGCCCCCCCCCCCCCACGTCACCCCCTCCTCTCTGGCCCCTCTTTTCTTCTCCCTCTCCCAACAAATCACACACCCCACGGAGGCGGGTCCCCCTCCCTCTGCCCGCCACCCCATTTCCTGTCCCCGAAACCCTCTTTTTGTCGCAGTCTCCCGAGCCCTGTGGGGCTCCCCCTCCCCCTCCCCAACATGCACCCAAACCCCCGGCGTCGTGTAGGCCTCGCGGAAAACAGAGAGAGGAAAAAGAGCAAGGGGGAGGGCGAGAGAGAGAAACAGAGACGGAGAACGGGCGGGCCAGGGGAGGGGGCCCCGCGCCCGCGCCGCCGCGGCCCCCCGCCCCGTTTTGAGCCCCCCCGCCCCCCCCGCCAGGCCGAATCTGCGCCCCGGGGTCCCCCTTCCGGCCTCGCCCCCCAGAGACAGAGCCCGCGAGCGGGCGGCGGGCTCGGGAGCGCGCGCCCGGGGCGGGGGGCGGGCTCGGCGCGCGCGGCCTGCGGGGCGCCCCGAGGGGCCCCCGGGCCGGGCCGGGGCCGGCGCCCCCCGCCCCGCCCTTACCCAGCAGCAGCAGGCGGTGCGTGGCCCGGTAGACCTGCTTGTCCTTCTGCAGCTGTTTCTCGATCTTTTTGTTGGCCTCGCGCTGCGCCTTCTCCTCGTTGCGCTGGTCCTCGGTCTTACTGTTTCCGAGGCAGCCCATGGCGGCGGCGGCGGCGGGGCGCGGGGCGCGGCCGGGCTGCTGCGGCGGCGGCGGCGGCGGCGGCGGGGCCGGGCGCGGGCGGCCTCACGCGGGGCCGGGAGGGCCGGGGCAGCGCCGGGCGGGCGGGCCGGGCGCGGGCTCGGCTCCTCGGGGAGGAGCGCGCGGGGCGGACTACGGGGCGCGGGCCGCGGAGCGCGCGGGGAGGGTGGTGGCGGTCGGACCGAGGGGAGCGCGTCGCTCCCCGCCCCTCGAGCCGAGGCCGAGGGGGCTGATGGCCGCCGCCGGGCCGAGGCGGACCAGAGCAGGAGCTGCGGGAGCTGCTGCCGCCGCTGCCGCCGCCGCCGCTCTTATTGCCTCGGCCCGGGCCCGCCGCCGCCCCGACCCAAAGCTTTGCAGCGGGCGGGGGGAGGCGGGGGGAGGAGGAGGAGGCGGCGGCGGCGAGGGGGGTGGAAGGAGGAGGAGGAGGAGGAGGAGGAGGAGGGATGAGGAGCAGCCGCGGCAGCGGCCGCGGCGGCGGGGAGGGCGGGAGCTGGCGGAGGGAGGCGTCCCCCCCCCCACTCCCCGGGTGCCCGGGAAGGGGGGTCCCTCCGCCCGCGCCCGGGACGGGACGGGCCGGGGAGCCGCCCCCCCTGCCCCCCTCCCTGGCTCGGGCCCCCGGGAGGGCCCGGCCACGGGAAAGGGGGGGGGAGAGGGGGCGGCCCCGAGCCAGTGACGACCCCTCGCACGACGCCAACGCTCCACCCCCCGGGCCGCGTAGCCCTTGCGGCCCCCAAGGCCGAGCCCCCCCCCCCCTCCTCCCGCGGGCGCCGCCGAGGGGCCGGGGTGGGCGGAAGGGGAGGGAGCGCCAGCCCGAGCCCGGACTTCGGAAAATTTTCGAAAAGAGAGAGAGAGAGAGAGACACAGAGAGAACCAGAGAGCAGGGAGTGTGGAAAAAGCGAGGCGAGCACGAACCAAAGGACAGAGCAACCGAAAAGGAAAATGTGTCCAAACACACACACAAATACTGAATAAAAATCCACACGACACAGCGATGGTGGTTTCTGGTGGGGGCGGCGGTGGCGGGGGGCGGGGGGCGGGGGTCTGACTAGATGAGCCGCTCGTCGCGCCCCCGGCGCCGGGCGCCACTGCCCGGGCCGAAGGCACCGCTGGCCCCCGAGCGCCCGCGGCCTCTGCGCTTGGCGCGGCCGCCCAAGTAGGAGAAGAAGGCGCAGCCCAGGAACACTCGGAAGCAGCAGGTCGCGCCGAACACGAAGCCGCAGCCGCGGCCCTGCTCCGTGCGCTTCTGCAGCAGGAAGTTGAGCACCCACGAGGGGCTGCGCACCGAGAAGACCAGGAAGACCACGAGCGGCAGGTGGGCGCTCAGCGCGCCGGCCTTCAGCGGCCCGGGCCGCCACACGACGCCCCCCACGCGCGGCGCCGTGTAGTAGGCGTCGTCCTCGTCGCCCGAGTCCGTGTCCCACGCGGCCCAGGCCCTACTCGTGCCCCCGCCGCCGGCGCCCTCGCCGACCCCGCCGGCGCCCTCCGCGGCGCCCTCGTCGTCGGCGGCGGCGGCGGCAGCGGCGGCGGCCTCCGGGCCTCGGGCCTCCTCCCGGGCTTCGGGCGCCGTCTTCTTCTTCTTCTTCTGCATCTTCTCCAGCTTCTTCCTCTCCTTCTCCTTCTTCTTCTCCTCTTTTCTTCGCTGCTCCAGCAGCTTCTTCTCCATCTTCCTGCGCTCCTTTTCGGTCAGAAACTTCTCGGGGGGCGCCTCCCGCGCCGCGCTCTTCGGGGTCCTCTCGGAGTCCCCGCTCTTCCGCGGCGCGAGCGGCTCTCTCGGCTCGGCCAGCGCCGCAGCCGCCGCCGCAGCTTCGGCAGCCACCTCGGCCGCAGCCGCTGCCGTCTTCTTCTCGCTCTCCGCCGCTCGGGCTTTGATCTTCATGGCCATCTTCAGCATGGTGGCTCGGCCCCCTCGGGGTGCCGGGCTCTCGCCTGGCCCGGGCGCCCTGCTTGCCCCCGGCCTCGGCCTGGCCGGACCCCGTGCGCCCCGTGTCGGGGGGGAGTCGGCTGCGATCCCCGCCGCTGCGCTGCCCCCGGGGCCGCGGAGCGCGGCTGGCCCGGGCTTCGGGCTGCTGGGCTGGCTGCCTAAGAGTTAGCGCCAAAAAGGATGAGCAAACGAAAAAAAGGGGTGAGAACAAACCAAAAAGCACCCAACAACAGCGAGAAACCAAAAAGCACCGAGAAATGTCAAACAACTCAAAAAAGAAAAGTGCAGAGGCGCGATGGCACGAGTTTGCTGTTACCCTCAGGCGCTCCTCGGTTTGGCTCTTGGGCACGCCAATGGAGAGGAGAAAAGAGAAAAGAGAGAATTGGGGGGTGCCCGGCAGGCGCGGGGCAGGGCGGCGGCGCCGGGGCGCCCCTGCCCCGTCCCGGCCCCGGCGGCTCTTGCCCCGCGCCGGGCGACTCGCACTTCCGCGGGAGGCCACGGTGCACCCGGACTTACATGTGAGTGAGATGCACTCACACGCAAGGCAGTGCCTGCCTGCCTGCCTGCCGGCCGGCCGCCCGCCGCCGCCCCGCGCCGGGACAGGGGTTCGCTCCAGCCGGCGCCGCAGCCCCGAGCCGGAGAGCCGGCGAGCGGGCGAGCGAGCGAGCGAGCGAGCGGGCGGGCGAGCGCCGCGCCGGGCCAGCCACCTGACGCAGCCCGCTCCGCGGTGCCGACGCGACTGAGTGTCCCCGCCGAAGACCGGCGCTCCTAACCAGCCCGATGACGCCCCAGCCTCTTCAGAGGACGGACCCACAGCGGCGGCCCCTATAAAGCGAAGGGGAAGCCGAAAAATCGGCCCGCCGGGGACGCGCCCAAACGGGCCGCCGCGCACCCAGGGGGTGCGGGCCACCGTGCGGGTGGTGCGGGTGTGGGCGGGGGGCGCGGGGGGCGCGGCGGCGCGGGGCGCGGGGCCGCCCAAGGCGGTGGGCGCCGGACCCCGCCTCCCAGACCTGCCTCCCAATTTTCGGTGAGTGGTGTAGCCCTGGGCGGCGTACAAAGTGTGCGACGGCGGCGCTTACCCCTGTTGCGCGCCTCCTTACCTCCAGTTTCCCGGTTAGCGCGCGCGGGGACCGCCACCCCACCCCTCCCTTCCCCGGCGGCGCGTGCCCGTGGAGCTAGGTGTCGGCAAGACTAATTAATCGCGACGCCTGGAAAGGGTTTCGCTCTTGCGGTGAGAGGCGCTGTGCGAGCGCAAAGCCAGCCCTACCGCCAAGGAGCAGGAGGCGGGCGGCGCGCCGGCGACGAGCGCGCGAGAGCCTGAGCGGCGGTGGCCGGAGGCCGCAGAGTTGGTGCGCGGCGGCGGCGTCCTCCCAGGCCGGAGGGGTGGAGGGCCGAGGGGTGTCCTGGAGGCCCGCGGCCCGGCCCGGGCACTGCGGGGGAGCCCCTGCAACAGACGGAGAAGTAGTTTATTGACCACGAATTTGTTGGAAAACTCTCAAGTGTCCCCACCCCAGGACGTGGTAGGAGCGCACTGGGGTTCAGGGCAGCGACGCTAAAGTTCCTCAGAGCCGTTGCTCACTTTTCCTGGGACCCTGGATGAGTCACTTGCTGCCACACGGGTGTCTGCTTGGGTACAGTTCATTCTTTCATTCATTCATTCATCCATTCAACAGGTGGTCGGGCCATGTGGCCCACCTGGTGCCCAGGTGATAAGGCTAATAAGACTTGGCGACTGCCTTGGATGCGTGGCCGGCCTACCTGCCAGGAAACCCAGACGGGCAAAGTGGTCATGAAACTCTCTCCCTTACTTTTGGCCTTATCTGACTTTCTCAACAGTCAGGAAAGCGTGGGGTGGCTAGGGAAAAAGGAAGGAAGGAAGGAAGCCCACCTGTAAACGGAAACACGCTTACCATACCTAGGGGTACCGGGAGGGGTGGGGGCTGTGGATCCTTCCAGAGGCCTTGAGTACACTGTCTATAACATTCTAAGTTTTCTTTGAAAGCAGAAGGACACTGTTAACCATTCAACTGAACTACTGAAATCCCCCTTTGCCGAAAAGTAAGAAGAGGTGGAGAGAAGGAGAGGTTACCTATTATTTCTCTTGGCCCCGTCAGGTAACACCTCTATCCCTGCTCTACAAGGCCCCCCCCCCCCCCTTTTTTTATGGCTCTGAAAGACAACGGAGGGCAACGCAAAGTCGCTAAAGACCCTGGGCACGAAGAACAGGAAGCAAAAGCCGCTCCGGAGCCTCATAACCTGCAGCTGCTAGGCCTCCGAGGGCCTCCGACCTTCTCCAACCTCCGCGAACTGCTGAGCGCGCCTTCTCACTGCACACGCACGCAGAGGGAGCCACGTCTCCCATGACACTTCCGGCTGCGGCCTGGCCTCCCTTCCACCCCAAAACGCACCTTCTTTTGAAAAGAGCTCCAAAGAGATATGTTGGAGGTTAATACTTTTCCCCTAAACCCAAGTGGATGAAGATGGTAAAGGGACAGACCCAAATGCGCCTAGAGGCCGCTTGGACAGGAAGGCCTCACGGGCAAGGATTCCGCGGCTTTTTGAAGGGGTCACGGCTCACTCACAATCATTCACCGACTAGCCCCGAAACGACTGGTTATCTTCCCCTAGTCAATAAAAACTTCTTGATTGAATTCGACGAACTGATCGTCATTTTGGAAAACTGGCAAAGACGGAGAAGGAGGAGGAACAGGCCAGAAGTTTCTGTTACGCTCCATTTGTTCAAAAGCATCTTCCTTCCTGCTTCTGATGTGGCAAAACACAAATACACTGTATTTAAGAGGAACAGCTAAAGGGTAACCAATACAGACGGCCTCCATACTTATGCCAGTAGCTACACATCACTGGGGTGACTCTACTGCTGAGTCTCCTTATTTGGAAATCCTGGAGCTGGGTTACCGTCTCCCCCCTTCTCGATAAACATCACACCTGAACTCTGAAAGGGGTGAAGCTGTCCCATGTCACACACAGACACATATTCCACGCAAAGGCACAATGGGGGCTATTGTCCCGGAAACGTATCCAACAAGGTCAGGGCTTCGCTCATTTCGACTTCTAACCCAGCAGGCCACCCTCCAGGGGTTTTTGTTTTGTTTCGGCATAGGCTTCACCTATATGGCGTTGTGGCCGCTGGCGGACACACAAGGCATTTACTTTGTAAATAAATGACAGCAGGTGGAATCAAGGGTTTACAGGTAAGCAAATGGCACCGAGCGCCCTGAAACACAAGCTCGTTGTGGTCTGTCCGGCTTTCTGTTTTCACCCAACACAAACGGAAAGACGAGATTTTACTTAATTGGTGTGGTGAGCTGACACCGGCTATAGTTTTCCGTCTCGCATTTGACCTACCCCTGGCCTTAAAAGTTTTAATTTTTAAAAAGGGCTTTCACATTTGGAGGCCACCATGCGTGACCTTTTCATATGAATTAGTAATTTATTCTAATAGGTCGTTGCCATTTTAAGGACCTGGTTTACGCTTGGAAAGTACAAGCCATCCATTAGCATAATTCTTGGAACAGCTCAGACTAGAGTTTTGTTTTGTTTTGTTTTGTTTTGTTTTGTTTTAATGGAGGGGGCCTCTCGTTTGGCTCAGGGAGAGATGGAGGTCGTGGAAACTTCAGGCTCCAGAGAGGAGCAAAGGGCCAGAATGTCCCGGGCATCAAACGTCCAGGGAGGGCACAGGTCCCTGACTCAGGTGACCTGCTTCCTTCCAAAGCCAGCAAATTGGGATGACGCACCCTTAACCTAAAACACGAGGTCTCCTGATGATACAACCGGGTGAGACAGACGCTGTCACAGGCTACCCAGAGCGACGGCCTAGCGACAGGTCCTTCCAACGCCACATTTGACGGCGAGTTCACGTGTCCGAGTTTGAGTTTTGTGGTCTTGTAAGCTTCGTATTTACGGATGGATGTGTTCCTTGGCTCTTTTACATTTTCCTGTCCGAGCAAGAATGCCTTGTCTGCTTTTAGAAGCAACAGACTCACTATAGCTCGGCATCATGAAAATATTGTTACACTTAATGATGTAATTCAGTTTTTGGACAAGGGTGTTCTTGGCCTTTCGTCAGCTGGGGTCATGGAAAGAGCCCAGAGAAAATATAATAATATTTTAATAGCCCAGGAAACAATAAATAGGTTTCCACTGAAACAGAAACCTCAGCTATAAGATTTTAATAGCATTTAATGCCTCCACACGGTGTTTTCGGTCTTCAAGGCACCTTCTGCGCTTAAATATATTTAAGTAGAATCAAATTGTTGCAAATGGATGTGACGTGAAGCCTGTGCCGTACAGATGATGAAAGTGCCTCACAAGACCCAGGGAATCCCTGCTAAAGAGGTTCTATCGCTTATGGCCACAAAGTTCTTAAAATCTAACCTAGCGATGACCCAGGGCATTTTTTTCTTGTCATATTCCCTAGTTAGCGACTTCAATCACAGCGTGCTTCTCAACTTGCGTTCTAGATGACACATGACGTTCAAGTTAGTAAAACTTCATCTCAGAAGATTCGAAGTCAAAGAATTAACTACCTGCCACATGAACTTTCCCTCTTTAGTTTCCGTTGACTAATTCCAAAACAATCTGTTTCAAATGTAAAACACAGCTAATCCAAACGGACTGTGGGGAGCACCCTGGCCAAAGTGTTTGGCCCCAGTTCCTCGAGCCAGTGCGTTAAGACGCCATTCAAGCATCTATGGTAGACCACGGTGCACAACTGTGAAGGCACTTTTTGGACTCTGATGAGTGGGCCCCATTTACGAGGGGAGCTTTCTGGTCTCCACGGATGCCCAGTCCCCAAGGCTGTTAGTGCCTTCCTCCCAACATCCCCAAGAGTCCCAGAGTGGTTGGGAGTAGACTTTTAACAAAGCCACCACCGACCTTAAAAGGCGGAACTGGTCAAAAGGAGACTATATGCTTTACTCTGTTCCTTTTATTTTATTTTTTTAAGTTTATTTATTTATCTTGAGAGAGAGAGAGAGAGAGATATCAAGCATAAGCAAGGGAGAGGCAGACAGTGAGCCACGGAGTACCACGTGGGACTTGATCCCGCGAACTGCCAAGATATGACCTGAGCTGAAATCAGAGGACCCCTCCCGCCCCCCCCCCCCAGTTCCTTTTAAAACTTAAATCTAGGGGGATCCTGGGTGGCTCAGTCGGTTAAGCACCGGACTTCAGCTCAGGTCATGATCTCACTGTTGGTGGGTTCAAGCCCTGCGTCGGGCTCTGTGCTGACAGCTCGGAGCCTGGAGCGTGCTTCGGACTCTGTGTCTCCCTCTTTCTCTGCCCCTCCCCCACTCGTTCTCACTCTTTCTCTCTCAAATAAATAAACATTAAAAAAATTTTTAAACTTATATCTAAATAAAATGATACCCATGGTAGCCTTGACTGAAGATTCTAGAGGGACACGCTTTGGACTTGGGGCACAATGACATCAAACAGAGACCCATGGATCCACTGACTGGAGTTTGTAATTGGGTTAAAAAAAAAAAAAAAAAAAAAGAGCTGTACAAGTGTTAACTGCTTGAGAGCAGGAAAATTAATTCCCCTAAACATAAAATATTTTTAACTCCCCGCGGGGGGAAATTTTTTCTTGAGGGCCAAGGTAATGGCAACGCCTGTGGCTTAGAGCTTTTGCGTTGGCCATGAGGATGGAGACTCATCCAGGATGGGGAGTGATGGAAGGAGGGCCGGCTAACTTCTGTTTTCATTTTCTTTTTTTTTTTTCAACGTTTATTTATTTTTGGGACAGAGAGAGACAGAGCATGAACGGGGGAGGGGCAGAGAGAGAGGGAGACACAGAATCGGAAACAGGCTCCAGGCTCTGAGCCATCAGCCCAGAGCCCGATGCGGGGCTCGAGCTCACGGACCGCGAGATCGTGACCTGGCTGAAGTCGGACGCTTAATCGACTGCGCCACCCAGGCGCCCCTGTTTTCATTTTCGAGGTGCCTTATTTAAGTGACATTTTGATCCAACATCTTACTGAACAAATATCGACGGGAAGAAACAAAAAGCCAGTTGGCCCAATCGATAGAGTGGCATCCTAATAAGACCTCCTCAGATTTTAAAGATTTTAGGTTTTTGCCATCACGTTCAATTCTTCAAATTTAGCCCCCTATAATTAAGAGTTTAGACAGTCAAACGCTCTGGCTTCACCGGGTAGTAAGTTTCCTTTCATTAAATGCTGCTTTGGCTTTACCGATGTACCAATGCAACGACTTCGAGATACAAGTTTTCCATCTCGGGTTTTACTTGAACGACCTACCAACGGAACGTCGGCGACCCCTTTCAAACAGCCTTGCAACTACTGACCAGCCTGTGTTTCAGATGCCCGAGGTTCCGGCCAGGCCTGGGCGCTGGCCTTCCCCGCTGGAACCCCTCCCGAGGCTCACTTCTACCTGCTGTTGGTAAACCCTGAATTAAGCAATTAATGGCACATAATTAGTCACGTGTCTACTTCATCTAGGAACGGGTCTACCTTTCCATCTTCTTGTGTTTGCCCACACACGTTGAGACTGAATTAGAAAAAATGTGTAATTCTACTTCAGGTCCACCTATCTGCCCGGGTTTTTATTTTGAGGGGGCACAAACAGCCTGGCTCCCAGACGGGGAAGGCGGCCTTCTGCTCTGCACCGAGGCTCCAAGCAAGCCCCAGCTCTCCTCCCGGCCGCCCCCCTCCCCTTCCCCCCAATCTCCACTCAGCCACCATTTGGTGAGATGCCCAGGCTGCACCCCACCCCCGCCGACACCCTCCCTCGGGTGCTGGGGTCTGCAGGGGTGCGCCGCGCCCCGCCGGCCTGGCGGGAGCCCGCTCAACAGCAGCACAGCCCTATTGGCACGGTGGCTTCCCCAGGTCTTTGCCGACCACTGCAAGTTAGGAGGAGGAAACCATTTGGCCAAAGCATCGGCCATTTGCCCCCACCCCCGTCTGGGGATCAGATGAAAAGGAGAGGTTTCCACGAGCTCCAGACCTCAGTTCCACCCGCAGCCGCGTCTCGGGGGTCTCTGCACGCCGCCCGGGCTGTGAAAGCTGCTGGGCAGCTTTCTTGAACATTCCTGCCTCTCCGTTGCCTGAGTCCCTACTACCTTCTCGGATTACGGGCCCCTTTTGTGCTAATTACACTGAAAAAATTGAAAGAATGTCGCTGACTTTACAAAGAACACAAAGCAGGATTGCCTTAAAACCTAAATATAGCCGATTTCTTTCAGGAGGCACACAACTCAGCAGCTTTCACGACTTGTACCGCGTGGATTAATTGCAGATGGCCCGTTCATTTATTAAGACCCAGGTGACAGAAGGGCCCAGCGATCGGGAGGACAAACTGCTTTGGGGGTCCATTTACATAAAATGAGAAGATCGGATTATTGATGAACCCCCCCCCACCCCCGCCACACTTCCTTAATTGTAAATTATGACTTGCCAACGATGGCAGGCTAATGGAAGCGACCGCGGAAAGAAAGGAAGTTGGCCACCTGGAGAAAGCAATACCTGCACTATGCAGGTAAAGGCATCGATGAAATGAAAGTCTAACTTCTCCCCCCTCCCCACCCCGGGGGAAGGCGGTGGCTGCAGCACAGCGAGAGGATGCGGGTTCCACTGCCCCTGTTCTCCCCTATGTGGGAAGCGTCTTGTACAAGCCAGCATTGGGAAGGACGAGCTATCCCTGCAAAGCCAAGGGAGCTATGGGTTAGACCGCCCCCCCCCACCCCTGCCGCTCTGAAATCCCCTAAGGGTTAATAGGTGAACAGTAGCAGCTTGGAATGATTTATTTTTCTAAGGAACATTAAATACTGAATTGCTCAGGCTGAAATAATGCCACAGCTGTGCCCCGCAGGGCTGGATTTTGGACACCGGCTCGAGTGACAGGTGTACTTAATGAATGCCCAGCTTGGCTGAAGTGGTGCCCCACTCAGATTTTCCCCACCGATTAATTGGTAGGGGACTCTGGAGCCAGCCAGGAAAGTGCCTTTCGCCACAGACACAGAAGACCATGTGTGCTCAGCCATCAACAAAAACGCCAGCCTCGGGGTGGCGGGCGGGGGGCGGGGGGGGGGGTGGCGCACGGAAAATGGAGGCATTGCTCCCTGAACATAAAACAAGAAAATCCGGACCCTGGAAGGTGGGGGAAAGACAAGGTGGGAGCCGAGAGAACTGATCAGGACCAAACCCTTCCAGGTTTTCAAGCAAACAAGTCTGTCCTATAACCGCCTCTTGGAGGGTTTTAGCAACCGAAGCGAGCCCGGGATTCTAGGAGACGTGTCACCAAAATTGGTATTATTAGAGGAAGTGGCACCAAGCTAGAAACACAGAGTCTAATCTGCAACATACTAATTATACCTATTTTTACCCCAGGGTTGCAGTGACCTAACGCCAAGAAATGAAATCTCTAGAAAACTAGCCCTTCACGTGTACGAGACGCAAACACCTTGGGGGTGGGGGCCGCGGGGCATCGGCTCCACGGAGTCCGTGGGTCCCCTCTGGGGCGAGAAGTCAGCGGTCACCTGCGAAGGCAGTGGATTTTCATGGGAACTTGGCAGCAGTGGAGGAAGCCAAGTAAGGCTCTAGACCAAACCTTGGGCGTTCTGGGCTGATGTCAGCATGCTGGTTAGAGGGCCACTCTGGAATGTCAGTCTGGCCTGGGCACAGTTGACTACTCCCACAGGGCGTCCCGGTCTACAGAGGGAAGGAAGGCGGCCAGGCTTTTTGTCGAGCCGACATGGATCCTGCACGAGGCTTTCCTTGGTCCGTCCCCCGTGTGCACGGGGCCCCTGTCTCTTGGCCAGATGGGGCTGATGGTAGGGGACCAGCTCCGGACGCCGCCACTTTGGAGACTGGTTCTAGTAACGCTGCTTCTAAGATGGTGGAAGGTGTCGAGCGGCTGAAAGCAGTGTCGGGCTTTTTTGCTTCCTACCCTTCACAGGTGATCTCTGCCTCGTGAGCACCGGGGTTCCCTTCATAATTGGCTCCCCAGAGCTGGATGCCACGGAGCAGAGCCGTGAAAGAACCTTTCCAAGGAAGCTGATATAAAACTTAGGTGGGACCCAAAGACCTCTAATCCGCAAGTTAAATGGACACTTCGTTTACTCACAGCCACTAAAAGCATCCCCAAGTCTAGGAAAACCTAACTGACCCCCAATTCCTACTCTGATGTTATTAACCCAGTGCCTCAGGGGGGCGCCCCAGAGCAGGGTAACTGAAAATCATTCTCAGCCTTAAAAGAGAGTCTCTTAGATGGTTTGCTATTAATTAGGTCAGCAAGCCCTCTAAACACATCATTTCAATGAGCTGGCTGAATGCAAAATGGGGGAAAACCAAATTGTTGACTGACTGACGTGATCCCCGAGGACACTTAACGTTGGAATCTTAGATATCAAATACCTGTGTATTCCCTTTACCTTACACGTTCTTAAATGTGTTAAATAAACGTGTTTTCCTCGACCTGGCGTAACGTCACCACGTTATCTGCGAGATTTACTGACGGTACAGAAAGCAGAGAGGGGACTCGGTAAAAAGAAAGAGGAAAAAGGACCAAAGGAGGGAAGCCTGCCGCAAAAAATCCCGTCTCTAAAATGGATGCCAAAGGCAGGAGATTTGGGGAGACAAAACACGCGTCGCTTCTAAAACGTGTAAAGCCAAACAGCACGTCTTGCAAATGAAAAATTTTTTAAAAGCTATAGCGGCACGCAAACCCCAGGGAAACAAACGAGAAAAATCACTCTCATTTATCGTAATTGAACCCTTGCTTAACCTTCCTTCCAATACCTGGTAATTCTGTGAAATCACCCAGCTGTCACTCTCTTCCTTTCAGAAACGTGACATTGATTTGTCCGGCAAACACCCATTATTAGAATTCTGAGGTCTGCCTAATGGGGCTACTAATAAATCTAAGTCATCAATTTTTGACCTTTTTCTCCTGAAATTCGCGGTATGTGGTAAACTGCTGAAAACACGTTTTCAAGGTTCTGTAACTCTGACATAAAAATAAAGGATCAAGGCTGGGTGGTTCTGGGGGTTTGAGCACATCTGGGCTCTGTCCTGCGCGCACCCCGGAGGGAAAGGAAGAAAGACGGGTTAGAGACAGTATCTGGGGGTAATAGCAATGCTCCGCTCTGGGCTGAGCTGTCTGCAAATAGAAATGAAATCCACAAGGCTGCAGCACACAAGGGAGGTGTGACAAGGCAGCCGGTACCCTTCCCCTGCCTCTCCTCATCCCCTTCCTCCTCCACCTGCCTGGCTGTTTACCGCATTGAAAGATCCGGGGGAAAAAAAAAAAAAAACAACGTAGCCTGGAGAGTCTAAATTTGCTATCCACAGGAGAAAGAAAGAAAAGGAGAGAAGATTGATGATCTTGTTCTAGTTTGGGGGACCGTGAGATAAAAGGAGGGGGGGGGGTGTCAGCTTTTTTGAGAAACTGAATCATGGACATTTTTTTCTTTTTCCATAAAAGCTACATTTCTCATCCTTATTATTATTATTATTTTTTTTTTTCCTGGTGGGACTGAGCTGGTTGTAACCTAAGGCAAAACAAGGACAGGCGTGACTTCAGCTTCCTCTAAATTCTAAGATGGCTGCAGGCACCAGACAAATCTTGACCTCGGTGATGATGTTGCCGAGAGCCAAGTCATAAAGATGTCTCTTGCACCAGCCTGCCTCCCCGAGCCGGGCTGTAAGGACCGGCTTGCCACTGCACCCCCAGCGTCCCTCTGCAGACTTCAGATGGCCACGGCAGAGAAAGCAGGACCCTCCAACGACACCTTGTTCATGCCCTGTCTTCCTCGTACCTCAGAGCGCAACCTCGCTTCTACGGTCTCTTCCCTCTGGTTCCAAAAAATAAGTTGACCTACGGCATTTGGGCTGTGTTGGGGTGATGTCAGGGTAGGTGGTTGGATGAGCTGTTCCCCTGAAATATTCAGGCAAACTGGCTGTCTGTAGACGAAACAACCAGATGCCTTTTCACAATTCCATTTTTGACCAAATCCATTGGACGCTTCAGTGTGAAGAAGACAAAAACTCAAGTCAAGAAGGTCACCAGAAGAGACATTTGGGGGCAATAAGGAGTCATAGGATGGTGGAAGGCGTTCCATTTTCCTAGCAATGAAAATCCGAGTTTTCAGATTGTGGTGAGTTGACTCAGAATTTGCCAGAACAAAGCCATAGCAGAAAGAATGGATGTTTTTAAGGCTTACATTGTTCCTGTTTATTTGGTGTTGCTGTGGCCAGAAAGTGGCTCGAGCCCTCCTTTTTAGCACTGTATAAAATGCAAATGGTCTAAATTAAGAAGCCATCTAATCCCAACCAATATTAATTCTGATGTGAAAAACGAGACCAATTCTCCAGATAGGAATATGACCACCATGGCTTGACATGAACCGATCACTTCACTGTGTTTCTCAAAAGAATGGGATGTTTTCCTTTTCCAAAGGGCCCATTTCTTTCAAAGAGGGGATGAAATCCTCACTCTGTCCCTCTTCTGACGTTGGAAAGGCACAGTCTCCTACAGTGGGCTAGCCTGGACCGCCCCCCCCACCCCCCGCCAGCTTCTGTATCTTATCTGTTTTCTTTTTCTCCTCCAAGCTATAAAATAAAATATCAAACCACCCCAAGGTTTCTAAGTCAAGATGCTGTCCTGGAATGTTTCTCCTTGCAGACGAAACTGCCGGCTCCTGATATTATTTTCCAAGCAAAAGAGGGAGGGGAATGGGTTTAAGCATATTTTTCTAACGTTCTCCCCTCAACTGGCCCATTGAAATCAGCAGGATCATGGCGCCTCCACGATCCACCTCTGCAGCGGGCAGAACCGCCGCGTGTCTAGCTAGAGCAAGGATTTGCATCTCGGCTTGGGGAGACTGTGCTTGTTCTAGGGGAAGGAGGCATCTCAGCCCAGCCTGCAGTATCGCCTCACCATTTCCAGACCGCTGGCCCCTCCTCTAAGATTCTGCACATGTTGCATTTCGCTTGTTAATCCTCTTGTTAAGTGCAAGAAATAAAGTGGGGTTACTTGTAAATGTCCATAATTCATCCACCACAAAGCCCTAAGTCCGCGCTGTTTCATTATCTGCTGCCCGTTAATAATCATCAACATCGGAAGTGTCTCCAGCAGCATGCCGGTTTTTAGCGAGGGGGATAGGAGCCCAGAAAAATCGCAAATTGTTTGGGGGACGTCACTGCAGAGGGTGCCTCCTGGGAGGGAAATAATGCCCATCGGTGTTTAATTCAAGGCCGAGGGGCGCTTTCGGCAGCGACATCACTTTGAGCAGAGACATTGTGTAATTCAGTGACACAAAAGCAGCCTAGATGAGCAGGTTCAAATCATCTCTCCTGTTCTGTGTGATTCTGTGCTGGAGGCTCAGGAAGCTGTCTGCTCTGTACGTTGCAGGGCACGAAAGAACCCTAAAAGGGAGGAGGGAGGTGAAAGGTGGCAGGAAATCATGCACCTTCCGGGTCTGTTTTCTCTTTCCTCTGCTCCCTTCATCCCTGGGGACCCCGCAGCTAACCTGGATGTGTTTTGCTCTTCTCTAGCCTACGTCCTCATTCACAGGAGCCGAGGCCGTATGCAGCTGAGAGAGTCTCCTTTTCACTTTTGTTTCTCTCCAAACGCTGCCAGACTGGAGTCCCAGGGCCACCTTCAGGGGGTGCAGCAACCCACTTGGGGGGGGGGGCTCCCTATGGGCTCAATGCCTAAGGTCAGGGTGGGGATTACAGACAAGCCCAGGAGGGTGGGAGGGGGGGGAAATGGGGCTCCTTCCCTGATTCTTGCCTGAGCCAAATGAAGGCCAACACCTGCTTTGCTAACTCTCTGCTCACTCCAAAACACGGCCTCTCTGCCCATCAGAGAGCATCGGTCCCCGGCCCTCCCTGCGGCGCCAAGGCCCCTGCTCGTCCATCCGAGTCACGCGCCTGACTTTAAAGAAAAACATCATTTTCAACAATGGGGTGTGTGACCGCTCAAAATCCCTCCCCGGCTTTCAAAGCCGGAGGAGAAGACAGGCTCCTCGGGGTGAAAGTCACAGCTCACCCGCATGGAAGGGAAGGCAGAGGCCACCCCCCAGCAGCTTGCTGAGCTCTGTCCTGTGGGCCCTTCCTATTCACACTTCACAGCAAGGCGTGACCGGGGGGCTGGGGAGGGGCCCGGGGGCCAAGGGCAGGGGGGCGCTCCCCCTCCCGGAGCATCCATCACTGGGTGACAGGCTCCGCAGCCGGCAGCTCTTCCAGAGGCCCCTTCCCTTCCCCCCGCCCCCAGCCTCCTCTGTAAAAACCAAAAACCATCTTGTTCTTTCATCATAATTAAAGTGCTGTCAGGGAAAATGGCATGGCTGATTTTTGCCGCAGTTGAAATGACCCCCTCATTTCTCTTCTCTCATTTGCTAAAGTGGTCCTTTCTCCGCCAGAAATCAGACCCTTCGGGGATGGAAATTTTAGCTGGAAGCAGAGAGTTCGAAGCAGAATCCTAACCCTGGGGGGGTGGGGGGGGGGAGAGAATCGATGTTTGGAGCGGCCTCTCTCTGCGGCAAGGTGCTGGCGAAGCCATCTTAACGGGCAGGACTGGCGGCCGCGGCTACCTCTGGGCTCCCATCCACGCGGGCTCCCTAATTACCAGTCATTGTCAGGGTGCACAATCCAGCCGCATTTCGAGGCTGATTCTCCCCGTTGACTTATCTAAGGGGCAGGAGGAAGCTGTTTGGGAGGAAGGTAATAGGTTCTGGATCTGGGAAGATAAAATCCAAATGCCTTTCACGCTCACAGGGAAAGCGTGACTGCGTATTTAATACCGTCCTCGGCCTGCGTGTTTGTGTTTGAAATAAAGCTGTAACTTACACGCATAATTAAACGCCCTCCTCCTCCTAGCCGAGCACCACTGAGCCGCTGGGTGACACTCCTTGCCTGTCACGGACACTGCAGTGTTTAGGGCTCTTGCTAAAGTCCTGGCAATGGCGTCTCATGTCTTTTTGTGAGAATGTCACTCTGATCCCGTCGGCCCTCACAGAACTTTCCGTAAAGAGCATTTCAGGTAGGGCACGCGTCGGCGTGTGAGAAAACAAAAGAGGGCAAAGAAGGAAACAATGAGGAAGACCAGAAAAAAGGAAAAAGAAGCCAGAAGAGAGAACCCACGGCCCTGAGTAGCTTTGAGCTCTGCCGTTGGAATCCATGACATATGTTCAAATACGTGTTACGTGAGGAAATCATAATATTCATCCTAGCCTTCAACTACTTTCATTTTAAGGAAACTCGTATGTCAGGAGCTTTCAAAATGAGCTTAATTTCCTTTTCCTAAAGATCACACATCTTGGAAGGGCCCCTTTTGAGTTACACTGGGGAGCTTAACTGGCAGGCTTCCGGGTTTCTATGAGGGTATGCTAATATCTGGCAAGTCAAAATGGCAATCCAGGCCTCCCTCCGTTGAATCATTAGTTGTTAATGCATCTCTGAGTAACTGGAAGCTAAGGTGTGAAATCAACCCGAGTGTCACTAAGCACCGGTTTTTCCCGAGGCTGTAACGCAGGACAGTTGGGGGGGCTGTTGATGTCGCATCTCGGCAACAAGGCTGGTTCGGCTGCCGGGTTATTGTCCTGGCCTGGCCGCCTGCCTCTTTGCTCCTCTTCCCCGCCACCCCCGACATTTTTTCTCCCCCCTTCTTTTTTAAAGAAAGGAAAACAACCATATAGCACTCGAGCCTTTTATTTCCTGACTGTTCTGTGTGTCATAGCCGTGGACGCTAGCGGAAAAAAACACGGGCTTGTGCTTATCGATCTGAGCTGAAATGAGTCAGGCACCTGAAGGCTTCGATCTGGACCTGACTGCCACTCAGATGCCCCCCGCCCCGCGTGCACCCTCCCCCCCCCCAGCTGCCAAGCGGAAACCAGGAAGGTCGCGTGGTTGTACCTGGCGAGCTGGGAGGGGGGAGGGACCCCCAAGTCCTAGAGGGTCACAAGGGAAAAAGCCAATTCAGTGATTCCACTGCATTGGGGGTGCTGGGCTGGGGAGAATGGGGGTACGACCGGGACAAGGAGTGAGGAGGGAAGCCCACTGTCCAAGAGCCCCCTCCCCTAGCCTTTCCCAATGCCTCCAGTTAGAATTCTACTTTTCGGGGCTCCATCATTAAAAATGTGGCTCTCTGGGGGCGCCTGGGTGGCTCAGTCGGTTAATCGTCCGACTTCAGCTCGGTTAAGTGTCTGACTTCAGCTCAGGTCACGATCTCACGGTTCGTGAGTTCGAGCCCTGTGTCGGGCTCTGTGCTGACAGCTCGGAGCCTGCAGCCTGCTTCGGATTCTGTGTCTCCCTCTCTCTCTGCCCCTCCCCCACTCATGCTCTGTCTCTCTCTCTCTCTCTCTCTCAAAAATAAATAAACATAAAAAAAAAAAATGTGGCTCTCTGCTTTTTGGGCCTCAGAGAGCTCTTTATTAAAATGCAAATTTCCCTTAAGGGTAGCCCTGTAAGCCTTTGCCAGCTAATGGGATTAACTGAACCGAACACAGCCACCTGCAGGGAGGTAAGGGGGCTTGGGGTCAAATCTCCGCGTCTCAAATTTGTCTTTGTCGCAGGCTCATCTTAGGGCGCCCAGAACGCAAAACACAGGCACCCATCCCTGCTTCAGGTCTCTCTGAAAGGGGACTCTGAAACCAGGGCCCAAGCCCCAGCTGTAGGATCAGGGGCTCACTGAAAGTCTCTGGGCCTTGGCGTCCTCCTCTCTTTCAATCAATTCCCGGAGGACAGACGCAGCTTTGCAAGTATCCCGACAGCTCGGTCGGGATTAGCAGAGTAGCATCAGGCTGGCAGTGGGAAAGCAATTGCACAGAACTAATTCATTTATGGAGGCGGCCACTTGTAATAAAGGCCGCTTTCAAAGGAACTTGGGCGACTGATTTTTCTGATCTGGCACACAAGCTTCGGTTTATGTCCTGAAAACAAGTTTTTGGTCGCGTTGATGGCTCAGTGAGCCCCTCGGGTGCAAACAAGGTCGGGCGGGGCAGGGGTGGGGTAGGGGGGCTGAAACTTAATTCTGTAAACCTGAAATGCACGCATGGAACAAATCCAATCTGTCATCCGGGAGCTCCTTCAGTCCGGTGGTCTACACTAAAGCGTTTCCCTGGCCTTAGATCTAAAGTAAAGCATCTCTATCTGCAGATACCCACATATTAAAAACAAAACAAAACATTTTTTTTTTCTTTATAGAAAGATCACGTATGTGGTGAGCATTACAGGAAGCCTATGGGCAAGACACTATTCCAAGGGTAATGAATAGATAAAGGTATTTGTTAAAAGAGAGCTGGAAATTAATTCTGGAATTCAAGGTGTGTTTTCCTTCCACAATGACTGGGAATTAATTATACTACTTGACTACAGAGTATTTCCATCTGCATCAGAGAACAGAGAGAAGAGGCACAAAGCTCAGGGTCCAAGATGGAGGTCTGGAGCTAACATAAAGGGCAGCCTAGAAGCTAAAATGAAAGCACTCCACCGTCCATCAGGACCTGTGGCAGCACACTCTGAGCACTTTCCCAGCCCGCTGTCAGAGAGGAATCTCAAAGAGGACTCTAAGTTGGGTGAAAGACTTTGGGCCCATCCCCTAAGAGAGTTTTCAGTCCTAGAAGATTCTGGAAGGCACAGCTTGGTTCCAGACAGAGCAGAAAAGAGAGAGAAGCTGACCAGGGGCATTTCCCTGCACCAGCCCCAGCCAGGCCTCTGCAGCCCTTGAGAAAGCAAGCCTGTCCCCCCAGCACGCCAGCCGCCCCCTGGTTTCACCTGTGGAGGAAGGCCTTGTTTCAGAACCAGGGAGGATGCCCCATCACCCATGGGGCCCGCACCGTGACCCACTATAGAAGGCTCCATAGGGATGGAAGTTTCAGCCTCAGCCTGAAATCCCAATGGTGGTGCCTGTCCAACATGGAGACTCTGTTGTTTGTTTTGACCCAAGCAGACCTTGCAGGTTCCCTGCGTTTTAGTTATCGGGGAGCAATCATTTACGTGAGCCCTGGTTAGGTTTGCTCGACCAGCTTGGAGAAGGTTTCTGAAGTCAGTTTTTTGAGTCTTTCCATCTTAACTGTTCTATCCGTGCACCATTTAATTAGTCAGGAGAGACTTCCTGGGTTTGTTCTGCTTCTAAGACCATCAAAGGAGCCGCAGTCTTATACCTTTGTCTTCCCCATGGGGAAGGGCACACCTTAGGCACTCAATACATGTGTATTGAACAACTGAATGAATGAATGAACGAATGAATGAAAATGCCCAAATTAAGGCAAACTCACCGACCCGGCAAGGAGTTCATCCTTCTGAGAGGCTTGGCAGACACACCCACGGCTACTGCAAGCTAAGAGATGCTACTAGAAAGGCAAAAAGGAAACAAAGCTGTTTCAACATTCAATTTAACCCTCAAATTAGGAGATAACTTATCAGCGAGGGAAAATGGGTACATCTGCCCCACGAACCAGGCAACATTCCATGTTCTTTGCCAAGTTGGACACAATCTGCCTATGAGGTAAACCTCAGATCTGCCAATAGTCAAGAATTTGAAAAATTAATTTGTGACAACTGTTTTCATTTGGAACCACGATCTTCTTCAACCAGGCATATCAGTTTGTGCTCAATTCCCACTAAACATTTCCCAGCCACCCTTCTCTTTTTCTGAAGAACAACCACGACCCCCTTCTCCCCTCAACAATTCCTAAATGTCATAGAAGGCCCATTTTATAACCATATTCGTGGCGAGTCCCTTTTCTTGGCCATTAGAACAGCAATTGTCCCCCGCCCCCGCACTGGCCCCTGATCGACCATTTGCTAAGTCTCAAAGCAATACAAATTTAGGTCAAATCAATTAGTAACACATTTCTAACTCTTGGCACTTGGGAAGAGTGTGAACTTTTCCTGATGGAGAGAAGCTAACCCTTGAGAGCAGACTCAAGCATGGTCAACCCAGCAAATGCCTTCTGCCTCCGTGGGCTGTGCTTTAAAAAAAAAAAAAAAAAAAAAAAGGGCAAAAACTTAGGAGACTGGGGTCCCGCCACAACAGATTAGGACAAGACTTTGATTTTTTTTTTTTTTTCACTTGAGTTAATGAATAAAGCCCAGGATAGAGAGGCAGCTGACAGAATATTTTCCCCCGCTAACTCCAGGAAGCTGAAGTTCTGTTGCTCCTCGGTACGGCCAGAGAGATGAGCACCCGGGTGTGGTGGTCACTCTTGACCGCCCCAGACAGAGCCATCAATCTTGTGAGTCTCCTGCAGCACACAGCCCTGCTCCCCCCTTCCTCCCCCCATTCTTCCTTACTGAATAGAATGTCTCCCCTCTCTAATGAACATACCCAGGAGAATAAAACTTGTTTTTCCAAAGGGGGGGGGGGGGGGCGGCGGGAAGAAAGGAAGGAAGGGAGGAAGGAAGGAAAAAAAAAAAGAAAACAATGCCTATACTCGGTCTGGCTGAAGCCAAATTCTCAAGGACAGCAACCTGTAAACTTCTAAGGATTTCCTCAACATCCGAGACGTATACGTAACGTACAGGGCGTTTGCTTTTAACTTATGATTTGCTTTGTTTCGCTTTGACTAATTATCGAATCAAAGAACTCGTGAAGACTGGATTTTTTGGAAGGACAAAAAGGTCCACCGTGCGCCAGATTCCTTAAAGCAAAACCAAGCCACCGGGTGGGGTAGGCATGTGAAAAACGGCTTGGAAAATCGGGTTGTGTTAGAAGGGGCTTGTTACTAATTAAAAAAAAAAAAAAATCCAAAAATTGGACAATCACCATAGGACGGGGAAAGGAAACTGGGGAGGCGGAAAGGGCCTACTGTGTGCCATGGAGGTGATGGTCAGAGTCGCTGTCCCTGGCCCGCTCACGCAGGTACGTACACACACACACACACACACACACACACACACACACACACCCAGCCCGTTTCTCTCAGTGAGCTCCTGGCACCAATGTGGGACCCTGGGGGTGCAGAGGGACGGGGAGTGATGGTGCCTCCCCACTCCCGCCCCGGGTCAGGCCCTCAGCTCTGCTGGCCACTCCTGGGGGTTGGCCGCCTTCCATCCACTCTGCCTGCTCGCACAGCCTGCAGTAGGAATCAGATCTTCCCTTCTCCGCCCTTCTCGACTAGAAGTTCCCAGAGGGCAGGGACCCCGTCTGTCTGAGGCTTAGAGCTAAATTTAGGAGAGGTGACTTTCCTCTTTCTCGCTTTTTAAAAAAATGTCATTTAGTCTCTGTATTTGACCCTTAACTTCCTCCTGCCCCTTCTTTTTTTCTCTCGCTCTTTCAACAGTAAAGATCAGGCTGAGGGGAGTTGGGTTTTTAACTGGTGAGTAGTTCACAAGCATTCTGGGATTTTACAAGTTCAGAGGAGTAAACACAAAGGAAGGGAGTTCAGATTCCTTTTCCCCTTTTCCGACCCCAGAGAAAGGACTAGAAGGACTAGGCGAGCAGAAGATGTGGAAGGCGCAATGGAGAACGTGGGGAAACATCTGAGGAAATCAGTGTGTGTGTGTGTGTGTGTGTGTTGGGGGGGGGTGAACAGACACAGAATGGTGTGTATACTGTGCTTAATACTCTCTCTAGAAATATCCATACATTTGGCTGAAGAACAGGAGATAAAGTAAAATCATGGCAGGATAAGGGCGGGGTAGGGGGATTTCCTGGAACATTATAATGTCATTTTTACAGTAAATACAACCCTCTGGAAGAGAAAGGGAAAGGGGCCAGGGAAAGTATGGGGTGCAGATTCCCAGTCCTGTGGGCAACCCAAGTGGGCAGCGTGGTCACATGGGGAGGCTCTGAGCTCTAGAGGGCGAGGTCCCCTATAAGGAAAAGGGGTGTTTGTGTGTGTATGTAGTGGGGGGGGCTGCACACACTGGCAAAGAAACCCACCAAATGAACAGACCAGAGCCCCCTGTTCCCCTCAAAGCACAGAATGGTGGGATCGGTGTTAACACTGATCCCCCCAGGGACCCAGGACAGAATGAGACCCCAACCTAAGATATCCCTGAAAGGTGGGGCTTTTTTGCGTTTGGGCTTCCTACATTCCATCTAGAGAATTCTAAGTGATCCCACTTCCTGCCAGCGGGCTTAGCCATTCTGAGCTCTTTGCTGACCTCTGGTGGGAGAGGAGCTCTCGCGGCCCAGAAAAGGTGTTTCCCAACAGGGGCAGCCCACCTGTCCTGTTCCCCAGGACCCCCAACATCCGGAGTAACACCCCCAGGGGTGACCGTGGTCACTAGCCCTTTGGCCAAGGTTCAGGGCTAGAAGTTGGGAGGTGTGGGGAGCGAACTGAGCAAACAAGGCTTTAAAGAAGTCCCAGAAGATTATGGGCTTAAGGCAGGAATGTTAGAACCAAGTTTGTTAACTTAGAAGAATTTTAATAGCAGGGTGGGGGAAGCTTATGCCTGAAATTAATACATTTTGTTCAGTTCCTTTGACTTTTCAACGATAAAAGAGTGAGGGAAAGTATCCAGGCACGTGTGCAGAGGATAAGTTTCGTCGGAAAGGAACGAATTCCCATTACAAGACTTCGTAAGCCCTCGCGTGAGAAGCTTACATGGCCCTTCTCAAACGGATGACCTCATGATTTTATAGCCGCTGCGGGCAGGGAGGGAAGGGGGGGGGGACGGAAAGAACTGGCCAAAGGGTGCCTGTTCTTTTTGGAGCCAGGAAACCTGGCCCCAGATGCTGTCAGGGCCAGCTTCCCCTCCACGGAATCTTGGCCGGAAGAAGGCAGACAGGGCCTGCCCCACATCCTGAAGTAGAAGATGGGGTCCCATCCCGAGGCAGGAAAGCCTCAGTCAATAAGAATGCCCTCGGTGCCTTGTGGGTTTGTGGCACTGAGTAGAGAGGGGCTGAAATGAAAAAATTAAAACTGGCCCTGAAATCTCAGAGGATCTGAAAACCCCAGTGACACCCCGGCGACTGAAAGAACAGTGGGAATTCACCCTCAGCCAACACCTTCTCTCGTAAGAGAGACAATATTGAATCCTCCTATACTGTCTCCAACGCTAACTCCTCCAGGAAGGATCCCTGGGTTTCCCTGCTAGAAAAGGGACTCTGCCCACCTCCGAATCTCTTCTCTAGCCCTCGACCGGGGTGGGAAAGATACGCCACTCACCTCTGCTTCCTGCAAAGATTCCCCTAGCAATGGGTACCCAGACGTTGCTACTTATTTACCAAAGGACAACGGATTGGCCTCAACTTTCCTGCCATTTTGGAAAGGACACTTTGGGGGCGGGGGGCCAGCATACCTGTTCTAGTGAAACTTTTTATACAAGAGAAATAAAGTTTCGCCGTGAGGAGGACACACGTCTAATTGTTCAGATGAGGAAAACTGAGACCCAGAAGATAAAGCCATTTGCCCAAGGTCTCAGAGCCCGTGCCTAGAAGAACCAGGGCACGTGCGGGGGCTGGGAATGTGGAGGTCACGGTGATCGTGGTTTTTTCCGGCCCTTGGCTCAGGTCTCCAGAGCCGCTAGTTGAAAGTGACAGGAATCTGTCCTCAGATACCAACTGTCCAGCTGAAAAAGTCTTGACGACTATCCCTAGGCCCTGAGAAAGAGGATTAGGGAAGGCGTCACAGAGGCCCGCCTGAGGCAGAGCACACGGTGAGTTTCGAAAAGCCAGGCTCCCAACAGTAAAAGCCGAGTGCCACCTGCCGGCCAGCTCTGAACAGTGTTGCTCAATTTTACTGTTCATTGTACTTCCCAGCCCCAAATACTGGGGGTTCTCACCTCTTTCCCTCAAAGCCAGCTCTCTGCTGCTCAGAAACGCCCCTAAAACAAGAATCTAATGTGTTAAGAAATCGTAAAAGAGAGGAGAAGTAACGGGAAAGCAAGAAAGCAGTAAGAGAATCTCCCCAGAAGGCTGATTTCTGCTCCCATTTCTGAGCTGGGCAGATCTCGGGGGGGGGGGGGGGTGGGAAACAGGATTAGCCCCGATGGTCTTTTCTTGACCCCTTCCTCCTCCAGGATGAAAGGTCAGCTCCCAGTTTTGAGCCTGCCCTCATCTGTGAAGTCAGACCCCATCTCTGGGGAGTCAAGGTTTCAGGGCCAGAAAGAAAAAGAAGAGAGCCCTCCGCCCCCACCGTCAGCTCAACTCTCAGGTGAAGACGTCTGCAAGGGTTCTGATGTCCTCTACCCAGAATCCTTTTCCCCAGCCCTGCCCACCTCCCCACTTCGTTGCATATAAAATGAACCCAGAGATACAGCCTGGTTTTCTCTTGGACCACCCGTCAAATTTAAGTCCCTCCCTTGCCCATGGCAGGACCCCAGGACTACTAGGCAGAATCATCACAGAACGAAGCCTGGTCAACACTTTTCAGAATCAGACTTTGGCCCTTTCTGGATGTCACTTGGCAAATTCATGGAATCCTGGAATAGAGCGCTAGAAACAACCAAGGTCCCAGGAATGAGAATCCCCTAACGCCTAAGCCAGTGCTCTCTTTCCACTCTCCTAGGGCCCTCCGAGAAAAGCAGAAAAGCGGAGGATCCTCTGCCCACCCCCTCCCCCATCAGATCAGACTCCCTCCCCCATCAGAGCAACGCGCAAAGAACCATCACCGGTGCCAAACCACCCCACGATAAAGGATTTCCTAAGAGTGCTCCAGAACGACTGGATCCCGTCAGGAAAAGTTCCCAAAACTCCCACTCGGAAAAGGGGGAACCCTCCTGCCAGTGTCAATCTTAAAGCCAGCCCCGGCCATTTGTTTGTAAAACCAAACGATCTAATACGCTTCCCTTTTAGCAGCTAAAAAGGAAGAAGTGAAGTCACAGAAATGTTTAATTATAAATAGCTATTAGTTTTCTGGCAGCCCAACTTTTAAAAATTTTCCCCTAATGTCTGGCATTTGTTTCTGGGTTCTGCCCGGAGCCTTCTAAGCATTTCCTTGGAAAGATATTGTACTTGGTCCCAGGCAAGACGTCAAAATCAACATTCAAAAAACACGCCTTGGATAATATTTCGAGGATTCTGTAATAAGGATGTGTTAGTTAGGGGAGCACTTCACTTAGCTAAACTCGAAATATCTAAAAAAAGGATAGCTTTAACTTTACATGTCCAATATATAATTTATCAAACTACCAATCACTTTCCGCCCCTCCCCCAAAAGTAATCCTTATACTAAAGGCAAAAGTGTTTCAATTCGTACAGACGTCTGTGGGGGGAGAGTAGTTATTCTCTTACTCCCCCCCCCCCCCCTTCTGGACTTTGCAACTAACTTAAAGACCACAAATTCCAAACACTCTAAGGAAAAAAAAAAAAAAAAAAACCACTTTGCTTAAGAAAAATTAAGTTTCTGATGAATCTGTAACATCTAAAAGTTCTGTCAAAAGACCAGACCGGGGCAAGAATGTAAATGCGTTGGGCTCAAAATATAATAAAGTCTTCTTCCATTACAACTACCTGGGGGAGAGGCTGTTTAGGTGCGAGGTAGTGGGGGAGGGGGGTGTCGGGCCGCTGTTCAAAAATAAAATTATGATCTAGTCTCGTTACAATTACTACAAGAGATACTGCTTATAGAACCTGCCCTAGCATGGCCCAGGGGGCGTCAACCGTCTTATCAAAGACCAAGTACAAGACTCTCCATCAGGAAACGTCCTTGGGTTATCACTTCTATTGGCACAAGTACGTTTTACTTCTAGAAGATCCTATTTTACCTTCCTTAGGGAGTCATTCAGAGGCATTTCTTCCACTGCCCCCCAGCTCCCTGCAAAGGTAACTTCCTGCCTTGAAGTATCAGTGGCTAAAGGTTATGGGTCACCTCCGTGCGGTGGGCTGGCTCCCTGTGGACCCGGGACGGAGGCGACCCAGCTGACAGAGTCTGCATTCTCGTGTGTGCGTGCGCACTCCCAATTTAAGATTCCATTAATGTTCTGCGGGAGACATACGCGACGTGGGGCCCAGCCATCCCAGCGCGGATATGTTACATCTGAGTACCAGTCCTGATTACCCTGGCATCCTTCTTCTAGGCTGCAGAGGGAGTTAATTTCGTAGACACAAGACAGAGGGAGAATTCCCAGCCTGCGACAGACAGAGGCCCCCGAAAGAACCTCTGAGTGGCAGGAGTGATCATGGAAGGGTTAAAATCTATTTAAGCCTTGATTTATCCCGGCCCATTGATTAGCTATGGGACCGACCTCGTTAATCAGAGTCTTAGACCAATTCATTACTTTCTTCCCTGGAATCATTCCCTTTCCTGTTCTGTGTCGGGTCATCTGGGTCACCTTCTTTTCTGAGATGTTTTGGAAATGACTTCCACCCAAGAATGCAGGATTGCTACCATTGCAGTAAACATTTCGGACTGGTTATTAGTAACTGAAGTCAACAACCTTTTCCCTGAAGGTATCTTCTCTTTTTAAGGTGTTCAGGTTATGATATGTATGATCTCTGTCTTCCCCAGAATTGGATATTGATAACGTTAGGGTAGTCTGTTATCAACTGGGGATGATATTGTCCCCCAGAGCACATTGGCAATGACTGGAGACAGTTCAGATTGTCACAATGTGTCCGTATGTAGTGGGGTTGGGGGGCTGGTGTGCGTGGGTGTGCGTGCGTGGGTGAGAGAGAAAGAGAGACAGAGAAAGACAGAGACAGAGAGAGGTGGGCATCCAGTAGGCAGAGGTCAGGGATGCTGCTAGACATCCTACGGTGCCTCCAACAGGCAGCCTTCGTGACAGAATATCAATACGACTGCTATGAGGGCCCTCCGGTAAGACACGGCCCCTAAAATGCTCGGAAAACCCTAGGGCAGAGCCAACAGGGAGATGTCACAGCTTAAAAACAAAAGGCCGGGTTTGACCGAAGCTTTGGGGCCTATTAGATGTGGCTTTGTCGGGTGGGGGTGAGAGCAGAGCGGGACCCTCCCCCATCCCCCGCAGCCTGTCCCCTTCCCCTCTCATTTAATCATAGATGTGACACCTTTCTTCTGCCTTACGCCGCCTCACCATCTAGTGGCCACCTGAAATATCAACTCACCTTCGCCATCTCTGGGCCCTACTAAAGTCACTCGTTGCAAAACTCATCCCTGTGGGGGCAGTGGACAGAAAGACCCCTGAATGACGGATGTGATTTCGTTCATATGTTAATTAAGCACCTTGCAGGCAGGGCTGTAAGGAATTAAGATGGACACTTTCTAAGATTCGAGAAGCCCAAGGCCAAAAAGCTCAGGGACTGATGACAAATGTCTGACTTTTTATAAACGAGGACCTCCGAGACTTTTGCTTAAGTCCTTTGGACACTCAGGAGTGACCACAGACAAGAAGATGACATCTGGTGAGAACGACGTTTTCATGTGCCCAGGAATCTCCATACCCATATCCTTCCTGAGTAATGCCATCTACTCTGGACAGGTTGGGGTTTTTATTTCCCTTTTTCAATTGGGCCAAGGCCGGTGAAACAGGCCGCCTCGGCCTCGGCCTGGCTTTAGTTTTGGGCTATCAACATAAGCGTTATTCCTTCTTTGCAAAAATCCTGCAAACTTACCTGAATCTGGGCTCCCTGTAAAAAAAAAAAAACCTCACAGTCATCTACACGCTAGCAATCAGTTTGATGAAAGGAAAAATTGTTCAAAATGGAACGAGGAGGGGAGGCTACAAGGTTTGTCGGCTGGGGGGAGGCAAGGGCCGTGGTAATCAAGGGCGAGCCTCTCGCCCCGATGACCTCCCGGGGAGACGCGACTGTGGTCTCCTGGTGACACGGGGCTGGACCATGGCACTCCTTAGAGAGTGGGTACAAGACATTTTCCTTCCCTTTTTCAATGCACTGAAGGAAGCTTCAGGTACTTAACTCTGTCCCACACACCAAATGTGTGAGATGTGGGAAACGCTGACTGACTCATAATAAATTGGGGATCAGATAACAATTTATACCTTTACACCTCTTTCCTCGCCCCAAATTGAATCATTAGGAAGCATTTAGTAAGATCTAACGTTCAAGTTCTGTGGGCAGAGCTCCACGAGTCAAAGGCTCCCGAATTCTCCTGAGGTTTAACAAATTACTCTACAAAGCAATTTGGGATTTTCCCTCTAAGAGAGTACGAGAGAGGCATACTTTCTCTTCATCTTCACTGCTCCGTCACAGATCGGTTCCTGAACATTCTGCCTGTGCCACAGCCCCCCGCTTTCCACGGGGGGGGGCAACCGTAATTCTAACTTGCAGGGGGAGCATCTGGGTGCCGTTTGTCGGGGACCAGAGAGCAGCCTACGTCTCAACGCAGTGTGTGTTGATCGACAAGAATTAAAAGTCAAACATTGCTTTTTCTTGTGGTTCCTACCTCATTGATGGAGGTCTCCTCTTCAATCCCCACTGGCCGGCCTGCTTCACCGTCTGGCTGCTGGGAAGGAAAACTAAAAACAATCTTTTTTTTTTTTTTTTTTTTGCATGTATGGTAAACATAGAACAATCTGTGCTCAGGTCCCTGGGTTCAACCACAGTCTGGAGTTGGTTTATAGAGAGGAGGATAATATAAATAATGAAAAGAGAAGGGTGGGGGGTGGGGGGTGGGGGAAACTTTTTCAGGACAAGCAAAAAAAAAAAAAAAAAAAAAAATCTCCCCTCCTCTTTTGGCCAGGTCACTCGCCTGAGAGTGACTTCACGCAGTCATAAATTTGGCAGGTGTCGTCTGTCTCCTGCTTGAGTTGACCTTTACTTATAAAATGTGGACAAAGAGTGTACTCTGAAAGGTAGAGACAGAAAGAATGGGCGTCTAGTACTTTTAGAACTGACAAGTAGCCGTCTCGTGGGGAGTATAGAAAACAGAACCCCCTCCCCCCCAAAAAATCTTACCTGGAGCAGGGAGAGAAAAGTCTGAGAAGTAAATTTCTAAAAACAATGGTTACCATTTATTGGGCACTTACATGTGGCACTGGGTTGAGAATTTCTAGAGGGAAAACTTCACTTGTAGTATCTGGTCCTCTCTTTAGCAGAATCCAGGAAGAATAACGTCTCTTCCTCGGCTTCTGGAAATGGCCCTCTCCTCCCTCATTCCGAGGCTCCCTGGCCTCCGTGGTAGTTTGTATCTGGGGTACCCCACCTCTCCTCTTCATTTTGGGAAAGGCCACTGAGGATTTGCTGATTCTCCGGTAGGAGAATCTCTCCAAAGAGGGACAGACTCAGGCTGAGTCTCCTTCCCTGAAGAGGTCAGGGTCTCCTGCCCAAGGTGACCACAGGCCAGATTAGGAACTTGATGGGACAAAGTCCCTTTTGGTATAACCCAATGAAGTCTGTTAAAGGAGAGCGCAGCAGGGCCACGGTCTCAGAGTTCCTGTTACTGCGGGACCACCAGGGCTGGAGAGGGTTAATGAGGCTGACCGGGGCTTGACTGTTTCACTTGGTAGGGGGCGACCCTGTCATACCAATTGGCCCTGCCCCTCCTATTTTGAAAATTCCTAATCTTCCTGCAAAAGGGGACTTTGAAATGGACAAATGGCATGTTAATTTCACATTCCACCAGGAACCCCAGGAGGCACGAGGTGGGTCTGGAAAGAACCCCTTTGCCACCAGTTAAAGAAACCAAGTGTAGAAACCAACTTTAATTCTGTTGAGTGAAGGGCTGTCTCTGTACCTCCTGAAAGTTACTTTAGGTAGAGGCATTGGAAGTGCCACAGCTTTGCCGGGGGTGAGGGTCAGTTTTATTTGGTGGGAAAACTGACTCTGAAAAGAAGGAGAGGCATGACAGTATGAGAAGTTTCAAATCTAGGCAATTAGGCTACCTTCTCTTAAAAAAGGTATCCATATATTTATTTACTTTTTGCTTAATACCAGCATTTCTGCATAAAAGTCAAAGGTGATCATTCTAAGGCTATGTACTGACTCTTGGTAAGTAGGAATTAGCCCCAACTAAAAGTAAGGACTACTTAAAAAAAAAAAAAATCACTAGGAAGACTATTGAACAAGAATTATTGTCATAGGGTTATTAGATCCAGGCCAAGATGATTTTAAACAGTCTGTTAGTCTAACACTAAAAATGTAGGGCACCTATGCATAAAAGTACATCTATTTTGTTGTTGTATTATTATTATTATTGGAACTCTGAGTAAGAAGGAAAGCTTTAGACCCCAGTGAAGGAAACCACAGGGGATTTAAACAAGATTCCTAAGAAAACCTGCAGTGAAAACAGAAAAAAAAAAAAAAAAAAAAAAGCCCAACAAACAAAGACTGCAGTGTTGGCAGATGAGTTAAAGCAAATGTGGAAACCAAAGATCACCATAGCGATGACAGGTTATCTCAGAAATGGGGGAGCTCACGGTTCACGTACACTCAATGGACATTTATAACCCAGGATCTGTCGGGCTCGGCTACACTTCAGAAAGCAGACCTACTAGGCACCTGTCGTTTGACAAGGGATTTGAAGAGCACACAGCACTCTTAACAATCATGCTTTACATTTACACAACGCGTTATCGCTTCTGACCACAGCTTGTGTTAAGCACTGTCTTATCCGAATTAGGAACTTTTGATTCCTTCACTTACCTTGCAGTCTTTGAGCCAAAGTCCCTGACATTTTAATCTCTGAGCTTTTGGTTGATTTGCCTATGAAATGGGGTCCTATCACATTTTTATTGCCCAAGGCTGTTTCAAAGGGCAAATGTGACTTAGATGAAAGGCTTTTAAAAATACAGAAAATACAGAAAGAATGTGGTATCATGGCTATGTGATCATTACTATTACTGCTTACTAATACCTGAAGGCAGGGAGGCTATCCTTTCAAGTCAGGAGGGGGTATGCAGTAGGCCCAGGAACCCTACTTTTCTTTGCCTGATTCCAGGTTCCCACGATACACATGATGTGGGCAAATTATAAAGAGGAACCTACCCGTATAGAAAACTATGTTTTTGTTTTTGTTTTTTTTTTTTTTGCAAGAAGTCTATGGGAAATTGGATTTTGAAAGGCAAGGAAGAATTTTGGCCTCTGAGAAGCATGAAATACTAGTGGGAGACAGAGAAAATTGTAAAAGTCTCTCTCAATTCTACAGATTTGGTGGCCTGATAAGCTATGTCCTTCCCACTGCACCAAAGAGTTCGGTGGAGGCATTCTGAATCCAGAAAAATGTCTGTGCTGGGGGCGAGGTGGGGGGCAGGCGCTCCTGCATGATGGGACGCAATGTAGCCTTGTTGCACCTGGTGCCATAAATTATCATACAGTTAACTGAGATTCACCGTATAAATAAAGTGTCATGGCAGGATGGCCATTATTATATACAGCATTTACCCGAACACTTTTAATAAATGTAGCAGATACTACAAAATTCTCATCTACAAGCCCCTCAATTCTTAAAAAATGGGGGATTCGTACCCAAGTTGGGTTTCCAAAAACATGGAAATAGTCTAGTATTGAATACTGTTAGATAAGAAAAAAGCTTCCTCTCTTACATATTCTAGAATTTTAGTCATGTTATTGACGAGCTACCTACCTACCTATCTACTCTAAAAAGTTCCCTGTAATGTGGTTAAAGTGTTTGGGCAGGAAAAATGGAAATGGTATCTATACACACACACACACACACACAATTGTTAAGCACGTCACAAATCAGGAACCATATCAAAGGATGGTCTTTTGACCTGCATTTTCAGTGGCAGAACTATATGGATGTCTTGTTTTAGGTTAGGATGCTAGGATTTGACTGTTAGTGAGAACTCTTGTCCTAAAGGTAAGTAAGTCCTCATCCTTCCTCCCCCACCCTCCTCCTCACCCAGATGGGGGACCTCTCTCGTCACTTTGGCCGAATGAAGCCTGGCGGGAAATGAACCTGGATGGACAAATGGCATTTACTGCAGCAGGTGACACTGGCTGCCTAGTTCAGGCTCATGTCTGATGTAGCCTGAGGTCAGGGCTTCTGGACCCGTGGCACCCTGAGAGCAGAGTCAGGGCAATCGTAGGATGACCCCAGCAAATTTCTTTTCATTAGGGTGAATTTTTCACCCTGGTTACAAAACAAGGGTGAGCAAATTAAGCTTCTAATATTCTTAAGACCTGGCCCCAGACATGGACGGTTTGCGGCAGGACTGGCATTTGCATAATCTGTGGTTGAAGCCAACAGTCCTGGTTTGAGGGGACTGTGCTGACACCCCCACCCCCCACCCCGCCCCCAGAATAGGGGTCTCCACACATGGAGGTCTGCTGGGAAAGCTTCACTGCACAAACAAGGCAACTGAGGCCCCAGCGTGTCAGGGACGCGCCAACTAGGGGTCAGGTGGACACGGTCACCTGGCTTCCCGTCTGTACCCCCTTGTGTCCCCTCCTCACCAGAGGCCAGCTTCTCGGGGCTATGCTTGGAATACTGCAATGAGACTGTGATGGTAAAACCAGTCGTCTGCAGAAACACAGAGCCTTGTCATTTAAGGGCTCTGTGTGTGGCTTCAGTGGAGTTGGGACATCCCACGTTTAAAGCTGCTTCCCTTCTATTGGTGTTTGGGAAAATGATGATGTCGTGATATCCCTGGGTGGGCACAGCTAATGACCACTGCATTTAAAACTGTGATGTGTGAAAGGCACACGTGTCACAAAAGCAAACAGTCACGTGCCTGATGTCATTACTAAAAAACCATCACACGTTATATGATAGGTTAACAAATGGAGCACGGCTTTAGAGATTGTGATCTTCAAATCCCTTGAAAGGTCTTAGAGAACACAATAAAGAAATTTAGACTGTGAGCTTCACTTGGGAAATTTTCATTCAAGCCACACATGCAGACCACCGCTAACGACTGCTCTAATGACCGGTGTGACACGAGAAGCCCATGTCTCAGATGGGAGCTGAGGTGAGGCTGGAAGAGGGGAAGGAGAGGAGGGGAGGGGAAGGGGGAGGGGGGAGGGCAAGGAAGGGGGGGAGGGAGGTGGGGGGGGAGGGCCCTAGAGAGGGGAGGGGGCGCCGAGAGGTGGCAAAGATGAAGAGAAGGAGGGGAAGGCGGAGGGGTGGCGGGACATACCCGATGTGCTTAAAGAACACAAGACCTTTTTACATTTCTTGGTATCCCAAGTCCATTGGCAGAGGATGTTACCTTTGATCCTCTTTGCCCCCAGCTAAAGCTGCTTGGAAAGATTCACATTTACATATTTCACAAGTCATATTCACAGTTTTTACCACACTTCGTCCACATGCTTAAAATACAGTCGAAGCATTTAAAAACAATTTTTTTTTTTATTTTAATTGCATTTCAGGGACAAGACAACATTTCACTCCCAACGCCTAATACTCTTTTTAAACCAAGCCCCTCCTACTGTGCTTTGTAAAAGCGTAAATGATTGGCTTACCTCGGGCTCTTCCCTAGGAAAAAAAAAATCATTTCATATTTTTTAAACACAGCCACGCCCACCCTCTTGGAACCAGCCCCGTGTAGGTTTGGATCCAGACCTGCGTTTAGCAGATTAAGTGGGGGTTTTGGTGGTTGTTGGTTGGTTGGTTTCTTTTCTTCCCCCTCCTCCCTCCATCCCCCCCCACCCCGGGTGAGCTGAGTGTGTGCAGAATATCGAACTTAATGTGTGTCGCCCCCGACGCCCCAGATACCTGAGTGTCTGGTTTTTCAACCGTAAAGGCGGGAGGGTTTGGCGAACGAATGAGAAGTGAGGAAACGCTTAGCGCAAAGGGAAAAAAGAGAGAAAGACACACAGAAAAAAGGTTATGGAGGCCGGCGAGAGGCGGCCCCCTTTCCCCCGCGCCAGGGGCCCAACTCATTCCCCGAGATGCCCCACCACCTTCTCCTCCGCATTCTTCGCGCCGCCCGCCGCAGAGCGCCAGCGCTCAGGTACCTCCGGAGTGTGTGCAAACACGGAAAGTTTTTGCCCGCGCCATGGCGCAAAACACAAGACAGCCCGTTCCCCAGTACAAGTACACGGTCGGCGGGTAATTTGGGGGTGCCAGCGATGGGAACTGGGGGACACTTGAGCATATCATGCACAGGCGGACACAATATGGACACCAACAGACACCAACGACAAGCCGTCTGCGTCCAAGCAGCAGGGCCAGGCGAGGCGGGGGCGCACCTTTCCCCAACGACCCCAGCCCCCCCCCCCCCCCCCGCCCGCGGCCCCAAACCGGCTCAGCCCGGGGGACCCCGGGGCCCCTCCCCGGCAGTTCCTGGCTCACCTGAAGCCCCCGCCTTCCTTGCCGGCCCCCACCCCAGGACTCGGGGGCATCTTACGGTCGCTGGCGCTGGCTTGTCCAGCCGGAAACGACCCTCAGTGTTGCTCGGCACCACTTTTCTCCCTGGAGGGCACATACTTCGACCACCCACACCCAGCCGAGGCCCCCTCCCGCTCCCAGGGCAAAGTTCGGGCCCCTCGCTGGAAGTTTCTAGCAGTCTCTTCCCGCCTCGGCCTGGACACCCCCCTCCTCCCGCTGCCAGGCCCCGAGCCCCACCGGGCAGCCCTGCTCCCCGCGGGCAGAGTCCGCCGCATTACCTAGAAGCAGCAGGCGGTGCGTACACATGTACCCCATCTTTTCTTCCTGGAGTTGTTTGTCGATGAGCTGGCTGCGTTTCTTCTCTGCGCGCTTCTGGGCGCGCTTCTCCAGGGCTTCCTTGCGCATCTGTCTGCGCTTCTCCGCCAGGGGAATCTTCTTGACCTTGGGGCTGGGGGCGGCTTTGGGCTGGGGGCTCTCGGATCGGCCGAAGCAGCCCCCGAAGGCCTGCATGAGGAACTTGCGGAGCAAGTTGCGCCGGGGCTTTCGGCGGCGGCGATTTCGCCGGGGCTGCAGCCAGCGGCGGCATCCGGAGGTCCCATCGTCGGATTCATCGCTGCTGTGGTCGTCGTCGCTGCTGACCGACCTCTCGTCGTCGCGGCCGCGGCCAGACCTGCCCCGCCAGGCAAATGCGCGAGTAGGCTGCGGAGTAGGCGGATCGGCAGCCTGGATCTCGGGGCTGGGGGGTCGGAGGAAGCGGAGCTTGGGTCGGGCTCCAGACGCAGGGGCGGCAGGGGCTGCCCGGGCGGCAGGAGCTGCCCCGGCGGCCGGAGCGGCAGGGGCGGCAGGAGCTGCCCTGGCGGCTGGAGCTGCCCCGGCGGCCGGAGCGGCAGGGGCGGCAGCGGCTGCCCCGGCGGCTGGAGCGGCAGGGGCGGCTGGGGCTGCCCCGGCGGCTGGAGAAGCAGGGTCGGCCCCGGCCGCTGGGGCTCCGTCCCCGGGAGAGGGGACTTTTCCTTTCCCCGCAGCAGAGGCGGCGGCTGAGCCTCCTTCCATCTCGGCTGCTTCTCCCTCAACTGGGGGTCTCTCTCCCTCTGCTCGCTCTCTCTTAACTGGGGCTCCGGAGACCTCGATGGGCGGGCCGTCAAGCGCGATTGGGGGGCTGTCCATGTTGACGGGAGCGTCGTCGACCCCAACGGGGGCGCTGCCAATCTCGAGCGGGGGTCCGGAGATCTCCATCGGGGGGCTGTCGCCCGCGAAGTGTGGAGGAGATCTGACAGCCTCTCGGGATGGGCTGCCGATGGCGCCGGGGACCCAGAGGGGGGGCTCGTTCGCGGCGGGAGCGAGGAGGACCGCACTCGGGACCGCGACTGCCGCGGGCTGGCCGATGCTGCCGCCGTCGATTTGTGGGATAGCTCGGGGGAGCCCGGGGGGTGGGCTGTCGTCCCCAAAGGCTGCTCCATCAAACTCAAATGGCATAGCCTCCTCAGGGGGAGGACTACAGTCTCCTCTGAAGCCTGTGGTTGCAGGCTTGAGGGCTCCGGGCTCCTGGGGAGGAGTGCTAAAGACCCCTGCACCTGGGCCTCCTGGAGCGAGGTCTGAGACCTGCAGGAGAGGCTGGCTGCAACCTCCCTGTGCAAGCTGCTCAAACTCAAAGGGCATGGCTTCTTCAGGTGGAGGGCTGTAGCCTCCCAGGCCGGGTCTGGCATCATCGAAGGCTCCGGGCTCCATGACCGCTGGGCTGAAGACCTCAGGGCCTGCATGGGCCCCAGTGGTGTCTCCGGGCTGCTCCAGGGTAGGCCAGAAGCCTCCTGGGCTGGGCTGCTCGACCTCGAAGGGCATGGCTTCCTCAGGAGGTGGGCTGTAGCCTCCGAGGGCTCTGGTTTCCTCGATGGCCTGGCCCAGGTCCTGGCAGTTGGGTCCGGAGACCTCGGGGGGTCCACAGGCCTCGCCTTCAATCTCGAGGGGGACGGGCTCGCTGTGAGGCGGTTCGGTCTCCATCTCTTCGGCTGCGCCAGGCCCAGGACTGGGGGCAGCTGCCCCTGGGGCCTCCAAAGGTGGTTGCTCGGGCTGTTCCCCGAGTTCAAGGGGGATATCGCGTTGTCCTGACATATTATTGCCGTCGAGGCAGTTGCGCACGCCCATAACACGGTGGCGGACTCTTAAAATAAACTTGGGGCCCCGTGAGATGGAGCACCCAACCGAACTAGGGTGAAAAAAATATCTTCGAAAAAATTCAAAGTATCAGCTAGAAAGTTCTCCAACCTCACTTTCCAACCCTCTTGAGGTCTGGGGCTTGAGGGCCTCAAACCCAAGACCAAAGCGGAAGCAAGTCTATTGTTGCCGGTGCAGTTTTGGCTCCTTCCTGGCCACTTTTTATCCCCTCAGGCTGCCCCTCGGCGCCCCTCTTGGCCTGCCCTTGTCCCCTCCTCTCTCTCTCTTTCTCTCTCTCTCTTTCTGTCTCTGCTCCAGGCCAGCCCCGCCTGCTTGGATCTGAGGAGCGTGCCGATTCGGTCCGAAAATCGCTCGTAGTGCTCGCTCTCTGCCACCAGAGGACGCCGGCCCCGGTGCCAAGGCGGCTCTGGGAGCCGGATCCTGGCGCCGGCAGCCCCGGACTTTGGGTAAGGGGGCCGATGAGCGCAGGCCTCGCAGGGATGTTTTGGCTCCTTCCACTCCTCTCCCTGACTGATTTGGAGTCTTTCTCCTCTCTTATCCCCTGGCCAGAGAGAGAGAGAGCTCTCCTGCGTTGCGGGACACGTGACGCAAGACGTGGGCCCGGGCTGCTTGAGCGCAGGAGCTGAAAACCCTCCCTCCCAGACCCAAATGACTCTCCTCGGGGGAGGGGGGAACCGCAGGAGGGTTTCATCACCCCAGGATACCCCTGAACCCCTGAGCCGCAGCCCCCAGACCTGGGCAGCCTCCAATCTTGAGCTCCAAGTCCGGAGTACGAGGCTTTGGGCGCGTGGGAAGGGGGCGCGGGCACGCGCGGGGATGCGACAGGTGGTCGTAAGCCCACCGGCAGAGCGGAGAGAGGCGAGGGGCGACGGGCTGCTGCGTGTGCGCCCACAGTTCGTTTTTAAAACGCCTTAGGGTACTTTCCACCGCTTCTGCAGCGTTTGTTTGCCGGTTTGCTCAGGCTGGCTCCTGTAAAAACACTCAATGTCCCCCATCCCATCACACTCTGGGGGTCCCTGCGGCAGTCTAGAGTGGCGCAGGCAGGGTTTTCCCGCCGATTATGTGGACGATGATGCAGGGGAATAAGAGGGTCTTGGGCGCGCACCACGGAGACCCTCTAAGCGGTAGTTGCCGCGGCACGGAACGGGGGTTGGCGGGGGGGGGGGGGGGGGCCGCGGGACACACGCAGAGACCCCATCCGGTGCAGGCCTCAGAGTTCCAGGGGTTCGACTGTTCTGGGGAAGGGTTAGCGGGATTTGTGTTGGCACCTGCGGCTGGCTTAGCGTGGTCTCGGAGACTGGACAACCCTGTGCGCACAGAACCCAAAGATACACACTGTGCCGCGCCGGCAGCAGCGGCTGTGATGTGCCGCTCTCGGCCGTGGGCGCCGGCTGCAGGGTCGGTCGGTCCGCCGCCCCAGTTCCTCTCCAGCCCCTCGCCAGCCCCCCTCCGGCCCCTCTCCTTTCGCTATGGGTATCCCAGGGCAGTCGCTTTACTTTTCCACTGCTAGAGCCCCCAGAGGCGCGGCATTAAGCCCGGCCACAAGTGTAGCGGTCGCCTGGCTGCGCTCCTGTCGCCGAAGCTCGTGTGGGTTTGGAGCCGGCTGGGGGTAAATACCCGCACCGGCGGGGTGGGCTTGGCGCGTGCACGCGCACTGCTCTGGGTCTAGGGTCTGGTGTCTGCGGAAGGATTTGAGTCGCGGAGGGGCGGGGGGGGGGGGGGCGGCCGGGTATTGCTGCTTGCGGGTCACGTACGACCGGGACGTGGGCATGAGGGCTGTCTCGCCTGCGGGTGACACGGACCTGCCAGCTACCTTTTAGGTGCAAGGCAGCTGGGCAGGAGGCAGGTGGTCGCCTGGCGTGCGGGCGGGGGAGAGATGGCAGGAAGAGTTTCACGAGGGGTGGGCGGCGGCGGCGAGCGGGAACACCGCTTAGGTGGTTGTATCTACGAGCCGCAGGCGGGTGAACCACGCACGGTCCAATCTCGTTAAGTCCAACGCATCCCTCTTAGAACGATGGGACCACAGCCACGGCGCACCACTGTCCCGCATCCGCCACCCACGTGGCCGTGCTGCGGAAGAAAGCTGACCAAGTCGGACTCTGGGCAACGTGTGGGGCCCCCCAAAGGCGTGACAGGTCAGCTCCATGGGTCTACACACTTGGAAATGCCAACACTGAACTTTGGCTCAAACTTTGTCCAACTATCCCCGTGAGCGATGGCTCAACCCTCTGAGCATCCAACTGAATGGGCCAACTGGGTCGCGACCGTCCACTCACTCCCCTCCGACCCCAGTGCCGGGTCAGCCATTGGGCTGGGGTCACGCCAATCAAGGTTGCCTGGCGAATGAGCAGGGGGCGTCCGACCGGAAACCGGATATGAATGGGAGGTCCAATAGGGGGCGCCGCGTTGGAACGCCCTAAGAGGTTGTGCTGCTGGGGTGGTTGGAAGCGGTTGGTGGGCGGGCGTATGGCGGCCAGGCCTGGGACGCCTCGAGGCCGGCTGGCGCCGTGGGGTCACTCTTCCTGATGCCACAAGTCACAAAGGCTGGAAGGGAAGGTTGGGGGCTGACAGGGGTCAACCCTAGGTCTCGCAGGTGGCGGTGGGCCAACCCTCCCGTCCGGGGGAACCGCTGCTGAGACCAGGCGAGAAGGAAGAAAATGTCCAGGGCCTGGAGGTAGAGGGCCAGGACCCTGAGGAGGGAGAGGGCTCACTGCCCCGATGCAGAGGAGCAGTCCCAGACGGAAAAGGAGTTGAGGCCCCAGGGATGCTGCGCCCTGCCGAAGTAGAAGGTCAGTAGACATTGGGGTTTGGAGCCCCAAAGGGACGGGTTGCTCCCGTTCCGGGCCTTGCTTCCCCAAAGCACTATTCATCAAGGAATGGGTACAGGGTCTCTTGACATCCTCAGGGGCGTCTGGGACCCCCTTTGTTCAGCACTCTTTGGTGTCTTTGGTTCTTTGCCTGGGGAGCCCATACACTGAGGGAATAAAGCCCGGGTAGATACCAACACACCATCCTAAAGGATAAGCAACATAAAAATGAGAGGAAAGACCTCTACTGGTGGTGGTGGGGTGGGGGGGAGGACTCGAAAGTGTTGGTGGGGAAAATGGCGTTTCAAATGGGCCTCCGTGGATGGCTAGGGCCCTTGGCTGCCAATGGGGGGGGGGGGGGGGGAGGGGCCGGTGGAATGATAGGTGTGGGCCCACCAGGAGCAAAAGGGGGAAGCTGGGTAAAGAGGACAGGCCACAGCGCAGAGTCTTGGAGGCGCAGTGGGAGTAAAGAGGGACGAATGAGATAAGATCTCTCTGAGGATACCAGGAAGTTTCAGGGCAAGCACTCTTGAGGCTGTTCTGGTAGGAAACAGAGATGATGAATGTTAATTGTGCTGCAAGGGAGGCTTTGCGCTTAGTTTTAGTAAAGATGGAGGGAGTGTGGAGGATGGTCCCACCGGAGCGAACAAAGGACGCGGTGGCTGGCCTTGACCTTTAAGGTGGGGAGACCCACGTGCAGTGAAAGAAGCAGCAAGGCTGAATGAGGGGACTCAAGAGGGATCCCAAAGGGCCCTCGAGCATCTCCTGTGCTCCCAAGGCACAAAAGGTGGAGAAGCCAAAGTGTGGCCCCTGGACGGTGGGACACCGGTGACACAGGGAAGTGGGGAGGATCTTGGGGAGGGGTGGCATGGTGGCGGAGCCAATTTGGGTTTGGACTTGGCAGAGGTGAAGGAAGGATGGGAGTCGCAGTGGAGTTTTTCACGGCCTGTTAATTAAGAGCGTGGGCCTGAAGTTTCGAAGGAAGCGCGAGACCTCAAGTTCAAAGTGACAACCGTCCTTATAGGATATGGAATCAGTGGGTCAGATACCACCCTCAAGGGGAGGAATAGATCTGGTGACAGAATCTTGAGTGCTTAGCGCACTAGAGGAGAAGAAAAGCTGCCTCAGGAGAGAGCAGTGGGCTAGGAAGGACTGGCGGGGGTACACGGGAGGGGAGGATCTAAGAAGCGCCATGTACCTAATCAGGATTGTGGTTTCTTAGCCTCTGTGCTGTAGACATCGGGGCCAGATCATTCTCTGCTGTGGACTGTCCTGGGCACTGTAGGGTGTTAGCAGCATCCCTGGCCTCTACCCACTAGATGCCAGTAGCAGCCCCTTAGTTGTAGCAACCAAAAATCTGTTAGATTTTGCCAAATGTCCTCTGGGAGGCAAAATATCGCCCCCGGATGAAACCACTGCTGTAGGCTGAGAAGGGACCCTCAGATGGGAGTAGGAATCATTGTAATTTAAAGGTAAATTAGGACCAGGGAGAAAACATTACGCTGTTTAACTGCGATGCTCCCTGTTGTCTACTCTTACTATTTTTTTTTCTTCCGTAGGGACTGGCCACCAGAATCTGAAACCTCAAATCACTCACGTGAGGGGGTTCAAAGCTGAAAGCATCACAGATCAGCAGTGGGACTTGAGACGCCTCAGAAGTGCGTCCAGATGTTTGAGGAGCTGGCCAACGTGAACGGCAGCTGGCGGGCCTGGCCACGGGGACCTGAGGACCCCGCTATGGTAAGAGCTGGGGGCGATTAGCTGGTGGGTTGACTGGGGGCGGCGGGGCGGGGGGGAGGTGCTGTCTGGTGAGCATACTCTAGACTGGTGAGCTTTCTGGCTCAAGACAGAAATGGGGCCTGGCCCTGGATGCAGATTGGCCAGTGACAGGTGGTAGTGGGTAGCCTAGGCCACATTGCCAATTCCGGATGGATTTCTATCAGAGAAAGGGGTCTGTATCTGGTAGGAATAAGCAGGAACAAGGAAGGAAGATCAGTGAATGAGTTCACACCGATGACGAAGAGGAAGGCAAGCTAGGCTAGTCACAGGGTGCCCGAGAGAAGGGGGTGCTGGGGTCAAGGGCAAAAACTGTGTGCCAGGGTCTGGGCCCTGTCCCCACAGGGAGCGAGCGGGAGCAAAGGCGTGCAGTGAGACGGGTGTCTCCATCAGAGAAGGAAAGGGCGGGCTGTCAAGTCCAGGTGAAGGTCTGTGGGAAACTGCGTATCCTTACAAAGATCCTTAAACCTGCTACTTAAAAAGAATATAGATTGTCTACACTCCACGAGTCAAGAGAGGAAACACTGCTTATGTTTCAGTTAACCCGCATATCTGAGGAAAGTCTGCCCGTTCACCAAAAGGCCCAGGTCCCTCAGGTAGGCTCGGCTCTTTGTAAGCGAGTAACCCCCAGCGGAAAGAAGGCATTTCTTCACTCTTGGCTCTCTGAACAGCACCGTCGCCATCTGTAGGGACGTGGCCCCCTGCCTCGGTGACCCCGTGTGGCACCCTGGGCTTCCCAAACTCCCATCTTCCTGCTATATTGACACCTGCACCAGCACACGTCACACTCCGCAAATGGCCGTTAGTACGCTTACATTCGGGGATTCTTACTCGTTGCCAAAAGCACAAGGCGCATCCAAAGTTCAAGTAGCTGCCTGTCAATGTTCTCATTTCATCCCCGTATCCAAGAAAGAGAAAGCAAAACAGGCAGAGAAGGAGGTGGTCGAGAGGGAAAGGAGCAGAAACCAGGCAAAATGATCTTTTTTTTTTTTTTGGCAGTGGTATTTCCTCCTAGCCTAGCGTTTGGGGTGGGGGCCGTCTGCAGTCTTCTGCAGACCACTCCCGTCATTGCTGTCTGTCCGTGGATTTCTTTGGAACGCAGAAAAGGAGAATCTTTTCACCAGCTGGGAGGAAAAAGCCAAAGCCAAAAGGAGAGAGAACCCGGGCAAGAGGATTCCGGCAACTGTTCTGTTTTTCCACCTCCCGGTGACCAGTGTTTTCTGAGTGCGAGAAGACTTTGAAGCTGTTCGGTTAATCACCGTTCAGTTAAGACCTGCCGTGCTCATCTCTCTCCGTTCTAGCATCTCCTCTGCCAGCCTCGGCCGGTGGAGGCAGCAGCCTCCTGTCTGCAGAAGGGTCTGCGTGACCAGGCTGTTTCAGGCAAACGCCAGCCGGAGAGAAAACGCCTCGGATGGAGGTCAGGGGCAGGTGCACGGCTGAGATTACAGATGGGCCGAACCAGACTTAGGGAGACACTTGATCTGCTCAGATTAACAAACCCCGTGCTGCAGCCCCAGGGGCGGAGGGTCTCCTCCCAGGAATTCAGACCCCTTCATTCAGCTCGCTAGCTAAACTCAGCAGCCCTCGACCTGGAAGGGTTACCCATTTCTGCTGCGGCCAGGCACATGGCCGTCCTCTGACGGCCTGTGCTAGCGTGGTGGGCCCGCACATTCTCGACAGTTGCTTGAACTGGGCCGTGGGTTCCTTCTCCAGGCTAGCTGATGATGCAGCAGAGAATGTGGAGGGGAGAAAAGATGAACAGTGCCCCGGGAAGGGGACTAGGAAAGGGGTAAAAGTGGGGACTAGAAGGGCAAGAGGGAATCCCAGAAGATAAATCTGGCTTTAGCGGGAGCTCTGTTTAAAATTCCGGGAAACCGTGGTGGAACTTCCAGGCACTCTGGGAGCATCTGGGCACCGTAACCTGCATTTAAGGGGAGTGGTGGGTCTCATGTTAGTGCAGAGCCTCAATTTCCCAGGGTGCGTTCTCCTCTTGAACTCTAATGGAGACAGCAACGTAAGCCAGAGTATTCAGCAACCGGCTCTCGCCTGGGGGAGGAGAAACTTGTCTTCAGCTGGCCGCCGTCCTTGGCCAGTGTGAGAGTCGGGGCCTCTCCCTGAACTGAGATCCAAGATTTAGGACTTGAGCTATAAAACGACATTTCCTAGGTTGTAAAATCTTTCATTTTGGTTGAAGCCACTGAGGCACGTGTACAAAAACTCCCCTGTACCTATGGAATTGAGACCATAGAGACCCTCCAGGGAGAGGTGACCTTAAGGGTACCTAAGCTGCGAGCCCCAGGGTGGCCCTCCACCGCTATGCCTGGCTATTAAAAATGCTGTTCCTGACGCTGCCTCTGCTGCCACCAGATTTTTGAAGACGGCCACGGAGTTGCCCCTGAATCTCTTTGTCCCTGAATCTCCCCTTATTTGTGCGTGCTAGTCTTTATAGCTCTAACATGGACGGGCTTTGTGATTCCTGTCTCCAAATCTTCTCTTCTGTTCCTTCCCTACTGTTCGTGTCTCCCACTACCTTCCAGTTTTTTTCCGTGATCCCCCAACACCTTCCTTTCCCTTTGTTGTTCGCAAACCTTCCCGCAGGTTAACAGGCACCACTACCATCTGTGCACGCTGACCCCCCCCCCCCCCGCCCCATTACTTTGCAGCGTGCCTACCCTAAAATAAGCTCATAGAATAAAAATAGGCCGTGTCCACATGCAAGGCCAGGAAAGCGGCCCCCCCAATTCTACCTTGCAGTGGGGAGTCTGCTGGCAGGCGGGGGCTGTGGTGCCAGCTCCTCTTAGATCTTGGATGCCCTGCCTTTACTGGCTGAGCGTTGTCAACAGGTGACAGGGGCCCTGCACTGCAGACTCTTGGCCTTGGGAGAACTAAGTCACTAGGCTGTTTATTCTGGCTTCTCTGCTATGTGAATCGACTGGGCACCAGCACCAGGATAGGCACCAGGGGTTCTGGGGGGGGGGGGGGATGTGAGATTTTTTAAAAAGGGAAAACCAAACATTAGTAAGATTTATCTTATATGTAGTGTTGTAATGTGCAGCCAAAAAAAAAAAAAAAAAAAACAAAACACCAAAACTGGGATGTTCGACCATTACTATTATTTTTTTTTTTTTTTTTCTTTTTAACTCCATTTGCTCCGCTAGCCCATGCATTTGCCATGGAGGAAAATTGGTTTAGGGGGAAGTGCAAAAAAAAAAAAAAAAAAAAAAAAAAAAATCTTAGCCATTACAAGGTCCTGCAGTATAGAAACAGATATACAGTACATTTCTATAACTATGGTATTAAAATTTCATGGGAGAGAAGCAATTAAGGAAAAAAAAAAAGTCTGAAAAAGCTCTTGGGAGGGAAGGATCATAAAAACAAACACAGGAGCTAAGGAAATGGGTTTATCCTAACTAGCTGCAGCCTCGGAGCTGCATTGGCAGGTCTGGCCTAATCGGGACACTTACGAGTGACTGAATAATACATTCAAGCACTCGTGGTCACTTGACACGAGTCACTGCTGTCAGACCGCTCTCTCCCAGAGCAGGTAGCATCATCTCCAGGCTGCAGTAACGCTGGCTTCAGGCCCCCTGCTCCCACTCGGAAAAGCTTGTTTTCACACATGAAGATCGGAGATCGGAGAGAGCAGGTGAGGGGACCAAGCAGGCACAAGACAGACACTTAAAGATCTGCTCCGAAGGATGGCCATTTTTCCCCCTCAGGCTAGGGACAGGACCCAGTGGGATTCTGTATTCCCTAACTTGCCTGTTGAACCGTTTTTTTGCCACCCATTCAAAAACAGATCGGATAACATCAAAATGAGAACAACGCAAAACAGATTCCTTCACAACTGGTGCTTTTTATTTGGTCACCCTTGAACAACTTTTTTTTTTTTTTGGCTCCGTTAGCATTAAAGGCACGGACGGAGTGAGACTGGGCAAGCCTGGGCTTCATCGGCCTGCACGCCATTTGGAGCTGAAGGGGATACTGTGAACATCTCATTCAGTTCCTTCCATTGTCCGTGTGAGGAAACTGAGGCAGTGAGGTGCTGGGGCTGGCCCAGGCCTAGAGGTCCTTGGGGCTTACAGGTCCTGCTGTCCACTCGTGGGGCAGCAAGATTCAGGAAATGGTCATGAATGTCAAAACCCCGAAGGGAGGGCGAGGTGTCCCATCCCTCATTCTGGAACAGGGGGGTTAAAGATACAATGTGAGAGCCTGATCCCTCTTGCTGGGCAATTTCTAAGAGCAGGGCAGCACTTGAGCCGGCGTCTCACCTCTGGAAGCTTAATTTGATTTTAGTAATGTGTTTTTTTTTGTTGTTGTTGTTACAGATACATGCTTTCCCCTACACCATGGTTTCTGCTCAGTTTCCTCTCAATAGCTTCCGTCTGCAGGAAGAGCGGCGATAACACAGGTAAATTAAGTAAACTCCATTCAGATTAAAAAAAAAAAAAAAAAAAGACCTTATTCTTACCCACATGGAAGTTTCAGCTTCCTCATGAAATCTTCCATCCCAGCTGCTAAAAGTGAGGGCTAAAGAGTGAAACGGCTGTAAGCAGTTCCAGGGGGCGAAAACCAGCTTCGAGTGCATTAAAGAAACATCCTCTTAAAACAATTCCAAACTTTACACTTCCCGGTTCTTGAATTCTGATAAACATAAATGAAAAGTTTTGTTTGCCAAACTTTCGAGGTCAACCTGGGCCAGATGGCTGGACAGCACACAGCATGTGAACACTGCTCTAATTTTCCAACTCAGAAAGTTGAGTTTTAAGAGGACCTCTGTCCAAGAAAAAGCAAATTTCTATTAAGTAAATGATTCACGGAGCAAAGGAAAATCCTAATGCCAGAGCACACCATCATATTTAAGTAGCTTTATTCTCCTCCTCCCCTCCTTCCCCTCCCCCCGAAATAACTACAACTGGCTAGTAATTCACTTATGGGGTCAACTAGCAGGGGTTTTTTTTTTTTTTGAGCGAATTTCCTCACCAGACACACCCCACCTAAACTGAAAGAGCCAAGTGAGCCCATTCAAATGCTAACCCCAGTTCTACTGGGTGAGACAAAGGGCCAATTTGGAGCCTAGTGAGTCGGGAATGCTTGGGAGAACTTGCCAGAAATGCCTCTGGGGAAAAGAAAAAGGTAGTGGAACCCCAGTGTCTCAGGTAGTTAGAGGGTTTGAAGCGTCTTCCTTGGAGGGGTCCAGGGCACTTCCTCGGGGGCGGGGGGGGGGGGGTGTTGTCTGGCATATTTCTCAGCTGTTCTGGATCATCTCTGATGGCTGTTCCACCGTGACACGGGGCTGGAGGGGTGGGGGTGGGGGAGGGTGGGAGGGGTGGAGGGTGGGGGAAGGGAGCTGAGTGGGGGAGGGGTGTGTGGGTGGGTCCCAGGCTTTCCCAACCGGAGGCACTTTATGAAAGAGGGCAGACTGTGTGTTCCTAGACGGGGACTTCCACCCCCCCCCCCCCCCAATAATGAGCTTGATGTGTATTGCTGACAGGAAAGCAAGTGTCTCGACATCCAGGCTTTTGTTCAAAAACAGACCAAGACTGAGGTGAACGTTGTGGGCTTGGGCACTGAGGACTTCCTAAAAACCTCGTGTATTCTCCCTGCGACATGGCAACATGCTAATTCCTCCAATGAAAAACCTAGCTCTGCAGGCCGAGCGGACCCCCCCCCCCCCCCCCCCCACTACCCGGTCTGGGAAGACAGCTCCCGCACGGAAAAGCACACCAAAAACCCAGCCAAGCAAACCCTGGCTTCTTGTGCAGATTCACCAAAGACGTCGTACTTGGTGAACGCAGGCTGCTAAGACGTTACCACGGGAAAAAAAATAACACGTAATGCCACAGAAAGGAGCCATATGCCCACCGGTGACCTGAAGTAGAAATTTCAACTTCGGAGAGCTCCATCTCACTTAGGCAATTTCACACTGGTAAGCCAAAGGCAGCGCGCGCCTGGCCCTGCTGCGCCACCTCGGCAGCCTCCGGACTCCTGACCCCTCCCCGCGGCCCAGGGAAGCCCCCTGCTACCAAACCGCCCTCCGGGTCCATACTAACGAAGACACACAGGCATCCAGCAGCCATTTGCGCCGCAGCCAGCATAACTAAGTTCTGGGGCGCCGCGACGCCTTTCCCAGAGAAGAGACCTGGAAGGAGGACCAAGAAAAGTGTGTTCCTTCCGGCCTCATCCTTCCCCTAGGAGTTTAAGAACCCGACTGATCCTTTCCTTTCCAGCCTAAAAACGGTTCACTCCCCCCTCCCCCCAAATCATTCTCCGCAGACTAGCCCAAACCCGCGCAAAGCGAGACGCACGCGCGCACCAAGAAAACATCAATTTCCATACCGGGTGAGGTTTTGTAAAATACATTTCATTTGTCAGTCTTTTCCTCCAGGATTGGCAGGTAAGACACACTTTACGCACCGAAGATGACACACTTTACGCACCGAAGACGCGTTACCGGAATGCAGCCGTTTTTGTGCTCGGACACCAGGGCGGTTTCACCTCCAGGTTACGGATTCCAAACTTAGCTCCACCCGAGCCGAAAATGGCCGGTGCGCCGCCTCCCCTCCCCGAGGCTGCCGAAGCCGCCGCCGGCCCCTGCCCCCTCTTGACCGATCCCCCAAGGACTTGCGTCGGATCGGATCCAACACCTTTCCCCGGCGCGGTAGTGCCGTGCTCTTTGGGGACGCATTGTAGGGTACCCCGATGAAAGACGCGATCCCCTCTCCAGCCCCGTTCCTTGTGCCGCTTTACCTTTCCGCTCGGCACCGCCTCGCGGGCCTCTTAGTCCCTCTCTTCTATCCCCAGGTCCGTGCGCAAACAGCCCCAGACCTCTCCAGCCAGGCTGCACCCGGCCCCGCCGCCAGATCAGCTGCGCCGAAAGGTTAGCGATGCCCCGACGTGACCAAGCCCGCGCCACTAACCCTGGTAGCCCTACCGGGCACCCCCTAAGACTCCCGTACCTTCTCTGCCAGCCCTCCAAGTACGCGTGATTCGTGGGGAACCGCGGGCGGTCCCGAGGAGGTCGGCTCTGGAGCGCGCGGGCAGGTGCGCACGCTCTTTGCAGCGGACTCCCGCCCCGTGAGCGCCCGGAGAGGGGTGGTGGCGGCCAGGACTAGCGCACAGCCGCGGGGAGCACTGGCGCCGAGGTCCCGCGGCTCCAAATTGGCAGCGCTGGGACCTGGGCTCCAGGCTCGGAGTGTCTTAAAGCGCCGCGCGCGACTTTTCCCGGCGCCGGCAGTCTCCGGAGTTCTTGCCCAATCCCGGTGTGATTACTTTTCGCACATTGCAACAGTGTCGCTACAGCGCGGCCGCTCTCGCACGGTGAAAGTTGGCGCGCGCACCTCCGAACCACGTTTCGGGCGCCTGCCAAGGCCAACCGGTTTGAGGCCAGTGTTTAAGAGGGGGAAAAGAGCGCATGAAACAAGTGACTTACCCCTGCCTTTTCGGTGTGCAGCTGGAAACCTGGGGCGCGCCGGGGATTCTGGGCGCGCGTCCTGGACACCAGCTCGGAGACCTCAGGCTGTCTCCAGCCCGGCGCCAGGAGCGCACCGTCGTGCAACAAGCCTTTGGCCACCTGGGCGCCCCCGGCGCCGTCCCGGCGCCCAGGGGAGCCTTTCCCAGCCTGCCGGCGGCACCCCCACCCACCTCCCGGGCTGGCTAGCCGAGCCTGCTATCTTTCCGCCTTCCTCCTAACCTGCCTCTCCTTCTCCCTCGTCTCCTCCCGCGGGCTCCCACACCGACCCCAGGCTTCCCCAGTTTAGCGGCGGGCAACTAACCTGAGTCAAAGAAAACAAGGAGAATCTGGACGGCGTCCTCCATTAGTGACGCCGGATGGGGATGGGTCCCCTTTTGGAAGGGGACTCCGGGGATGGGTCGCGGCGGGTGGGCTTCTTCGGCTTGCAGCGGCGCTGCTGCTTCTTCTCCTCCTCCTTTGGCTCCTCAGACTCCTCGGGGTCCCTCGGATCCTTGTCCTCGGGCTCGGGCTCCTCCCCCTGCCTGGGGTTCTGGGGCTCCTGAGTGCTGGGCTGCGCGCGACTCGGGGAGGCGTCGGGGCTCCGCAATCTCAGAGCGTGCAGACGCTCGGTGAGAGATTGGCCGAAGGTGGTGTGCTTGGGCACCACGGGGCCGCGCTCGTCCTCGGGCTCGGTCTCGGGCTCAGTGGCGGGGGCGGTCTCAGGCTCGGTCTCGAAGTCGGTCTCGGATTCGATTTCAGACTCGGTCTCGGTCTCGCTCTCGGATTCGTAGTCAAACTCTTCCTCGTACTCTAGGCACTCGGGGAGGGACAGCTCGAGGTCTGCCTCCTCGTGCTCGTGGTCAGATTCGGGGGGCTCGGGGAACACCTGGGCGCCGGAGCGGTGGTGGGCGTTAAGGAAGCTCCGGCGCTGCTGGGCGGCCGCGCGCTGCTGGGCGCGGGCGTTGGAGGTGGCAAGGGCGCGGAGGAGCGCGATGGAGCAGGAGAGCCAGAGGAGCGCGGTGGCTGCCCGGCGGCCGATAGGTGGGCACAGATCGTTGTAGTTGTGGCGAGCTCGGCGCCACTGCTGAGCCCGGGACCTACGATCCATTCTCTTAGGCGCACACCGAGAAGCCCACCTGCCCTCTGGCTCTGCAGAGAGCGGCTCCGGTGCGCATCGGCTGCTGGAGCCGAAAAAGGTGCACCCCACGAGGTGAGAAGCTGGGTCCGGAGGTCCCAGCCCCACCTCGGTGTGAGGGGGGAAAAGGGAAGCACCTACCTTCCTGACCACTCAACTTTCTAAAGCTCCGCGCCTCCGCTCGCCTCTCTGAGCAAGAAGAAGGGATGGGAAAAGGGGGAAGAGAGAGTCTGTCTCCTCCCAGGCTCCTCTCTCTAAGTCTCAGACTCTGCGGTCTAAGACCCGGGAGAGGTGCCTCCGCTGGTCCTCTCGCCTGGGAGAGGAATGAGGAGACTGAGGCGGGGAGGGACGCGGCGGAGAGGTTCTGCAAAGTTGCGCGCCCGGACTTCAGCCGGGCATGTGCAGTAAGGAGGCGGGGGCGCCTCCCCGCGAGCTGCGCTGTGGCGCCGAGCCCGTGGCGCAGACCCTAGTGGGCCGGCAGGTGGCAGGAGGGAACCTTGTTTGGAAGGATTGGGGCGAAGCGAGGGGCGGGGGCCCTGGCGGGTGCCAAGGAGCAAAACGAGTGAGCGAGCTAGCCACAGGTTAGGGTGGGTATGGGTTCTCCGAGGGGTCCATACCCCTCCTCGGCTCCAGCATCCTCAGTAAAATAAAGCTGAAAACCAGACCGCTAAGTTGCAGATACTCGGCGGAATGAAATGAGGGTCTATGCGTGGGTATTAATGATCCAGCCACAGGCGATTTCCAAGGGCTTAATAGTTTGAGGATGGTAACCTCAGGCAGTCATTAATCAGGAAACCACCTTTGGCGGATCTGTTACAGAGACTGTAATTAAGAGCGTTTGGGAAAAATACTCGCCGCCCCCCCCCCCCCCCCCCAGTCTCAACTGGTTAATTACCTCATGGACAAACAAGCATCTTTCCAAGGAAGGGCCCCCACGGGCGGGGTGATGGGTAGCAAGTCCACAAACCCATCAGTGGACCGCCATGAGCTCTGGCTGAGATCGGGCGCTGGAAGACAGACTTTAATTAGCTGGAACCACTAGTTAAGAGAAGTCGTTCGGAGCTGATATTCAGCAGGTCTAGTCAGTTCTCTGCCCCTGTGGGGCGCTGCAGGCTGGTCAGCTATCAAGCAGATCTCATGGGGTACCCCTTAAAGCTCTTTCGTTTCATACAGAGATAGGTTTTCAACAAAGCTAATTCATTCGGCGAATATTTATTGACTGCCTAGCATGCGCCAGGCTCTGCTCCAGGTGCTGGAGTTAAAAAAAAAAAAAAAGAAAGAAAAACGAAAACTTACATTAATTAAGGAAAGGCTAGTTAGGACTAATCTGCTGGTAATCAGAACGTTAAACGACTCAGAATCCCTCCTTGCCCACCAATGCTTGATCCAGCTCGGGTTCTGCAGGAGAAAACTATCGGGTAATCAGAGTCTTGGGGCTAGGTGGTGGCTACCCACCCCAGACCCTGTTGAACCCCGAAGGCTAAAAGGTTGCAGGAAATGAATACATCTCTTTCTCAGCCCTGCAAGACCAAATGCGTCCTCCTGAAGGGGGATCCCTGGAGTCATTATACCTTTGCTCAGGAAAGGATGGTCCTCCAGAAGCTTTTGAGTTCCCTCTGTGATCCGACCGCTTCTTCTGGGTTGTGCACGATGCCTTCCCTGGTGAGGTGTGGACCACAGTGGTGTAATTCAGAGCCAAATCGTCTTCCTAGAGGCCCTGGATGTGTCAACAAAGTTGCTCTGCCTGGGACAGGTGGGGTTTTGCTGGTTTGTTTTGTTTTTGTCTTTGACTCAATATGGGGGAGCTTTGGAGAGGCATGACCTCCCATTAATTCTGGTTTCCCTTTCGAGCTTGTCTACCAGGCTTTCCCTCCTGGTGCTCCCTTCTTGGTGTCTAAAGAGTCCTGCCTCTCTCTACAGCGGTTAGGCGGCCTGGTGGAACTCATCCTCATATCGCCAGCACCATGCCCGCATACAGCTGTCAAATCCAGAGTATAGGCCTTAGCAAGATTCTAGCCACCGCTTTTGCCATGTTGAGGTTTTTTTGTTTGTTTCTGCATCTTGGCTGGGGACATTCTAGAATGTTCCTGACCTGGCTTCTTGGCTGTGTCTCTCTTGCATCTTGTGTTCTTCGAGTTAGTTTGTGGCATTCAAGTACTGATTGGTCTAATCAAGTGGCATTGATTTGGCAAGCCCCATACAAGGACACATGTCTGTAGTCTAGCTGTGCCCCACTCTCACAGTCTGCAGAGAAACTGAAAGCCTTTTACTGTCACGAGTGCCTGGCTCCCACCATCATGTGGAAATTAGTGTGGGACGCCGGACGGGCTGTTTGGAGCCGCCCAGCTCCAATCCTTCTCGCTCAGCCCCCGGTGAGGAGGGACGGCTCTAAAGGTTTTACTCACGTTGACCCACCTGCTTTATTCGTTTCAATTAGCGCAGCCTCCCTGACGGCGTAAGGAACATAAAGACATCGTTCAAGTGGTTTTTCAAGGCACGCTGGGAAAAAAAAAAAAAATCAGGAATATGTGGGTGCTGGTGAATGCCCTTTCAATGGAGACGAATGCCAGCTGTCAGCAACGAGGTGGATTATGATTCTTTAGGGTTCATAAGAAAGTGCTCCGTTTTTCAGAAGGAGTGCTCTATGCCTGTAATGGAGATGGCAGCCGCGAGCGGATCCACTAATACAGATACACGGAGATTGCCTGCGTTATTAACAAATGTGCGTTACATAATACGCAGTTTTGGACTAGATTCTGCATTAGTAATGCACTTTCTTTGCAAGATGCATTTTAATCAGCAAATGAACACTTAACAAAACACTGCATTTTAGAGCCCCGGTCCTGTACGGTTACAAATACATTTCGGTACGCATTCCGCACGGGCTCCTGGAGCAGCAGGACCGCACTGAAATGCTGTTCCATCTCGCACTTAGGGCCGAGGTCGAGCAAATGGATCTGGGCAGAAAATGCTGTTTAAAATGCATTACGTGCATGACTTTAAAAAGTGCTTGCTGCAGAGTGAATTTCAAAAAGGAGCAAGCCAGTGATGAACGACCTCGTGTTGTTAGCAGGCTAAGGAGCGAGGGGCTCTGTCTGTCTGCCGGTAAATAAAATGTGGTCATATGTCACCTTCGCGCTCTGCCGGAGGGAGGCTCCTCAACCTGTCGGACAGGAAAGCGCGGTTCCCAGCCCATCAGAGCATCATACAATAAGGTTCTGATTGGGATGAATTGTGGAGAACATTGTCCTCAGCCCCTTAAAGGATTGTCCTGTGGAACGGGCACTGAGATGTATTTTATGTGGCTCCAGAGGGCAAAATTATAAGCGATGGGTAGTAGTTACAACAGGCAGATTTCAGCTCAACCCCAGGAAGAATATTCTAACAATTAGGGCCCTGAAATGGAACGGCTGTCAGGAAGCAGTTGGCTCTTTGTCAGAAGCGGTGTTAAATCAAAGGACAGATGAGCACATGTTGGAGATGTTTTCCACGGGACTCATGAGCCGGGCAGAGTTGGAACTTGATGCGTGCCAAAGTTCTTTTCAACTCGGATTCTGATTCCATGAGAGGCATTTGGAGACCTTGGGAGAGGGGCTGGGGGCTCTACTGATGGACATGCCCTTCCGAGTCTGCTTCTATTTTAGAAGCATTTGAAAGTGCGTGCGGCTCAGTGACAGGAAGGAATGTTCGGGTGGCAGTTTCGGGACATGAGCAAACAGGTGTATGCGATGGAAGCGGCTGTCCGCTGTGCACAGCTTTCGTAGCCGGGTCCGGGCTCTGAGGCGCTTGGCTCCACAACTCACTTGTCGGAGCAAAGAAATGAGTGAAGTCTATTAACTGTACTCCTCCTCTGCCTCCCAGAGCCGTCCCGGAAATTAGGAATGAAATTGACTCTTCAGCCATGAGGAGTTGAGTCACTTCCGTGAGCGGGATGCTGTCGCAGGCACCGTGGGGGGGGGGGGGGGGGGAGGAGACAATAGTAATCGAGGATGAGCCGCGGTCTCACCCCCCCCCACACGCGTGCAGCGCAGGTGCCCCCAAATTCTAAAAAGGGGGCTGCCAACAGGTGCCGAAATAACAAATCCTACACGAGGTACATAAGCTGCTGAGGGAAGAGGCTGAGGAAGTGTTTATGCGAGCAGAGGGGGGAGTTCATCTGGTGGGTTTCTGAAAAAGGTGGGTTTTTTTTTTTTTTTCCCCCCTCGTCTGACTTTGGAGATTTTCTTGTTTTTTAAGAAGCCGTGAGAGGCTAGCTCTCAGTCCATCTGTTGTGTGTGCCTACCGTGCACGAGCTGTCGCTCTGGGGGAGGCCGAGATGGAGTACGGGGGTTCTCAAAAGGCTTGCCAGGCTATTGTCACGGGTCCCCTAGACACCAACACAGCTTCCGAGATGAGACATGAGGTAAAAGATTGGTTCTTTTCTGCCAGGGGAGAGGGTATAGTCACGCTTGAACGTATTGTGTGGTTTTTTTTTTTTTTGTTTTTGTGTTTTTTTTTCTGGACAGCCGTTGGAAAGGACTGCTTGTCAAGATGGAGAGCTTTACAAACTTTCTTTTGGGTAGAAATGAATTCAGGGAGTTTAAAGTATCCCCCACCCCTGCCCCGTGGCAGTGAGCCGCAGAGGCTCAGGCCCGCTGAGAATCTGGTGCTGCCCCTCCCACCTGGCCCCCAAAGAGGTCTGGGTACAGTACAGAAGCATTTGGCTCATGTCTCTGGGGCGCTGTTTTGCTGTTATTCAGACTGCAGTGGTATCGATGGGCTCTCACCAGTAGATTAATTTTGTGATTTGGGGGAAATGCCATCTGGAGCTTCAAGCAAATGATAGGGGGAAAATAACCTTCTTTTTGACCCGTCGGGATCGTGTCCGGGCCATCGTTGGGGTTATGGCACCCTATGTGTGTCCTTTGTTTTTACAGGGAGCCAGGATCAGAAGTGAACCCTGTTCCCGTGTACAGAGCCGTTAGGAGGTGTCTTCCCGGAGTGGCCTTGCCGTCCCTTGGGTTTGTGCTCTACCGAGGTTCTCCCGCCAATCCGACACCCACCCACCAGCCTCCCTGCCCACCCTCCTCCGCCACAGGAGCGATTTCTAGGCTCCTGATCCAACGGGAAGGGTCTGGAAGCTCCCTCATGGAGACAGAGCATACGCTTGGGCCTGCAGGTTCTTGTTGGTCATGGTGCCTGCCTTGCCCTGCTTTGGCCCTAGCTCTCCGCTTCCATATGGTCCCTGGTTCGCACTCTGGACTCTGGCCATTTGCCTGGCCTTCGTCCTGTCGAAATCAGGTAGGGTTCAGCCCATCTGCCCACCCCCAACTGACACTGTAGCTCGTCTGGTTCTTTCCCACGGACGGCTGACACCTCAGTGTCCCAAGTCGCCCGCAGTCCAGGTGGTTCTAGTCTCAGACGTGCCCCCTGCCCTGCACAGCAGGCTCGTCCTGTGGCTGGTGGGCTGCTGCTTGCAGAGGACTGGGCCACCCGGAACGTCCTCCGGTGCGTGGTTTTCCTTTGCGTCCCGCTCTCCTGGCCACCCCACCTCTTCCTCCAGCCAGCAGCACTGACACAGAGCCTCAACGTTGTTTTTCTCCCATCCGCCGAGACTCTGACTCACCCCTTCAGACTTGGTGGGGGAGTGAGCAAGCGAGCAGTGAGCCCAGAGGGGAGAAACTCTTAGTTGGTGTCGTGGTTCAGGCTCACGCTCATAGAAGCCCTTTCCGCTCGAGCTCTTCAAAATATGATTAGACCAATTTTACACATCTAGTCACTGAGGCTCTGGCAGATTGGGACTGTTTCTATACGTGCGAAGTGAAGTGGGGAATTGAGGCAATTATCTTCAGGCAAATGGCTCTGGGCTCTGTAATCAGGCCGTCCTGGTAACGGGGGGGGGGGGGGGGGGGGGGGGATCAGCCTCATTCACTGTAGCGCTGCTTTGAGTTCAAGAGGATTCGAGGCATTGTTTGTTGTTTGAGCCGGGCTTTGTTTCTCCAAAAGGCGGTCGGTCGGTCTGGTGAAGCTGCATCCGGCCCGGCGCAGGTGTCGGGGTGTGTGGCTCCCTTTGGTTTTACGGGGCGCCGTGGCCCAGGCGGACGTGGGGGAGAGTGATGCGGCGCTGTAGGCAATCAACAGCGCCCACCTCCGCTTCCGGTGGGGGCGGCCCTGGGTTCGCCTTGTCTTTTCTCCCCGGCCCTTCCCTCCTCCCGAGACACGTGGCCCCGGCGATCTCCAGGCCCGTCCCCGTGCGGGGACCCTACAGATTCCAGCGGGGCCCACGGTTGGGACACCACGCCGCACGTGCTAAAGGCAATGTCCTAAAACTCGGGAGAATAACAGCAGAAGTGAGCAAAATCAGAAACGAAAACTCCTAGCCCGGCCGTGGCTTCTCCCCCTTCCACTCATGGTTTTGGCTGCAAATCATTGTCCGTTGGGAGTTTTTCCCTTTGCTGGTCTAGACGCGGCCTCACGGCCAGCCGTCTCTTCCCTCACGGAACGAGAGAGAGAAGACTCGTGTTTTTCCAACGCGCAGAGGTCTCTTTTGCTTTGAGGCCAGTGCAGCCTTCAATCCCAATTGCCCTTCAGAACAGTCCTTGTCATTAGGAAGCTAACCAGCAGGTAACCCGGGCCGCGTGGGGCCTGCTGGGTGACACGGGGCGCAGGGCCCTGGCCAGGGAGCCCGGCCGGAAGATCCGTGTCCGTCCGCCTCTCACATCTCCCTCACCCACACTCATGCGTAGAGTCCGACAAGAGGATGTCATTAATAAACACGCCAGCAAGGAGACAGTGGGGCTTGAGATGGCCGTGGGAAAACACAGAGGAAGCAGAAAGGTGTTTTGTTTTTCTTTTTTCCGATTGTCGGAAACCTTCATCTTTGTCGCTTTGAAATTTCCTGATGTTGCTTAATTAGTTAAACCTAAAACTTCCTGTCCACACTTGAGATAAGAGGGTTTTGAAAAACATCCAGCCAGACTATTGTGGCATAATGTGGCTTGTGTATTTTTTTTTTTTTTTAAAGCTGATAGCTAGTTTATTCCTGCTCCGTTTGTTAGATCGTAACATCTTTCCCCAGTGTTTTGCTGTGATTGGTTTGCAGCCTTAATGATCATTGTTTTATACTGTATTTTAAGATCTGCTGGGGCAAATGCCTTCTTACGGCATACTATCTCAGAACCCTCTGATAGTTTTGCCCATTTATTTTCCTCTAGAATTTAAGAACCATTTTTATCAAGTTCTGTAATGACCTTGGTGATATTTTGACTGGAATTGCATTCACTCTATAAATTAAGTTGGGGAAGACTGTCATCTTTTCTGCATTGAGCCTTAGGCCCCAGTATGACCTCACTCTTCATTTACTTGAGTTTCTGTCTCTCTCATTAAGGATTTGTGTTTTCTTGACATGATTCTGGTACATCACATGTAGAGTCTGAGATGTGAAAATATATCCTGTATCTCCCAAGCATTTGCTACTTGTGTTGCCATTGTGAAAGGGCTCTCTTTTTTTATTATATTTTCGGGCTGTTTATTATGTGTTTATAGGAACAGTATTGATTTGGGGGCGTTTTTCTCAGATTCGGCGACTTTTAGAATTGGTTGGTTTAGGAGGCAGCCAGCAGCCTGCTCAAGCAAACCCTCAGTGAAGGGTGCAGAGGATTTTGTCGAAGGGATTCCTGCGTGAGGGAGAGAGGTGAAGTCAGTGATCCATCCTTCCTTCCTTCCTTCCTTCCTTCCTTCCTTCCAAGATTTTAAGGAATCTCTACACCCAAAGTGGGGCTTGAACTCCCACCCCAAGATCAAGAATCCCACGCTTCCTGACTGAGCCAGCCAGGGGCCCCCGAAGACTGTTCTTGATAATGGGATCTACATAAGCTTCCTTCCTCTTAGTATTTCACTGTCCTCTCTTCTTGAATCACAATAGATAGTAATTTGAGTTTTTTGTTTTAAGATTTTTGAGAGTTTTTTAGGTTCTTTTTTCAAAATTTTGTTTTCATTTCATTTTTTTAAACGATTTTACTTAACATTAAAAAAAATAAGTTGGGGGGCGCCTGGGTGGCGCAGTCGGTTAAGCGTCCGACTTCAGCCAGGTCACGATCTCGCGGTCCGGGAGTTCGAGCCCCGCGTCGGGCTCTGGGCTGATGGCTCAGAGCCTGGAGCCTGTTTCCGATTCTGCGTCTCCCTCTCTCTCTGCCCCTCCCCCGTTCATGCTCTGTCTCTCTCTGTCCCAAAAATAAATAATAAAACGTTGAAAAAAAAAATTAAAAAAAATTAAAAAAAAAAAAAGTTGGCAACCCCAGGTTGGCAGCTCACATTTCTTTGAAATTTTAGCATTGTCTGAAATCTCTAAATCAGGAACTTCCAGCCCATGTCCTCTTGGACTGTATAGTTTGTAATATTTGGTCATTCTGGGCTTTTTTTTTTTAAAAGGTCTTTTAAAACGTGTATTATTTTTGAGAGAGAGAGGGAGGGAGGGAGGGAGGGAGGGAGGGAGGGGCAGGCTCCCGAAGCAGGCTCCAGGCTCTGAGCTGTCAGCATGGAGCCTGATGCGGGGCTCGAAGCCAGGAACCGCGAGATCATGACCTGAGCCAAAGTCAGGCGCTCAACCGACTGAGCCACCCAGGCGCCCCTGGGCTTCTGTTTTTATTTAAAAATAAATTTGGTGTATTCTTCTGGTTAGTCATGTCATTTCGTCAGGTCGATGTTTTAGGTCTTCTCACCCCCCTGGTGCCTCTCCGTGCTCTCTGACGGCAGAGTAGAGTCCTTATTCCTTTACTAAAGAGGGGACGGGATGGGGACGTCCTCATGGTGTTTCTTTTTTTAAAGGGGTTTTCTCTCAATGTCCTTTCTTTGACAGTATTTAGGTGACTTTTAAGAGGAAACAAGGTGGCATCTCCTGAGAGGGCCCCAACAGAGAGGCGGAGAGGGGTAAGAGGTGAGAAACCAGACTGGGGACCAGATGGCCCTGGATGTGCGTCTTGTACCCCTTTGCTTCATAGTGGACCAGTGGCATTAACCTGTCTGGCTTTCTGTCTCCTCAGTTGCAAAAATGGCCTTTTAAAGGTGCCCAAACCCCTGCCTTCCAGGGTTACAGAGAGGATCTAATGAGGAAAAGAGATAGAGAGTGCCTAGCAGTGGTCTGTAACGAGCAAACTCCGAACCAGTCGTTTGACTGGTGGCAGCTGTCACTGACGGTGGTGGCCGGAATGATGGTGGTGGCGGAGGTGGTGGCAAAGGCCAGTAGGCAGGAGAGCGATGGTAAAGATGGGAAGGAGCCCAGTGAGAAAGCACCTGCCGGGAAGTTGGAGAGGCCAGTCACATCGGGTTTTGTCCGTATACGTTTCCAGTTCCCCCGTGGTGGCTTCTGTACCTGGTTTGAGGTCCAGAAAGGCACCGAGGACCCACTACGGACGCGCTGGGCACCAGGAATATGCTGGTGAGCTGGATCAGACTCGTTCTCTCCACTTGGTGCATTCAGTGGGGGATCTGGAAATAATGAATCATCATATTAAGGAGAGTGTTGTTGCAGCCCAAGCTAAGGGCACTGGAAAAGAAACGTGTTTTCTTTTTTCAGAGTGTACGGGAGAGGAAGCTGTCCTAGATTTGGGCACGTCAGGGAATACTTCCCTGAGAAAATGATACGTGCACACTTGAGCCGTGAACTGAAGGATGAGTATGTGGTGGCAGGGGGGGTGGTGCAGTTCCAGGGCAGGAATAGCGTGTCCGCGGGCCCTCTGCTGGGAGGGACCGAACGGGCATGAGGAGAACCTGCAGAAGGTCAGCGCGAACATGGGGTACAGAGTGAAGTGAGTCTGGGGGGTGGACGGGGGCCACCATGTCGGGCCTCTGGCCCGCCAGGACGACGTGTAGTCTTGTGTGGTGAACGCCCTTAGGATGGTGGGAAACCCTTGTCCTGATGGCTGGGAGGTGCCACAGTCAAGCCGTCTGTTTCAAAAAAACTCTCTGGCCATGGGCTCGGGGGCTGGAATTTGAAGGAAGCTAGAGATGATGGGAGTAGTTGGGTCTACGGAAGGTCGATGGTTCTATAAAGGCATAAAACCAGTGGTAGTGAGAGTGGCCTTGAGAGTCACTTGGGAAGTTGACTAGCAAGGCTTGGCAGCCGCATGGATTCAGGGAGTCCGCTGTGTGAGGAAGGATGCCTGGCCAGAACCAGAGGGAAGCCCGTGCCTTTCGCTGAAGGGACAGGGGTGGGGAGTGGGGTGAGTTCTGTTCTGTCCCTGGCTCGTTGAGTTAGAAGTGCGCTGCACGACCTGTGAGGAGGAATCCACCAGGCAGAAGGATGGGGCGGGTCTAGAGCCCCGGGGGGAGGCGCTGGAGTGGGAGCGGAGGAGTCTAGTGGGAAGGGCAGTACAAGAGAGACCCCCAAGTTGAGTTTCCAGCCAGAGTCGTTGTGGATAGAAGCTTTCCGGTGCTGCGAGGGACTGGAGATCGAGTCGTAGCCCCTTGGTCGTTCAGATGAGGAAACGGAGGCTCGGAGAAGGCGGCCCCGCTGGTTTGTGGCAGAAGCCCTCCTAGACTGGATTCTTCACCGTCCTGCTTCGGTCCCCGTGCGGCACACCAAGTGGAGTATCTTCCCGTAGACGCAGAACGTGAACCGAGGGCTCGGACGTCCACCCCCTTGATAGCAGATCTATTTTTTGTTAGCATCCAAACGGACAGCTCACAGCTTCGCCCTCTCCTCTTGATCACTTTAGAACTGACATTCTGCCGGCTCCTTATTAAAGAAAGAGCAAAGCAAGAGCTGGCTGGGAGTGGTTTCAAAGCTCGAAATAGAACTATACCATGCCCTTAATTCTCAGGCCTGGCAAGGCCCACACGGCAGCCGGGAAGGACTCGGGCAAGGTTAAAGCTAAGATCATTTGGCGACACTCTTTTCCTGCTGGTTATTCAAAAATCCAGCCAAGTCCCAGAGCACCGGTTATTACTTAAAGCTGGTCCCCAGAATATGGGGATTACGTACAAGAAAGGCAAATCTGTCGTTCTCAAGACCCTTTTTCAAGATGCCTCCTCTGTGAAACCGGTGAGGTGTCAGCCGCTTCTCCTGGCTGTTACTTTAAAAAAAAAAAAAAAAATGCAGTGTTTAATTACACGTGGAGCGTGTGGGTTCGGTTTATCATAAATAAGTTAATGATACAGACTGGGGCTAGGCCAACGTCGGCTTTAATGGCCTGCCACCACCAGCCATGGTCTCCATACTCCACCTCTCAAATTCCCCGAGGCTACCAGCTTCGCGTAGAAAAATGCCTTGTTGCAAAAAACACAAGTCACGTTTCTGTCACTTGGCAGAGTCAGCTTGGAGGCCCTTGGTTGGTTCACCCAGGATCTCCCTTGTTCTTCGCAGTCGTCACCCTGTCATCTCTGGTCCCGGTAGAAGACCGTTGACAGTCACTTCCCAATTGATGTCCACTTTGGCTTATTTCTACTCGGTCCCCTGTCCTGGCACATACTTCTGTGCACACGTTTACAGGGGTTTCTCTAGGGTCAATCTTAAGCGGTAGGACTGGTAGGTCACAGGTAGACACGGAGCTTTGACTCAGTTTTCCCTTTAGTACGAGACTGCCAGTCTGTCCCCACCAGCAGTGTGTGTGTCTGTCCTCACACCACCCAGTTGCTCTGGCCGAGACAGCAGTGACACCAGGTCTGTGGCCAGACCCCCTCCAATTTGGAGCCAGATCCTGGAGCTGTTTTCCTGAGGGCCATGACCTTGGCGGTTGAACTTCAGTGAGATAGATTTCCCAGACCTGCCACCAAGGGAGGTGGGGGGAGACCTCACTGAGGGAGACGAGGCGAGAGGCCGCCGAACAGGCTCTGCGCCCAGTTTCTTCGAGTTCTTACGAAGGGGACGGAGTTCTCTGAGACAAGCATCGACACACCGCTCTTGCCGGTGTCCCCTCGGGAACGCTAAGCAGTGCTCTGATCACGTGATCATTTCGAACCTGCTTGGTAGACGTCCTCCCCCGATCCCTGATCTAGACAGTGTAGATTGGGAATGACCACGATTGAAAGAATGCTCTCCAGCCAGCCTTTGAGATCGAGGACCCTGTCCCCCGCCCTCCTTCCTGCCCGGCTCATTGCTGGCATAGACGAGGTAGTCACAGCGCATAACCAGAGTTCCCTTATGATTTATCATCCAACACGGACATTTTTGAGTGTGAAAAGCCGCGGTAACTGGAGGGGGTGCTGGGGTGACAGGGGTTAACCAGGGCTTTCCTGAAAACCGAGTTGTAGGGGCATCCTAGCTTTTCTTAATAGTGATATTAGTATTGTTATTAATATGATAACATTGTTACATATATACATAAAATTAATGACATTAACATTGATATTACTTTCAGCACGTTTAAAAGAGTAACTTCCCATCTCCAACTAGTTTTAAAATAGGCTTCTCTCCGAAGAGAGAAAGGTCTGCCGTGGGAACCCCTGTTAGTTAAACTGGTTGAACTCTCTGCATGAACAGGGAAATTTGCCCAACTGTGTTTCTGAAGTCATGGTGGAAACGCAAGGAAAAGAGCAAACTGGGGAGAAAGAAAACAGGAACTTTCTCTGAGACCTTTCCTGGGGGTTTCTGACCAGAGAGCCGAGGTAAGTGACCACATGGTTGTTGGGGGCTTGGTTTGGCATCAGCGGCCAGGACTCTGGGCCCCTCTCCTCCCCCCTCCCCAACCCACGCACTCCATGCTGAGGGCCCAGTGTACCCTCTCTAGCAGGGCCATTGGAAGTGCCCAACACGTGGCTTGCCTGGAACAGAGAAGGTGGGAGGTGGCCTGGAGTGTGGAGGGAATGGCCATTTTTAGGCAGAGAATGTAGTCAAAAACTTTCTGAGTTCAAAAGTACTATAGAAATTAGAAAAAAATCTATAGTCCTTTAGAAGTATTGAGATTCTTGCCCAAACTTCAGTTGTTTCCGTACTAGCTGGATGATTTTTGCCTTATTCCCATTCTATAGCTATGCTTCACGGTGTTCTTTAAATCACCTTGCTGTATTTATGTAAATGAATTTAGTTTTAAAGGAAAATTATTCCAATATCACTTGGCTTCTGGCTAAGAATTTTTTAAATGCGCAAGGAGATAAATGCGTAGCTCTTAAAATGGACAGCAATGGCTCTTGGCCCTTTGGAATCCCCTCGGCACCGCCTTCGTCCGGGGCGGCCCTGTCTTCCCCGCAGCATGCGGTGAGGGGCTGAGTCCGTTCATCCACCGGGGAGAATCCCCGACTGGACCCTAGCGAAGATAGCATGACAGGTGGACTTCCTGTCTTGTGTGCCGTATTCTTGCCAACAGACATTTACCATCGACGGGGACGGAGAGTTCGACCCTGGTATCTAGTAAGGCAACTCCTGGCTGAGGAGGTGGTGGGAAGGAAGAATTCTGCTTCCAACCCGCTGAAGCCTGTTGAGCTCCGACAGGACTGAATTACTTGGGGCATATTTTCTTTCCATGACATTTGCCGTCACCTCACGTGTTTTTGTTTGCAGACGCAGCCAAGAAACAGGCTTATCGGTGAGGCTTTAACCCATGCCCTTGGCCTCCGCAGAGCTCTGTCCCAAACAACGGGAGCGCGAGCCCAGGCACCTTCCACTTCCTGCCGACGTGCCTCGCAGGGGCCCACCCACTCCCCCGCTTTGTGCTGAGGCCTCTTCTCTCACGAGGGGCTTTTCCGGGGATTTGGGGCGGGGGGGGGGGGGAGGTGGCTCTTTTCTCCCATCATGTGCTTGGTTCTTGAGTGGATGCCAGAAAATGCCAGAAAAGAGCCTGTGCCTAAAAGTACAGATCCAGAAGTGGGGTAGGATACGCTTTTCAGACAGGTCAGAGGCAAGCAAAACTAGGCTAATACGTACACGATAAAAGGAACACGTTCGAGGCACGCGTGGGATACACCGGAGATTTGTGGCTCTGCTCGTTTGGCACAGAAGGTGGGCGAGGGCGGGGGAGAAAGGCCGTCCAGTGGATGCGGTTCCCGGCTGTGTCTTGCTTGGGTTGGCTCATTGTGTGTTTGTAAGTCCTAAATTTAAAAAGTATGTGTTGAGACGGTCTCCATGGGTCAATGGAATGGGACAGTTGAAATGAATCCAGGGCATGCGGGGAGGGGACCCGTTGTGTCCCGGCCGAGGACGTGGTTTTCGGGCCAGGCTGTGACCGGCCGGCGCATCGGGGCTCTGCTCCCCGCCCGCCCTTTCTTTCATACCAAGTGAGAAGTGTTCCTGGCACGTGCTAGGTTCTCAGCAGTTTGTTGGGGTTTTTTCCACACATGTGTTGTGAATATGTGTTGGGTATTTTTGAACGTCGAATTCAAATTTTGTTGCGTTTTGGTTGACTCTTTTCTCACGTGCGTACTTTTAAACTCGTCAGCCTGTCGTTACGGAGGTTTCCAAGCGTGCGGAGGTGGAGGTGAGACCCCGGGGCCCCGCACGGCTGCGGTAGCCTGTCAGCGACTGCTGCCTCCTTCACCCCAAGGAGAGCAAGTCAGGTAGCTGAGCCTGCTCCCGGCACCCCCCCCCCCCAACCCCCGAGGCACTCCATCCCTGCACAGATCTAGGGCACCCTCGCGAGGGGAGGAGACGCCAACCCCTGGAGCCCCAGGAACCTCCTGGAGCCACCGCCCCTCTCCTGGGTCCCCCGGTAGAGGCCCCCACGTTGATCGCCGGACACTTTTCCGATTCCCAAAGTAGCGCAGACCCATTTTTGGTGACCGGGCAAATCCCGGCTCTGCTCTTTCTAAAAGAATGCACATTTGGAACATACAGAGCCCAAATCAGTGTGATGTCAGTTGTCACTGTCCCTGTGGAAAGATTTTGCCACGGCCAGCTGCCGGGCCTCTTCGCGCTGTATTAATAGCAGGGCCGTGGGGCCCGATGGGGTCGGAAGCCAGGGAGAGGGGAGGGACAGCTGTGGCGGACATCACACCATGCTCCAGGCATGTGCTCCCGTGTCACGGGCACACAGATGGCCCACACCTTGCCCTGCCGCTCAAAGCCCCCCCAGGCCTGTGCCTGTCTTCTCCTTGTAGGGTCAGGAATGGGCTCCGGCGGACGGTGCACTTGACAGAGGAGCCAAATTAAGACGGGCACGACTGGAACAGAGGGTTCGGGTGGCCCCGTGTTGTTCTGGGTCAGCTTACGCTTTTACCGGAAGCACAGGCAAGTGCCGGCCGAACGAGGCGGTGGTATTTAAACAGCTGGGGGTATTGGGTTCTATATTGCCAAGGCTGGACGGATATTTTTAAGTGTCACAGGCCAAATGGAACCTCCGCTGGCACCGGCCAGAGGGGCAGGGGGATTTGGAGGACACCGCACCACCGTGGCTGGATAGGGTCCGGAGGGCGGGGGGAGGATTAGTGCCTGGGAAGAAGCCCAGCGCGTGAGGTTCAGCGACGACAGAGCGGGAGGGTCATTTAAGTAAGTGGTAGGCGCCTGGCGGGTGGGGTCAGGGGCAGGTGGACAAGTGTGGAAACGCCAAGGACTCATCCGGAGCTGGGAGGTCAGCAGGGTGGAGCCCCCGAGCTCACGGGGGAACGGGCCGGGGAATCAACCCTGTGGTCAAGGTTCCTGGCTCTGGTGTCCTACAGAACTGAGCATTGACCTCAGCACCCCAGTGCCCGCCCCACTCCCTTGGGGCAACTCATTGATCTGCCCGGGTGGTCCCCCCCCCCCCCCCCGAGTCGGAGGGAAGGGACCAGGGCTCCTGGAGGATTAAGCTGGACGAGTTAGCTACCTGACGCTCAGGAGCAAGCCCCTAAATGGTGGCTGCTGTTGTTACTAGCAAACGCGAATCTGTGGAAAACCGCCATCGTGGAATGGCTTGGAAACCGCCCTCCAGGCCCATCCCACCCGGCGACATGTTGTGTTTCAACCGCACAGAGTATTGTCTTTGACGTCGGTGTTCTGGTAGCCGCCAACGTTTGGATACCGGGAGATGCTACCAAAACTTTTGGAGAGTTGACTTCTCCCGGCCTGTGGGAGCCTCGGGTCGGCCAGGACTCGTCCGCAGGCAGCCGTAACCGAGGGGCGGCTGCCCCCTGTCGGCGAGCTGCAGACCACGCCGGGCGCCACCTGGCCCCATCACTCACCTCTGAGCAGGGCCTGGCCTCTGTAGGCATTTGCACTTGCTGTCTCTGCAGTCAAGTGGAGCTATTATTATCTCAGAAGGGGCGAGGGCCATCAGAATTAGCCACTGACTTGCTGGCTGGGGCCTCCTTGACTTTGCCCTGACATTGGTCTTGGGAGACCTGGGCTCATGGAAGAGCACTGGGTGGCCCGGCCTGGGACGGGGGAAGCAAAGGAAGGGGCGGCTGGCTTTCACGAAGGCCCCTGCCAGGCCCCCGGAGGCAGCTCGCTGCCCGCTTTTCTCCCCGTGGCCCCTTAGTAACCTGAGCAGAAACACAACAGGGTTAGGGCAGTTACTGCGGCGATGCCAACGCCCTTGTGGCCCTGGGCCTCTTGGTCACGAGGATGGGGCTTGGGAAGGCTCGAGGGGGCCAGGGTGGGTCTGGAACCTGGACGTGGCTTCTTAGCACCGGGAAGGAAGGCTAAGGGGGCGTTCGGTGGCGAGGAGGGGGGAGTCTTGGGGCCCTCAAGTTCATCCCTGTTGCTGCGCAGAATCTCTTGCTTGTCCTGTGCGGTTCAGACTCCCTCTTCCTTGTCCAGGCCCCTGGGAAGACCCCGTGGCACCAGTGACCCAGCTGGGCCTCCGGGGCCACCTGTATGACCCTCCTCTTCTGAGGAGTCTTCCCTGTGTATACACAGCCAGGCTCAGACTCGGAGAAGCCCTTCCTCCTGGTCTGTCTGCTCCTTCGCCGGACTTCCTCTTTCCCAGATGTTTGGGAAATACGTTGATTTCATCTTCACGGCGGTTTTACAGGGAACCTGAGGTTCAGGGAGGTCAAATAACTTGTGCAAGGCCATCCAGCCGGACAGTAGTAGAGTCTGGGTCTGAACTCCAGAGTCCACCTTCTAAACCACTGCCTTTGAATGCTGCTTGGGAGAGGTGGGGGTGCTCCAGGGAGGAGTCTGGGATGACGCTTGGGCTGAGGCAGGAGCCCTCCCTGGAGCCAGTTGGGGGTAGGCCCTGGGTCGTGGAGAGCGGGCCACGGGCTCCAGGGACAGAGGGACGCCAGCCCGGCTGCAGGAGTTGAGAGGGAGGCGAGCGGGGGTGGGTGAGGGCGTGTGGAGTGCCGAGGAGTCTAAGCTGTGGTCTGAATCCACATCTTCTAATGCTTTTTTCTGCTACCCCGTGGAAGAGGGGTTGGCAGAGGCAGAGGAGCGGCTGGGAGACCAGCTGGTCTCGAGGAGGCCCGGCTGGACCCGCCAGTGGTCATGATGAGTATGTTTGCGATGCATTTGGGAGGCTCGCGGCCCCGGCCTGTGGATGTGCCACAGGTCAAAGGTCACTCTAATTTGACCAGGGTCTGAGCTGGGTTAGCTGGGGCCTGGTTCCTGAGGTGGCCCAATCTGGGGAAGGCTTTCCCTCTGAGGCCTCTCTCTCTCTCTCTCTCTCTCTCTCTCTCGCTGGTTCCTTCCAGCCTGGAGCGGACATGGCCTCAGGGCAAGGCAGCCTTGGAGAGCCGACGGGTGTGGGTGGTAGGGGGGATGTCATGGTTAGGAAGACCAGCCACAGGCCGGATGGACACCAGTGTGTGTGTGGTGACCCGATTTCCAGCAGTGCCTTCCCTCTCACCAGCACTTCTGGAAGGAGCAGTAGGACCTGTTGATACGGTGTCATAGGAGTTTTCTGATTGTAACTTTCTGGCGGACAGTGAGCCTTGAGAGGTCTGTGCCTGAAGCCCCTCCTCAGGCCCATGATGAAAATGGGCAGCTGGATTGGGTGTGTGGGTGGCCCGTGCTCCCTGTGGGTGCACCGTGAAGGGGTCTTGTGGACACCCCTAGGTTCTCCTGCAGCCCCGCCCTTGTCCTCTCTTTGGGTGAGGGACGTTTCTGGGGCTCAGGGGGTGGCACAAAGTGCCCCAGTCCCTCACCACTAGGTGGCGCAGCTGCAGTGATGATGTTGACGGGGCTTTCGATGCCCCTTTCTCAGGAGAATCCCTGGGTAGGGGTTCCTGTGGTCCCCTTGGCCCTGGACGCTTCCTGGACCTGCTCTGGATCTGGCCGTGTGGTCTCGGGTAAGTGACAGCACCTGCATGGCTTTCCGGAACGCCAGTTGGGTCCGGAGATGATGGGTTTCCAGCAGCGCAGTCATTTCGCGGTGCATGAGGCCCCAGATCCAACCGCCTCATTCCCTCTGTTCCCCAGCCTCTGTCCCTGCTCTGCGGCGTCATCGGGACCGCCGTGGTTCTGTCTCCTTCCTAAAGGCTTCCGTGAGCTTGACTTCTTGTGGTCTGCTCTTACCGGCCAAGGCTCTGAAGTCAACTCTGAGCCGGCGATTGGCCCAAGGTCCCACCAGAAGGCCTTGGAGATCGTGACTCCCAGCCGATCTCATGAAGCGCCGGGTCTCTCTCATCAGAAGAGGGGCCACACTTCCAGAACCGTTACTGCTTCTCTCAAGTCCACAACAGACAACAGTCCGAAGATGGCCCCTCAATAGGGGTTGCGCTGGTGGCTGTTCTTCAAGCTGAAGAGCCACCCGAGTGTGGCCGTGGGGTGTCGTCGTGTGTGTGCACGCGTGTCTGTGTGTCTGGTTTGTTCGTCCTGTTAACCCTTCCTTCCCCCTCTTCTCATCCTTTCCGTCCCCAGCCTCTTTGTTCTCGGCTGTCCTCGGAGCCTCCGGCAGCCGTGTCCCCGCTAAAGCTCTGGCAGCACTGTGTGTCGATGCTCCTTGAAGCTTCAGCCTCTTCTCGATGGGAGTTTAACCTTTGCTCTGAAGCGAGGTTTTGCTAAGAGACACGGGTCTGTACAAACGAGGTGAGATCAGCCTTCGCCTCTTACCAGAACCGTTGTTCGGAAGGGTTTCTGTGCCTCATCGTCTGCAGATGTCACTTGGGAGTTGAGTCCTATTTAGCTTTGAGGAACGGCCCAGCAAGGGGGCCCCTCCCAAACACCTTGCCTGAGCTTACTTTGGGTTCACCCCCAGGCTTCTTGAAGATTAATTCACGGTGGCAGCTCCCCGCACCCCCCCCCCCCCCAACAGCCACCTGAGCTGAGAGGACTTTTACCCTGCTGGGTTACCACCGAGCTGTATCAGGTGAAAGCGGGAACCTCCAGACCATCTGTTGTTAAAGAAAAATTAATAACGGAACACGTATAGAGCAAACACTTTGTACTGCTGCATAATAAATGTGGAATGCAGTGACCTTGGTTGAGGTAGCCACGGGCTTGTCGCCCACTCCCTGCTCGTCTGGGGCGCCAGGCGGTTAGGTTTGTAGTCTTGTGCCCTCCCCCAACCCCCCCCCCCCCCCCCCCCAGGGAGGAGAACTTGGGAGCCCCAAGCCCCCGACAGGGCCCCTGTCCTGGCCACACGGGGATGTCCTCTTCCAGCTCTGGCCACATTCAGAATTTTCTGTCTGCTCTGCGCCACGGCGAACATTCCAGGCGACACGTCCACTCCCGCTGGTGTTTCTCATCCGCCAGTGCCGTCGGGCCAGAACCTCCGGAGGCTGTCGGCCCCAGAGGAGGACACGGGAGGGTGCAGGCCGAGGGCAGAAGGCAGGCGGCGCTCCCGCGGTCTCCCACGGCCGAGAAGGACCAGCCTCATGCTCGGCTCAGGAGCCAGCTGACAGCCCCTTTCTGATTTGCAGCTTTTGTTCAGAACTGGGCGGGGGGCCCCCCATCGTCGTAGCACTCGAGTTAGGCAATCGTTCACAGACTCTTCTCCTGGGGCCCCATGCACAACAGCACCATGGCGCGTGCCTGCCACTCAAACCAAGGTAGCGACAGAACCTTCGGGGAGAAGCCTTCAGAAGATGAAATGTTGAGGCCGGCTGTCAGCGCGTGAGGCCACGACAGAGCTGTGATGAAGTTCTTTTCCGTGGTGCTCGGAGCCTGCCACTAAGGCCCCGGCAAACCCACATTCGAAGGCCGTTTCTTCAAAGTAAACAGCGCTGCCTTTGAACCGGGAAGGGAAGCCGGCTGGAAGGCAGGTCCCCGTGTGCGTGTTTGAATGGGGTCCACGAGGAAAGGTGTCACGCGGGTCTTTGGCTTATGGGTCGCATAAGCCCTTGGGGTGCAGAGAGGGGCCGCCGGGGTCCTGTGACATCTTTGTCCATCTGGGAGCACCCTAGGTTCCGACGTGGGGCAGGGTTGGGAGGAGGGGCGGCAGGAGCCCCGGGGCCACGTCATGAAGTCAGGGAAGGGTGTGTGAGGCACAGCCCTGGGTGGGAGGTGATGATGCGGGTCCTTCCGGAGGGCCCCCCCCAATCCTGTTGTGCTCAATTCAGAGGGTTGGGTGGAGGCTTTCCTGAAAGGCTCGGAGGAGTGCTGCACCCACGGGCTGTGCGGTCAGGAGGCGAGACACGGGGAGCCACACAAGGGAAAGGCCACGCCGTCTGCCTGTCCCCCCCCCCCCCCCCCCCCCACAGAGGCCCAACTCCACCGGCGGGTCCCCCACGTGGTGGCCAGAGGCCACTGACTGTGTTGTTGTTCTGCTCCAAGCCTCCGGTGGCTACTTGGAACACAACCCCGCTCTGAGCTTGGCCTTGACCACCTGCGTTTCCCCCACATGCCCCACATGCCGTTTGGCCCCAGCTGCCTGAAGACCCGGACCTGGGCCTGCTCCTCCTCTCCTTGGGGTCTGCCTCCCTCTCATCCTGGCTTCCCGCCTGCAGGGAGCACCCCCTGCCATCCAGCTGTCACTGGCATCACAGCCCCTGTCGTCTCTGTCCCTTTGCCAGTAATGTGTTTGCTCCCACCTCTTAGAGTCTGTGAGCTTGCAGGATGAGGGCTGTAGCTGCCCTGAGGATTATTACGTTCTCCAGCTTGGTCTCCTCCCGTGGTATGTAGTAGGTGCCTAATCAATGTGTGAAACTGAAGGGCGCCCGGGGGGCCCAGTCGGTTAAGTGTCCAACTTCGGCTCAGGTCATGATCTCAGTTTGTGAGATCAGACCCCGCTTTGGGCTCAGCGCTGACAGCACAGAGCCTGCTTGGGATTCTCTCTGTCCCTCTCTCTCTGTCCCTGCCCTGGCGATGCTGTCTCTGTCTCAAAAATAAATAAACATTTTTTAAAAAATTATCAAAATGTAGATGTTTGAGAATGAGTAGGATGAACATCCTTCTCTGTGTCCGTTCTCCACAGAGCTCTGCTCTGCACCTGCTGGTGTCCTAGAGGCAGGCACGGGGCTGTGGCTCACCTGCCTTCCTCAGTTTCCCTTGGTTGCTGCTGGGGGGCTTCACGGGAAGCACGATGCCCTGCCTCCACCCAGGCCAAACCAGGTTCCCCCCCCCCCCCCACCATCTTCTCCCATTACAGTTTGCTCTTTGCCTCCATGGCATTTGCCAGAATGTGGAACTAAAAACTTATCCTCCTAATGCCTGGCTTCCCTGGCCGGCCGAACCCCAACGGGCAGGGCCTGTCTTTCTCACATACTTGGAACAGAGCGGGCATTTAGGTGATATAATTGCTGGCTGGCTGGATGGATGGACAGAGCAGAAAGATGAAAAAGGCAACTGAAGAAGATCCCGAGTGCAGAGTGGCTTCCTGACAGTTGAGAGGACACTCTGGGCGTGGGACAGGCATGGGAGTGAGAGGTGGCCCAGAGCGTGCTGGGAGTCAGATGCCTCCTTCCCAGTAGAGGAAGTGCGTTCTGGTGAACAGACCTCGTTGAGAAGCTGACACCCATCCCCATCACAGCAGAGCCGATGTGGAGTCCTCTGGGCTTGAGGACACCCTGGAGCCCAGCTCTGCAGGGAGGCGCGAGGTGTGCATCAGCGTGGAATGGGGGGGGGGGGTGTTCTAGTGACAGACTCGGCCCCTGGGCCGCTCTGCCCCCCACCCCCGGTTATAACAGCCAGGCTTGGGTGGCCCCCGCCAGTGAGGTACCAGGCAGAGAAGGGGGCCTAGGCAAATGGGACGAAGAGGCCCAGGGCGCGGCGGGAGGCCCCCCCCCGGAGACGGGAGGGAGGGAGGGAGGGAAGAACGGGGCCTTTGCCACCAGACAGCACGTGCCACAGGGAGGGCTCTAAGCCAGTGGCTTTGGAGACGGTCTGGGGGTGTGTGTACAGGGCGTCCTGGTCCAGCTCCGGCCCCCTCCCCTTCTGAGTGTTCCCCTGCACCCAGACGGTGGCACAGCCAGCATCCTCCCCGCCCACCCCAGTGCGGCCGCTCGGTGTTCAAGGAGTAGCTCTGGATCAGTGTGCATCGTGGGCAAGTGCACATACACGGCTCCTTAGCTCTCTGTTCGGGGCCCTGGAAGCCCTAGGACAACAACTCCCCCAGCAGCAGGCGTGTCCCACCCTCAGACTTTGGTCTCTGACGCCTTTGTCCAGTAGAAGCAAGCAGGCTTCTTGTTAACGAGAGCTTGTCGCTGGGCCTGCTGAGGCAAGGGCTGCGGACGAGCCGGGGAGAGTGTCGCGGCAGGAAGGTGAGGAAGTGCTCCAAAACCAAAATGGCGGCACGGCAAAGGACACGGGAGCCCCCGGAAGTGCTCCCAGTCGCCCCGAGTGGCAGAGTCTGACTCACAAGCTAGCCCTGGATTATGATCCCGGTGTATCCTATAAATATGCATGAGTCTACACGGTTGTCAATAACGGAAATCAGAGAAATGGGTACGAGAGACCAATCCCTTGTGTGGAGAATTCCAAAGAATTCAGGTAAATGCCCCTCAAGAAGCGGGGACGTAACTACACGTCCCTTTAGTCTGCAGAGTAGAACCTTGGCCACAGTGGGCACCACACACCCACCGGGGCCAAGGCTCACGTGGTCTGTGACAGTCCCGTTGCCCGCACAGCCCCAGACAGGACGAGAAGACCTTCACGTCTGTGAGCTTCCTCCCACATCCGTCACCCCAGTACGAGCGTCAACCAGACATCAGGGACATTTTATAGAATACCTACCAGCACCTTTCAAAATGGTCAAGGTCATCAAAAACCGGAGAAATCTGAGAAACTCACAGCCAAGAGGAGACGTAACAGCTGCGTGTACCGTGTCCCGGGTGGGATCCTGGAACAGAAAAAAAAGGGCATTCGGTAAAAACCACCCATGATCCGAATAACACGTGGAGTTGAGATCAGTTAATAACGTGTCAGTGTTGGTTCATGAATTGTGACGAACGACCACAGCAGCATAGCGGTAGTAGAAACCGGGTGCTGAGCACACAGAAACTCTGCACCATCGTCATAACGTTTTTGTAAATCTAAAACTTTTAAAATTAAAAACCTACTTACTTTTTAAAAACGTTTATTCACTGTTGAGAGAGAGAGCGCATGCGCGAGTAGGGGAGGGGCAGAGAGGGAGACCCAGAATCCGAAGCAGGCTCCAGGCTCTGAGCTGTCAGCACAGAGCCCGACGCGGGGCTCGAACCTACGAACCGCGGGATCATGACCTGAGCGGAAGTCACACGCTTAATGGACTGAGCCACCCAGGTGCAGCGAAAGTTTGTTTAAAATACAGGTGTGGGTGGCCCAGCCGCTGAGAAACAGAAAGCAAGGCCCCAGGCCCTCCTGTATGCAGCTCCGGGCTACACAGAGAACTGAGGCCAAATGCGCCCTGACTGCACGCCCACGGAGGCCCTGGATCCCCACCCCCGCCCCCCATCCCGATCTTCTCTCTGTGCCGTGACTCCCAGCATGTGCGTGTTTACGATGGGTGCACTTCCTCTTCTGCCTGAATGCAGGCTGCATGGCGGGGGCTGCTCCCCTCTGCCTGCCGGGGTCGTCCCCGTCCTGGCCAGTGGCCAGGTTCACCCTCATGTGGGTGAGATGGACGGGAGGGAGGAGGTTGGCGGGCGGGACGCACGGTGAGGCAGGAGAGTTGGTGTCTGGGAGGCGCCCGGGGCCCTGGCTGTGACCACACAGGGTGTGGGCCAGAGGGGCAGTGTTGGGACGGAGGCAGGGCCCAGGAGGGCGGCTGGGCTTCCTTGCCCTGGAAGAGCCCCCACTCCCAGTGTGTGTACCCGGGACCGCTCGGGGGAAAGGCCCAGGCCTCCTCGGGCTGGAACTGCTGGTTCCAGAGCCTCCTTGTCCCCGTGGCCCTGAGTGTCCGTGGGGCCCGGCCTGCCCAGCCGCTGGCAGTGGCTTGCAGAAGTTGAAGAAAACCCAGGGCGCTCTGTGGGCAGAAGGAGATACAGGGGAGGCCCCGTCTGCCCCCACAGTATCTCTCCATACTCCCCTGACGTGGTTCACTTTCTCAAAAGGCAAGATGTTCTCATAATCTGAGGTGAATTGGGACCGATGTCATCTTCTCAGAAAGAGACCGTGCCCGCGTCCTGGGCATTCGCACTCCCCTGCGAACGGGGAGCCATCTGCAGCCTGGTCCTTCACAACGAGCTGTGATGCCTGTGGCCCGGGCCGGGGCAGTGAGGGCGGTGCCTGCCGTCCGCTACCCAGACTGGGGAGCTTGTGGGGGGCACTCCCCCCCCCCCCCACCGCTTTCCTGAGGCCCAGCTTCCTTCTAGGAAGAGTTCTGAAAGGGGCTCGGACAGCAGCACCCACCCGCCAGCCCGAACTTCAGGCACCACAGTGTACACTGTGGTCCTCTCTGCCTTTGATTAAACAGTTAGCTGTCCTCAGCCGCAGCCCATGTCCACAGCCACTGGGTGCCCTTTCTGCATGGGTGACTCACCAGAATTAACGTTCATTTGATTTTTACTATAAATTACGCCTCACATAATTTCGCCATTACGGGCGGAGGACGGCCCCTCGGAAAGGCTGGAGCAGGCCATTTGGTCCCTCGTGCCGGGGACACGCTGACTTGTTCCTCCTCCCACGTGCTGGCTGGCGGACGGCCATCGCAGGTGGCTTAATGGACGTGGCCCCCCCCCCCCCAGCCCACATGGGAGATGTTCACCTCGGGCCCCCAGGAGAGGTGGAGGGGGCAGGCAGAGAGCGAAGATATTCGCGAGCCACTTGAATGTGGAAGGTTGGGATGTTAAAGGTAAGAAAAAAAAGAAATGACGCTTTTAAAGATGGAGGGGTCTCCCCTCCCGCCTGCCCTTCGTCCTGCCTGCCTTCCTTCAAATGCTCACTGACTGTGCCCAGCGTTGTGTGAAACACTGAGTACTGAGCAAAATTAGGGCCTCCGCCCTCAAAGCGCTTGTGGCCCAACAGGACTCATTGGATAAACACAGAAGCACATGTCAGATCGCCACCAACAACGGTGTGCAACAGAGGGGCTGGTCCCTTCCTTCCCAGAGGACGCCACGTGGGGCCGAGGCCCAAAGGACGGGGAGGCATTACCAGGCAAAGAGGTGGGACTGCATGTGCAAAGGCCCTGTGGGAGGGGACCGAGGGAGCAGGCAGGACCCAAGGAAGGCCAGGTGAGCAGGGGGGAAAGAGGAGTCCAGGCAGGGCTTGTGGGCCCTGGAAAGAATTGTGCTTGTTATCCTGAGGCCAGGGGGTCGCACTGATGTTTTAAGGAGTGGGGGTCATTCTGTGAAGCAGTCAGCGGCTCAGCCAAATCCCGCTGGGATGGGTGAGGGGAGGGGCGCTTCCGTCTGCAGACATGGCCCTGACCGCCCAGTGCTGGGCTCTGCATTTCCAGGACGAGGGGAGTGCGCGCAGAGGTGGGGGAAGGGCATGCGTGGGGGCGGGGAGAGCAAGGACCCAGAGGCTTTTCACCAGCATCGAAACCATACGCTGCTCTGTAAAAAGCCGACTAGCCGAGGACTGGTGACTCATCCACCCCAATTCCCCCGGCAGTGGAATAAACCAATTTGCTTAAACCTCCAACTGATCTCATACATTTGTCTTTTTTTTTTTTTTTTTTTAATATCTAAAGCTCAAAAGAAACCAAAGTTTACAAGAGAAGAAAAAACCTAGCACAGTAGATTGAAGCAGACGTGTGCTTATCTGTTTTCCAAAAGAATTGAATTAGAAACAAAGCCCACAAACAGAAGCTCACGACACTGTCTGCACCAGGCACCTGCTGCCCCTCTTGCCTCGGTGCCTGGAATAAATCACCCTGCAGCCGGCCTGTCCTCCCTGGGAAGGGGCCAACCTCCTTCCGGTCCGGGGGAGGGGGGGGGGGCGTGTTCCTGCCGCAGGATGCACAGAGCTAGGTACACAGCGAGACCACCCAAAGGACAACTTTGGATGGAACCCTGGGGTCATTCCTGACACAGGCGCCCTATCGCTGTTTCTGTAGACGACAAAAAGGGAGGCCGGGAGAAGTCAAGTAATCTACCTGAAGCCCTGACCTCGTAAATATCAGGCTGGTCCAGACCTCCCCCACCCCCCACCCCTTTAATGCTAAATACCAAAGGACACAAAAGTCATAACCTTTTTCCTCTCCCTCCAAACATTGGGTATACACAGAGCTGTAGGTACATGATACCGTTTATCTCAGGGATTCTCAACTAGGCTCAGCCTTGCCCCCCCTCCCCCACCCCAGGGACATTGGGCCATGTCTGGGGACATTTTGGCTCTCACAGTTCAGGGGTGGGGAGATGCTCTTAGCATCTAATGGGTAGAGGCCGGGGATGCCGGTGAACACCCTTCAGTGCCCAGGACGGCCTCACGACAGGGAATGATCCAGCCCAGAATGTCAGTGGCAGGTGGAGGCAGCCTGGAACAGGAGAAATGATGTGTGTAAAATGCGGGCACACCCTCCCTCAGTCAGGGCTGGAAAGATAAGTATCAGAATGTCTACGTTTGTTTATCTCTTGGTGAAAGGATTTGGGTAATTTTTTATTTTTCTTCCTTATGTTTTTCTGTACTGTTTGAATTTTTTAAGGAACAATGTGCATGTATCATTTTTATAATCGGAAAAAGAAGGGCTGTTTTCATTTTGTAAAAATAAAAAAAAAAAGGGATTCAGGACTTATCGATTCTGATGCAGTTCTCCCACTAACTAGCTGTCAGGAACAGCTCTCTGGAAAATATGTCTATCTGGAAAGTGAGAGGAGCAATCTTTCTTGCATTATATTATAGGAATATAAAGTAACGTTGTCCTGGAAAAGCTCTCTGAGCTCAGAGGAGAAAAATTGTTAAGAATACGGAGATACTGTTTCTCTCATATATTTCCCCTCTGAGCTGATGTGTATGTTTTTCGCAGCACAGACATTTAGGAGATGGGGGTGGGGTGCTCGGTGGGGGCCTTCTGGTGGGTCCAGGATGCCTCCCGCCCTCAGGGGAGAGGACCAGTTGCTTCCACCTTTCAAAGATAGCATTTGGTCCCCTGACCATCTTGATTTCGTCTCAGTGCCGGGGTGAGGCTAGCTTTCTCAAGCAAGGCATTATTGGTAATTGGGGCGGGGTAATTCTCTGTTGGGGGGGGCATTGTAGGGTGTATAGTGCTTCTCTGGCCTCTACCCAACAGGATGCTAATAGCTCCCCTCCTCCCCCCAAGTCTTGACGACCCGAAACGTCCCCAGTTAAGGCCAAATGGCTCAGTGCGTGAGTCTCAAGACCATGGGCTGCGCAGAACCCCTGCGTGGACATGCTTGGTGGCTTAACGTGACGGCCTCCTAGAGATGGTTCTGGCTTCTGAATCGGGGCGCAGACCTGCTGCATTTCTGAGTCACTGCCCATGTTTTCCATCTTCAAAAGTGTTCCCTTTGAGGGGCGCCTGGGTGGCTCAGTCGGTTGAGCGTCTGACTTCGGCTCAGGTCATGATCTGGCGGTTCGTGAGTTCGGGCCCCATGTCGAGCTCTGTGCGGATGGCTTGGAGCCTGAAGCCTGCTTCGGATCCTGTGTCTCCCTCTCTCTGCCCCTTCCCCGCTCACACTTTGTCTCTTAAAAATGAATAAACGTTAAAAATATATATTTATTTTTTAAAGTGTTTCCTTTGAGGGGCGCCTGGGTGGCGCAGTCGGTTAAGCGTCCGACTTCAGCCAGGTCACGATCTCGCGGTCCGTGAGTTCGAGCCCCGCGTCGGGCTCTGGGCTGATGGCTCAGAGCCTGGAGCCTGTTTCCGATTCTGTGTCTCCCTCTCTCTCTGCCCCTCCCCCGTTCATGCTCTGTCTCTCTCTGTCCCAAAAATAAATAAACGTTAAAGTGTTTCCTTTGTGGCTACCCGGCCCAGGACAGCACCTCGCGACAGCAGGACCCCTGGGGGTCCTGGAGCCCCTGGGTCTTTTGGGCAACTCCAGCTCCCACTAGGCCGTGGTGGGGCCTGAGGCGGGGGCTCCTGTTTTCCTACAAACAGCGACACGCAGGCAGGCTGTGTGCCCCAGTGGCCCCGTCAGCAGGAAGCACGGAGAGCTCGTGTTTCTCAGGAGCGCATAAACCCACCGGCCGATGGCAAGGAGGCCCCCAGACGTGCCCCGGATGCCGCTTCGCACGCCAGCGCCTCAAGCAGCAGCCGTGGCAGGTGAACTTCCAATGAAGTAAGATAAAACCAGTTTGGAAATTCAAGATCTCACCGCCCTTCCCATCTTTTTAAAAATCCATAATTCACGGAGAACCCAGGCAGGGGGTGTGCAGCTCAGCCGAATTACCGGTTTTTGTTTTTTGGGTTGTTTTGTTTTCCCAAAGATCGAGACTGGGGAGAGGCATTTTCTTGAAACAGAGAAAATAGAACGCAATTCTTTGGAGCTCATGTCCCCTGACGTTGACCTTCTTGGCCCAGACCTCCGTCCCCTTGGGACAGGAACATCACAAACACATGTGAACAGCATTCTAAAACCCTTGCTAATTGCACTGCCAGGAATTTATCCTTCCGATGTCCTGTACGGGGCCGGGGATGATGAATACACAGGTTTATTCATTGCCGAGTGGTTGGTAATAGAAACAGACTGGTAACAACGTAGATGCCTGCCGCGGACGGCTGGTTAAATAAGCCCCGTTCCTTCCTTGCAACGGAGTTACCGTGTGGCACTAAAAACAACCCGGAGGCTCATTGTGCAGCGAGAGGAGATGCGTCACCACATTGTTGAAGCCACGGCGGGGGAACAATGTTTATAGTGCATGCTACCATCTGTGTTTATAAAAAAAAAGGAAAAAATATACACGTATGCATCAGCTTGTATATACCTAGTGTGTCCCTAGGCTGGCCGGCTCCCAGGAGGGGGATGGGGAGGCCAGAGAGAGAGAGAGAGAGAGGGAGAGAGGGAGAGGCCACAGGACGCCTCCCTTGCACACCCTTTTGTATGTTTTGATTTTTGAACCAGGAATAAGCACTCAGAAATAAATATATAAAATTACATTTCCTTTACAAGAAAACACAAACCAACCACACACCGTGCTAATTTGTTCTGAAAAACACATCACGGGGAAGGCATAGTGAATTGCTATGAGGGGCTCAAGCGTCGCCTTGGGGAGATCCAGGCCCCTCTCTGGACCTCGGAATTTTACCAAAATGTGCAATAGTTTTCTAAGGATTGTGTGTGTGTGTGTGTGTGTGTGTGTGTGTGTGTTGCTAGTATTCTGTATTACTTTGGTGCCTTCCACGCTGTAACACATCCACCAACACCGTCTAGTCGTGGACTCTTGCCTCCGTGGTCCCCAGTTCCCTAAGCGAGCTGGTGAGAGTTTCTGTTATTACGTTTGATAAGGTACAGATGTGTCTTTATGTGTACTTCCTATTTGTGGGATGCGTTGTTCACGTTCTCCAGGATCAATTAATGCCCGAAGTGCCACGATTCCTGAGCTGATAAGGGAAGCCTGACGAACCCCGGGGTTTGGCTGGATCAACCCCTGCCTGCAGCCCATCTCAGATACGTTGCAGACAGCACCAGAAATGGGTCCTGGGATAAAACTCCCCTCAGAAGATGTATGGTCTAAAACTGGCTGATAGATGAGATGGGATACTGCTTTATGGGGCATTTAACCAAAAGTGAGCTCTGAATTACGTTTCAGAAACGCACGGCAGCGGCTCCGGTGGAGAAGGGCATGATGATTGCTCCTGACTGGGGCAAAGAGAATCCTAGCAGAGCCGGCTGAGGGCCCGGGTGTAGTCACAGCTGCACAGAGGCGGTATTTCACAGGTCCCTAGCTCTCCTATACCCAGAGTGCCTGCTATTTGGGACTGGTTATCTCCTGGGTTCCTGTGCGGGAGACCTCGCACACCTTCCGGGTTATTTCCTCCTAGAAAGCCTAGTGAACCCTTCTGTCCAACTGTGATTAGGCCTGAGCTTGGGAAAGGCAAGAAGATGGCGATTCTTAACCCAGATCAGCACGTGTCTACGTGGGGACGTCGAGGCAGCAGGAGAGTATTCTCAGGGAGGCTGTGAGGCCGCCTTCCTCAGGCCCCCTGCCACAATGGCGTGGGCCCAGTACACACAGGAAGGAGTGGGCACGGGGTGGAGGTCCGGGAGGCAGGCACCGGACTCAGTTGGCCGTTTTATACAGCAGGGTCTAATGCAGGTTGCAAGTGAATGTGAATGGAGATAAGGAAACAATTATCCAAGCCGGGAAGCCTCGAAGGCCCTGGAGGCTGTGATTTTGGTGCTAATGGAAATGTGGCAAAGGGGAGGGGTGGCCGGAAGCGAGGCCGCTCTCGTACTTTCCTGAACTTGAGGTTTCTGCTTCCCGAAAGTTCTCGTGGGGGAGGTGGGATGCCGCTGTGGGGCTGTCGCAGCCTGCATCAGAAGCAGGCTCCCTCCTTTACTCCCAAGTGGGGGGCGCGGTGGGAAGGCGTGAACCTGGGATCCTGTTGGAACGTCCTGACTCCTCAGACCCAGAGGGGCTGGGCAAGAGGGGAGAAGGGCCCCAAAGGGATCCAGTCTTTCCACCCATCTTGCCCTGGTGGTCAGGTCCCTGAGTCCCCTCCTGTGGCTTCAGAAGAGGGGTTGGTCGGGGACGGGCCCAGGAGAGGACGGGCAGGGGCCGTCCAAAGACCAGAGTGCCCGAAACCCACACCAGGGTGGCCGGCTGGGTGGCCTGGAGGCCCTGGCTTCAGATGCGACCTCTGGCCCCCCTCCCCCCCCCCCCCCCCCCCCGCCGTCGGAGTCCCGCTGCCCTGCCCTGCCCCCACACTCAGGTAAGATCCAGGATTGTTTTCGTGAGCGGAAGGGGCAACCACCAACAGATATCTGCCGCCCAGAGCTTTCAATAGCTCCCGGCTTCTTGGTGGTGCCCACCTATTGTTTCTGGAAACCTGACTGTCCATTTTGGTAAAGCTGCAGGGGGGAGATAAGACTGACCTTGACGTGCTGCAGGCCACAGCCTGGGTTCCACCCACCCAGTGTCCCCTGTCCCCTCCCCATTTCCTGGAAGCGGGGACAATCATGGAACCTGAGAGCTGGGGCCAGCCTGGTCAGGGGCCTGTGAAGCAACACAGACCTCAAAGTTGACTTGTCTCCAGGGGCCCCCCCCACATTTCTTGGGGGTCTGGATTGTGCTGCCAGAAAGGAAAGTCCGGCTTCTCACTGCTCCCGTAATTTCAGCCTTTGGGGTTCAGCCGTGGGTCTGGAGGTGACCCTGGGCAGGCCGTCCAACCTGCTAACGTCTGGCTAACCTGCCTAACTGAACGGGCGTGAGTGGGGAGAGCGATTGGGGGGGGGGGCGCTTAGCCGCGCTGTTCACGGACCTTTAAAAAAAGTACAGGCTCCTGGGCCCCACCCCAGACCTGCTGGTTCCGACTCTCCAGGGTCGGGGTCCCGGGTCCGCGTTCTCATTTAAAAACCCCTCTCCCCCAAACCGACCTAGGAGACACTGGCCTAAAGATAATTCCAAAATGGATTCTTCATTCAAAAGGATTCAGGCTACAGTTGAGGATGACTGGCGAGCAAACCCACTTGATTTGCATGAGGGTCGGGGTTGGGAGAGGTTTCCACTTCCTTGAGATTTGCTCTCCGAACAGCTGGAGGCGGTAATTATCCATGCAAAGTGAAGCTAAAATTTCAGAGAAGTATCTGGAGAATTCAAGTCAGAAGAAGCACGCTCGTCTGAAATACCTAGATAATTAAAGAAAAAAATATATTCATTGCATAAATTGCTCATTAATTCACTCCTCTGTGGGGGCACACAGCTTAAAAGCAGGCGCTTTGATTAATCCAAGCTATATTAAATCCTCAAGATGCTTTTTTTTTTTTTCCCCTTCCTGTGCCTGGATCTTCATATTTCCTTCCTCCAAAGAATCATAAATAAAGTTGTCCCTTTGCAAAAAATGAATTTCAGGTTTGGCTTAGCAGAACAAGCCCTATGGAACTGGGAGAATCAATTTGGTGGCACTCTTTCTTTCTTAAGTACACGTTTTGAAATCAGATGCATTCTTTCCCGTTCACTGGAAATGCTAATTTTTTTTCCATCACCGTTCGAAGTTACATTGTGTGTGGCTAAGCGAGTAACACCCAGAAAAATAGCACTTCAGAGAGACTGAGGAGGAACATGATCCCAATCAGAGTGAAAGCCAGACAAATGGTTAATTTCAAAGGCAGGCCACTGATTGGGGAGAAGAACCTATAGAATTATTTCCTTTCGGGGGGAAAGAAAAACCTCTGAAAATTCAAAAATCACGCGGAAAGAACACGCATCTAATCCTGACAGGTTGATTTTCAAGACCCTCTTTAATGAAATTTCAGCACATCTGTTCGCCACTCATTCTCCTGCCTGGCTACCCAGGGTACTTCGGGCCTGGCTCGCTTTTCGTTCCTCCAGCTGTGTGGTTTGGGTGTAATGGATTCCACTATTCCCCATCCCTCCGGGTCGGCCAACCCCACGCGGAACGCCTCCTTCCGGGGGGCTTGGGGGAGTGAACAAAAACAGACGCCGAATTTGTAGATTCCGCCGTGCAGCCTTCAAAACAAAACAAAACAAAGCCAGCCTCTTCTCACTTGTTGGCCTGAGCCAAAGTGTCCTCTGTGTCTTCCTTGGAGTCAACGTGAAATACTTTGCAGAGCCTTGGTTTGCCAGAGCTGGCGGAGGAGGGCAGAAACATCCTGTGTGGAAAAAACCTTTTGTAGTTTATAGGGGAGACGTAAATACGGGCCATTTCCAGGTGCTGCGCCGATACTCCGGTCCAGGCAACGAACACACTGAGAGATTGGTCTCCAGATTTGGGATTTGATAGGGCAGTGAAAAAAAAAAAAAAAGAATAATTAGAGGGGAAATAGCCACTTTGTATCTTACCCAGAAAGGGCATTAGAAGGGAACCACCTTCTAAGGCGAAGTCTTGTGAAAGGAAGAGCATTTATTTATTTATTTATTTATTATTTTTTTTAAAGCTTATTTCTTTAGAGAGAGAGAGAGAGAGAAGGTGCAAGTAGGATAGGGGCGGGGCGGGGGGAGAGGGAGAGAGAGAGAGAGAGAGAGAGAGAGAGAGAGAATCCCAAGCAGGCTTCACACAGCACAGAGCCCAACTCAGGGCTAGAGCTCATGGAAGCTTAACCAACTGAGCCAACCAGGCGCCCCAGGAAGAGCTTTTAGACTTTCTAAGGGCAACACAGCCAAGGACGGAATGTTGGAGCTGATGATGTCGTGTATTCATTCAACCAACATGTGCTGAGCACCTCCCCTGGGTCAGCAGCAGTCTAGGCCCCCGGGACACGGGGGTAAACCAGGTCCTGCGGCAAACACCGCCCTTTGAATTCAGGGCGTCCAGCCTCGTGAGAACCTCACTCCCTGTCCCTTTCTGACCCTCCTTCCCCCCGGAGGTGCACCGAACTTGAAAGAGGCCATGCTACTCCCGCTGGCCCTTTGCCAAGCTAGTCTGTGTTTCCCCCTGAATTGGGAGGTCGCACCCCTTGTGTGGGTGTGGGGCACCTGTGCCACAGCTCCAACACGGCCCCGGCCTTGGGTCCGACACAGCGGGCTGGATGGCCGGTGGCTGGTGTGTTCTACCAGAAGGGCGGCCAGTCAGCAAACATCTCAAGGACAGCTGAGTGGCAAGAAAGAGGCAGAAGAAGTGGCCCACTTAATCTGTCCTCCTGGACACCCCAAGAAAGCCACCACCCAGTTGGAGGCGTGTCCCCAGGGACCCAGCTAGTGCCGAGGGCAGGGTCTCGCATCACAAGGAGAGTTGCCTGTGACCTGCCATGGTGCCGGACCCCCTGGCCATCCGTCTCTGCCCCTTCCTCCTTCCGGGAAGCACCAAGAACGTCCTATGAGCCACACGGGACACCCGTGTCCTCTCCCGCCAGCTGCGAAGGGCCACTCAACGGTGAAGACCACTTCTGCCTTCCTCCTCTGTAGCACTGATGCTGGAGGCCCAAGGCTGAGGGTGCATCATCAGAGAAAGATGGGGACCTGCCCTCATTCCTTCCCTGACAACCGTTTTCTCAAAAAAAACCCCACCACCCAAACTGTTCACGCCTCATCCTGAGGGGGCTGCAGCAGGAATGGGGAGAAGGAGTGTATGGGGAGCAAGAGGAGACCCCGCTGGGAGCTTGAGAGCAGTCATGGGCACACTGTGACCCGCCCAGCTAGGGACGGTGGTTACATTTTAAAATGGTTTGAAAAAAAAAAAAAAAAAATCAGAAGAAGATTTTCCTTGACACGCGGAAATTATTTATGGGAACTGAAATGTGACTTTCCCGTAATGTTTTATTGGTGGTACAGCCTGTGTGTGTGTATTGCCCGTGGCTGCCTCTGTTAAAGACATTTACTACCCGGACCTTTGCGGAAGAAGTTTGCTGAGCCCCGGGCTAACCCCAGGGATAGACGTTCAGAGGCTTCCATGACTTCCCTGGAATTGTTTGCAGAGTGGGGTCAGGGCACTTTTCCAGAAGGACCACGGCTTCTATCAAGCTCTCTAAGGGGCCCAGGTCTCCCCCACACAGGGCTGCCAGTAAGCAAACTCAAACACTGAACACCTGGTCACACTGGGGTTTCAGAGGAACAACGGACACTTTTAGAGTATAAGTCTGTCCCAAATATTTTGTGGGACAGAATTGTCCTAAAACAATTATCTTTGTTATCTGAAATTCCATGTATCTAAAATTCCTAGTATCTGAAATTCCATGCATCGGAAATTCCATGTATATGAAATCCATGCATCTGAAATTCCATGTTATCTAAAATTCCATGTTATTTGAAATTCCATGTCATCAGAAATTCTATGTTACTTGACATTCCATGTTATCTGAAATTCCCCGTCATCTGAAATTCCATGTATCTGAATTTCCATGTTATCAGAAATTCCATGCATCTGAAATTCCATGCATCTGAAATTCCATGTCATTTGAAATTCCATGCATCTCAAATTCTATGCATTTCAAATTCCATACATCAGAAATTCTATGCTATCTGAAATCCATGCATCTCAAATTCCATGTTACCAGAAATTCCATGTCATCTAAAATTCCATGTTATCCAAAATTCCATGCATCTGAAATTCCGTGTCATCAGAAATTCCATGTTACTTGAAATTCCATGTTATCCGAAATTCCATGCATCTGAAATTCCATGTTATCTGAAGTGCCATTTTAACAGAAATTCCATGTTATGTGAAAGTCCATGACCAGAAGAGTGAGATGGCCAGCTGGTGAGGGTCCCCTTCTCCTGGCCCCACTCTTGCTCCCTAGCAGACCCCCCCTTCCCTCCTTTGTTTCCCGCCCTCCCACCCCCCCCCCCCCGGCTCCTCCCTCCCGGGTTTCTTGATCAGTGTAGTGGTTTAGCAAGAATGTGAAGTTACATTTATTCTCTCTACATCGATTTTTACGTATTTTTATGGCATAAACTTTTGCGATTATAATAGAAATCCATGCTCATTGGAAGAAGCGAAATCCTTACAAATGAAGGCAAAGTACCCGCAATCTGGCCGCCGGCCGCCACCCGCCTCCCGTAAACTGTGAGGGGCCCACGTCCTGTGTGTCCTTCTTGCCTGCGCCGAGGCCTGCGTCCGTCCGGGCGCATCTGCGGTGCTGGCCTCTCCGTGTCCTGATGGACGCAGACATCCTTCCACCTGGTTCCCTTTAGCTGCCGCGCCCCTCCCACTTGACGGCTTCACCGTCGCGACCTACAGACAAACCTGGCGTAAGCCATTCCAGAAGGAAGTGGAGTACTGCTCCAACGTTTTCTTTTTCAGCAAAGTAATGCATGCATGTGATCTTTTTAAAAAAAAAATGTTTTTTCTTTTTTTTACACTTATTTCTTTTTGAGAGAGAGACAGAGTGTGAGTGGGGGAGGAGCAGAGAGAGAGGGAGACACAGAATCCGAAGCAGGCTCCGGGCTCTGAGCTGTCAGCACACGGCCCGACGCGGGGCTCGAACTCACAGACTGTGAGATCATGACTTGAGCTGAAGTCGGATGCTCCACCGACTGAGCCCCCCAGGCGCCCCGCACGTGTGTGATCTTAAAGCCCAAGGCTTGTGAGCGCTTAGGAAGAGAAAGGCCTCGGTCTCTGTGCCCTTGGGCCCCGACGCTACCCTTCCAGTGCTTTCCTCTCCTGGTGCTGAGCAACGTGTCTCTGCGGCTGCTTCTGTCTGGGACGCTACTCACTGGGGTCCTCAGAGCCCAGCTCTTCTCCCGGAGGAGTTGTCCGTGTCCCTGGGACCCCATCTGCCCAGGGCCACCTCAGCCCCTCTCCCCTCCCTGCTGCGGCACCTCCCGCCCCTCTCGACGGGGACCTGAGACAGAGCTCACATCACGCCCCTACTGCCCCGTGCGACCTGCTTTTGTTCCAACGGTGCCCTTGTGTCTGCCGAGCGCCAGGCACTGGAGGGGAAGCAGCAGCCCTGCCCTCGACCCGCCCTTGGCCTTGGCTGCTGCCTCTTCTGCAGGCGCCATTCGGGAGGGGGTCATCGAGCATCGTGGAGTCATTAGGCGACGCGGCCCAGGGAGTGGGGGGGGGGGGGTAGCGTTTGGGGGTAAATTCAGATCCTCCGGCCCCCGTTTACCGAGGAGCCTTCGGATGCCAACACGGAGGTGAGGCCCCTGCGCACAGGGCAGCGCGAGGGCTGGTCTCTCCCCTGCAGAGGCCAGACCCGCGATGGAGCAGGCCCCCAGGGTGGACAGCGGGCAGACAGCCGAGGCACAGAGGCCCCAACAGAGGACAGAGGAGGGCTGCCGAAGGGTCAGCGGGGGACGGCCACGACACAGAAAACACGCGGCCAGCACCCACTGGGCGGTGGCCCCGTCCACGCGGTCCACATAACAAATGAATCCACATACATTCACCCGTTGAATCTCACAACAGCCTTCGAGATGAGGAAGGTGCCGCGCACACGGGGCAGGTAGCTCACCTACCTGTCCCACGGCTGATAAATGGCGGAGTTGGGAGTTCAACACGCAGACACCGGGGGCCCGGCTCTTGGCCACATGCTGGGCCGGTTCGCCACACTTAGCACAAAGTAGTCTGATAGTCACGCTGGCAGTAATAATATGTCGATAATGCTAATCTTGAGATGAGATTCCCGCCCCTCCCCCAGGAGGAAGGTTCTGTCACGTCCCCCCCCCTGCTGTGGAGGAGATAGAGGCTCAGTGATGTGAGGAAGGAGGTGAGGAGACAGCCCCCAGGGCAGGCGGAATGGTGGTTGGCCTTTCTGAGATGCGAGGAAAGATCTAGAAGGTGGGGAGGGTGGGTGGGAGGGGTGGGCACCAGGCCGGACGCTCCCCACACTCGCTGCACACCCCTCCCCTCAGGCTCAGCTGGGTGGACACAAGGTGTCATGTGTCTCCCGCTCCTGGGTGGCCCTGTCACCTCCAGGCTGAGTCCCAAGCTGGTGAGGCCCCCCTGGGACCACAGCCCCTTCCTCTTCCAGACAGGCCTCGGGAGCCTCCCCGGCCCGGAGAGCGTGGGTCCTGCGGGCAGCAGTGTCGTCACCTGGACGAGACCAGGCCCAAATAGCTGCTCGGTAGAAGCCAGCCCTGCACATGTGGCTCGGAGTCAGCCGTGGCTGTGCCCACTCTCTGGGGCACAGACTTAGGGGCCGCGCTGGGGGCAGGCCCACCGGTGCCTGGGTTCCATGGCGAGCCCTTCATCCCCGCCTCTCAAACACACGCGTGTGCGTGCACACACGCGCTCTCAACGCAGATACCCCCGGAAGGACCAGAGAAACTCTTTGCCCGTCTCCTCGGTTCGAGGTGGAAACACAGGCCCAGACGGACGGTGAATTTGTGCAAAGTCACTGCACTATACTAGGGGGCTCCACAAGGCCACCTCCAAGTTCAGTCATCTGCTAGAAGTCCTGTCAGAACTCAGCAAGCCTTTAACCTCACGCTCTTGGTTTATCCCCTTGAAAGAGGCACAGGTGGTTCGGCAAAGGGGCAGGGCCGGGATGGCACCGGGCAGGAGCCTCAGCGGGGCTCTCTGCTGGGACCACGGACAGCGCCCGCTCCTATCCCCACATGCACGAGCCCTGCCCACTCGGGTGCCCCCCCACGCCTCCAACGCCCAGGGTATTTGGAGGAGCTTGGTCATGTGGACATGATTGACGGCCCATTGGCTGACCTCGGTCTCCAGGCGCTCTAGAGGTCAGGCTGATACTGGGTGGCCCGAGGCGCCCACACTAAATCATGTTGTCGGCACAGACTGCCTGGTGTGGCCCAAGGCCCCCAGGTAAACAAAGACACCCTATCAGGCAGGACATTCCTAAGGCTTAGAGGCCTCCTCCCAGAAGCCTGGGCAAAAGGCAGACCTCTCTTTGGACAGATGAACCCTACCTGCCCAGTTACCTGGCATGTCCCCAGTTTAGAATCTTATAACCCCCCCAGTTGATGCAGGCTGGGGGGGTGTGCTTGAACCCACCTGGGCCATCCGTCCCTGGGAGGGATCCCAGAGGGGCACTGGGCTGACGGAGACTTGTGGCTCTGTGTCCACACAGGACCGGCGTCCCTGCCTGCCTCCATTGCTGGTCACCTGCTGTCATGTCATGTCATTCGTTCAACAAGCCTTAATTAAGATCTGATGATACTGCAGACACTGGCCCAGGGGATAGAGGGACGAGCGGGAAAGACGCAGTCTCCTTTTGGGTTTTCTACCCGCAGACTGGGTTCCGATGCCCTTCTGCGGGGAAACTGACGAACAATTAGGCGGCGGGCACTGAGGACAATAACCTAGACAGATGGGGTCTCGGTGTCTGACAGGGGAGACAGATGAGTAGCTGGATGGTGTCACATTACCACAGCAGGCAAAGGGCAGGGGGCCGTGGGAATGCACGTGGGAAGCCCCTGCCGTTGACCCTGGGGGCATAGTAGGGAAGAAAGGCCATTTAAGAAGGGTTTGGTCTGAGGCAGCGGCAGGGGAGGGCCCGTGGCGTGCCCTTGACCATCTTCATGCCCCGCTCTGAGTCTGGTGCTCTACCCTCCAAGCAAAGGGCTGGTTGGAGCAGAGAAGGCTAAGCTAAAGGGGCCACACGTGGGGCCTCCGTGGCAGCATCTTGCGGCTTCCCGGTTGGCTCTCTGGGATGCAGCCTGCTGGGAATGATTGCACTCATCGGAACCAACCACACAGAGTTCTGGAAGCTCCCCTCCATCCAGGCCTCAAATGGCCAGAGATTGTGAACCTTCTAATTCCGTAGCTGTCCTACTCTACATTGGTCCTCCTGCTCTAACGCTGGGCCCCCCATGGCCTTACCCCGTGGGTAAGTTGTGCCCTGAGTCGTGGAACCGCCTGCTCCTACAGAGGAAAGCAAGCTGATGAGCAAATTCTCACTAAAGTGTGAATGACTGATAGTTGATTACTAGGTTTCTCCTCCCATGGCACTAACCAGAGAGGGTGTGATGGTTTAGAATACAGGATGAGAAGATGAAGGAGATGCGATAGGTGCTTTGGAATGTTTGAAGGCCTGTGGAGTGTCTGAGGCAGTCAGCTTGTCTCTACTCAGCTCCAGGGAACAGAAGGAAGGTGGGAAGGTGTAAGGTACAAAGAGGCAAGTTTCAGTTTATTGTGCAAGAAACGGTAAGGAATTATAGCTGTTCACTGGGTTAAACAGGAGCCCCAGGGAACTCCAGGGGAGCCCCAGGGGAGCGAGGAGGGTAGGCTGCTTTGGTGGGAGGCGCAGGGCCAGAACTGGGTGCATGGCTGTCCCCAGAGTCCCTGCTCTGAGATTCTGTCTGGATTGTGGAACGGGTGGCCCAGGCCTGTCCGCATCTACGCAGCCCCCCTCCCCCCACACTGTTCTAGAGCAGCTCCGCCCAGTGAGCAGAACTCCCTGTGATGTTGGAGCAGCATCCGTCCCATCAGCCGCCACCAGCCACGTGTGGCTTGTGAGCACTTGAAATGTGGCTCATGCGACTGAAGAACAGATGTTTCATTTTACTTCATTAAAATGAACATTTTAAAACTAACACTTGGCTCAGTTATTGGACAACTGTGAAGTTTGTTTGGAACAACCCCGGGTGCGTCTATCTGTGTTTTCGGCTTTACATTTTCCGAAATCTTCAACCCACATCAGGTACTTCCAAATGCAAATTGAGCGTCCCAAACTGCAATGTGGCGTCAGAGCAAAACACACGCCAGCTTTTGCAAACTTGCGGAAGGCGAGAAAAATGGCAGATTATTTGCCACGGTTTTGCGTGCTCCTTAGCTGCTGAGATTATCGTGTTTGGCGTGTTTCAAATAGCCACGCGTGGCTCACGGCCCCACCCCCATGGCAGAGAGCGGTCCCTGTCCCCCAGGGTGGAGCAGTGCCGTGATTTCCAGAAGGGATTCCTACTCAACGGTCCCGAGACCTCGGGGGCAGGATTTCCTGGGGGAAAGCCTCAATTTTGAATATTCCACTCTGTGGTCTCTTCCCGTGGTGGCGGGGGGGGGGGGGGGGGGGGAAGACGGCCAGTCTCACCCGTGCGCTTCCGGAGGCGGCTGGGATTCGCGAGTCACGCTTTCCTCCAGAATCAGGATAAGACTGGTGACGCCCCGCCCAGGGTCGCCGCGCAGGGATGGCGACCAGAGCCGCGGGCAGCGAGGAAGACCAAGTAAGACCTCCTCGGGAGGCACCTGCCACAGCAGCCGCACGCTTTCTTTTCAAATTGGCATCGTGAGGATAGTCATAGCCACGATCAGTAACTAATTGGTCAGGTGCCGATTCAAGTGCTTTACCTGGTCGTCGTCCTCATCCCGCAGATGAGGAAACTGAGGCAGGGAGGAGTCTCAGCCGTGATACGCCCGTGTTCGGCGGTGGTACAACCCAAATCCAAACCCGGTCAGTGTGCTGTCTTCACAGCATGCTCTGCGGTCCCCTCAGCAGGAGGGAGGCGGGAAGCCTGCCGTAAAAATGGCCCCAAGTTGAGTTAAAACAAACCACCGGGAGAATCCGAAGCTTGGAAAGCCAGGATGGTGCGGGAGGACGGCCGGGCACCCAGCACTGTGCGCCCTGACCCCCCCTCCCCCCCGCCCCCCCCCCAAGCACTTGGCCCAGGGAGCTGAGCAGCGCTGGCCTCTCTGCACGAGGCCAAGTCGGTGGCCTGGACATCAAGCGCTGCCTCTCAGGACAAACGTGGGTGGGAATACTGGAGCAGCACGTGCGGTGAGGGCTCACAGATGTGCTGGGGACAGATGTGCTGGGGACTACTTGGCAGGCTCTACCCGTCCTCAGATGGGAGGTGGGGCTCCCAGAAGCAAATAACTTGCCCGAGGTCACAAACCCAGCTTTCCCCGGCCCCGACGAGAGGCTGTCCATCTCGGAAGGAACAGGGTGTGTGAACGATTGCCCACACCCGTCTCTCCAGGGTGATCGTAGCCCCGCTCACCTTGGCGGGACGGGCCCATCCTTTATCTTGTATCTGTGTCTGTGCACAGCCCCGTGACGGCGCTGAGCGCCCAGGCCCAGAGGAACCTCGGGACGGGTTTGTAATACACGAGAAAGGAAATCTGCCAACAGCCGGCCGTATTCCCCGAAGTGAGAGGGAGCCGCGGGGCTCCTCCGCGCTCCTGTCACTGCTCTGCCTGAGCGCTCTCCTCAGTTCATCTGCTCAGTGTCGAGACCGTCACTTTGGACTCAGCGATGCGTGCCTCCGCGATAGCTTCCGAGCCGCCCGGCATCTGTTTGCAGACCCCGGGAGCGCCGTGGCGGCCTCGCGGGCTCTCGGATCTCCCCACGGTGCCTAACAGGGTGCTCTGGACACGGGGCGTGTTGAATACTGGCTTGTTAATAACGCTCCGTGGTTTTCATTTCGCCGATAGCTCTAGGAGGCGAGCAAACGGAAGCATGTAATTAATATACTATAGACGAACTCGAACTAATTTCATCCCCCGCGAAGCCAGGCGAGGAGAAAACTGCCTTAGACCCGTCTCACCGCGTCGCCCGGGATGGAAAAGTTCGAAAAAAGCGGCTGCTGGATAGTCAACAAAAAAACCCCAATCAAACCGTGCTTGTCCGTGCCTCGAGGCAGTCTCCCAGAAGTTTCCTCTCTGCCCAGGAGCCATGAACCTGAGACCCTCCCTCCTGCTCCCCACCTCCACCCCGTGATGGGCGTGGGGACCCCTCCCCCGCACACTGGGACTCCTTCCACAATTCATCCCAATCAGAACCTTATTGTATGATGCTCTGATGGCCTGGGACCCGCGCTTTCCTGTCCGACAGGTTGAGGAGCCTCCCTCCGGCAGAGCGCGAAGGTGACATATGACCACATTTTATTTACCGGCAGACAGACAGAGCCCCTCGCTCCTTAGCCTGCTAACAACACGAGGTCGTTCATCACTGGCTTGCTCCTTTTTGAAATTCACCGAGCAGCGGGCGTCTCTTTAAACTCCTGCACGTAATGCATTTTAAAGAGCATTTTCTGCACAGATCCATTTGCTTGACCTCGGCCCTGAGCGCAAGATGGAAAGGTGTTTTAGCAGGCACCCCCCGCAGCCTGTTTGGAATGCACACACGGACGCGGACATGTGGCTCTGGGACTCTGGGGAGCAGAGGGGAGGCTGTTGTTAACACTTGGGCTGAGTGACGGCTCGGGGCAAGCCCCCGGGCGTGGGGTTGGGGGGCTATAGAGACCGCAGGGCTGGGTTTCTGTCCTCTGGAACTTAGCCTGCAGGGCAGGGGGCCGAAGCAGACTCCCTTCCGGTAAGGGGCGGCACGTCCAGCTGGCTTTGGTCTTGCAAGGTGGTGGCCGGGCACCTCTGGGTCGGATGGATGCCGGCTGCCAGCTCGTTCACCCGGCCGGGCTTCTTGGAGGAAGCGCCTGACTCGGAGGATAGGTTTTGGGTCTCTACAGGCTGGATGGAGGCAGACGTGGGGAGGGGGGCGGGGGTGGGGAAGCTCGTTCCTGGCCGGGGAAATTTCCCAGGCCGTGTATGTAGGTTTTGGTGTGAAACGAGGGGCCCCCGGATTGAAAAACAACATCGGGTAAAGCACGGAGCCAGACTCTCCGGGGGCCCCTCAGACCTCAGCTCCCCAAACCAGACTCCAGATGCCTCCTTCTTCCTGAACGTCCCGCCTCAGGGAATGGTGTTTCCCTCCAGCCGTGTTCTGCAAACAGGTTCTCGGCCTCACCCTCACCTCGCGTCTAAGCACCCAAGGATGATTTCGCAGCGCCCTGATTTCTCTGGAACCTTCCATTTCCCTGTTCACTCCTCCACGTGGAGCCCACTCTTCCCACCCTCCCCGGACCTCTGCGGCGCGGCCCCCACTGCTCTGCCCGCACGCTCCCGTCCTTGCTGGGCTAGTCAAGTCTCATCTCGCCCCCTGCCCCCTGCGCCCCGAAGGCCTTCAGGGGCTCCCCATTGCGCTTGGGATCAAGACCGATATGCTCCACTTGGCATCCGGGACCCCGCACGACCTCCCCTGTCTTACAACGGATGCTGTTCCTCCTTGCTTTCTGGGCGGGGGGCCCCGGTTTCCTCCCTCAAGCCCCCGCCCCCCCCCCCCCCCAACCTTGCCCAGAGGCACGTTCAGGATCAGTTTTACTTCCCTCTGGACTCAGGCCTCACCATCCTGTCCTTCAGCTCCATTATCACCTTGCCCCGGAGGCTGCCTGGCCTTCCAGACCTCTCCGATCACAGCTGTAATTCCACACTTGCTCTGGTGACCCTCTAGTGTCCCTCTGCTGGACTGTAGGCAGGCACGGGGGGTGTTTCTGTTCATTGTTGTATGTGCTTGAACGGATGGACAGACAAGAACTTCGAGCGACCAGGGAGCTTCAGTGCCTCCCTGAAGACCACGGAGGGGCCCTGAATGCCACTGCCGTGGTGGCGGTGATGATGGAGACTCTCGGTGCTGAGGGTGGGGCTTGCCGGTGGCAGGGAGGGGGTCCTGTAATGCAGACACCTTAGGATTACTCTTCCGGGAGCACGACGAAGAATGAGTGAGAAGAGGCCATTGCAGTTCTTTGGGTTGAGGTCAAGTTCAGGGTGCCGGAAGGAAGGCGGGGGAGAAAACACGCAGAAAAGACTCGGGATTGGAAACAGGCTTTCAGAGACCACAAGTCTGACCGCGTGACCTCCCTTGGAGTTTGGAGTCTCCCGTGGAACTTGGACAAGTCGTCGCCAGGTTGGCAGAAAACGGCCCTCCCTGCTGGCTTCTGCCATCTTGGTCTCATAGCTGGTGCTAGGAAGGCCGCCATCCAGGCAGCCCCTGAGCAGCCCTCCATGGCTGGCCAGGTGACGCCCTTCCTAGGCGGGAGCTGGCAGGACCTTCCCCTCCTGCACCGTGAAGGGCACCGGGGGCAAGGCTTGTGCCTGGGCACACCAGTTTTTCTGGGTGCTGGAAAAGAGCAAGCCGTTCTCAGGCAAGATGCACGCACCCCGAGGGAGGCCTCCCATCTGTCCCAGCCCCTAGGCTCGTAGCAGCGCGAGAACCGGTAATTCCCGAGCCAACAACAGAAGCGGGAGGGGACCGTCTCTGGAGAGGACGGTCAGACTGGGGCTCTTGCTCAGCCCGCAGCACCCTGGGAGGCGGGGCCCGTCACCTGTGTCAGAGGGATTCTGGATGGACACATGTGGGGGCACCGCGGCCGCCCCCCCCCCGGAGAAGCCAGGTCACCACCCACATTCTCTTGGGGAGTGTTCTTTGGGCAAGAAAAATCTGGGTTGGGGCTGTGTCGCCCATGACTTCCTGTCCCAGTTTGGCGGATTTTTAGGCTCCTGATGGTGGCGAGGACGATGACTTAAACCCGTGAGCCAAGCTCTGCCCTGGAGCCTTCAGAACATCCGCCTTCTTTCTCATCCCGTCCTCCCAAAGAGGAAGCGAGCTCCTACGTAGGTGCTATGAGGTGCGCCCATCCTGCCGGGGAGGAGACGGGGTCGCAGGGCTTACGGACCGGGTCCACGCGTCGGGAGCCACGTCTGGCTGCATTAAAGTCCACGCCCTTGACTGCTGCGTGAGAGCGGGGTTTGTGCACCTCAGTGCTGTCAACATCTGGGCCAGATACTGCCCTGCTGGGGGCTCTCCTGCTCGCTGCGGGAAGCTGAGCGCCATCCCTGCACTCCCCCTCCCACCCCTCCCCCCCCCCCCCCCCCCCGCCACCAGATCGGGTGCCATCCCCCCCACCCCCCAGGGTGTCCCAGTTGTGACAGCTAAAAACGGCTCAGACGCGGCCGCACATTCCCCAGGGGGCAAAACAGCCAGGGGGTGAGAGTGTCTGTGCTACCCTTTTCTTTGCAGGCGAGGCTGGGACGACCCAAGGATATGAGGGCAGTCCACACCCCCTCTCCTGCCCCCACCTCTTGTGGGGAAACAGGCATGGGATCCCGAAAAGCGCAGACACCCACAGGGTCACCCGCCATTTTATCTGGTTCTCAGTGATTTCTTGGGACTGTCTCTGTCCAACCACACTTCAGGCCCTTGGAGGCCAGAGCTGGTCCGCCCACCTCTTCGGGGGTCCCTGTGACACTCAGCACAGGCGAGGCATACAGAAGGCACCCAATAACGGCCTCCTGCGTGACGCAATACCACGGACTACTTACAGGGACTTCCTGCAGCCGCACTGGGCTCTTGCAGCTCATTCATTTATTCTGGAATTATCTGCTGAGAACCTAGCAATGGCCAGGCGCTCTAGGAGGCTCCAGGAACAGTCCCCTCACGGCCGCCATGTTGGCTCAAGAGTATTGGCAAAAGGTGCCGCTGGGCCCGAGGACAGGCCCCGGCAAGACTCCTCTTATTCCAAGGGAAGGCGTGGGTGGGTGTCGAGGCCAAGGCCGGCCGGGCGTCTCTTGTCTGGTCACGGCAGGCGAGTTGGAGCTGCGCAGCGGAGGGGAGACCTGTATGTGCTGCTGGGCCCACGGGCAGGTCACGGGCCCCACGTCCTCTGTCCTGCTGCTGTGGCCCAACGTGGCTCTTCTGCGGGGTCCACTGGCAGGGCACACGGCCACCCCCAGGGAGGCGGGGCTCATGGCTCCGGGCCACCTTGCCCCGAGGCACAGCTGTATCCTGGAGCTGATCCCCAGGGGGGCCGAGCAGCCCCTTCCGGCTTCCCGGAGCCGATCGCGGACGCTCCCTCGGGAAAGGCCTGGGTGCCTGGGGCTGGAGCCCCTTGTCGAGGCCTTCGGGTGAATTTGTGGGTGCGGGGAGCGTGAAGACTTTCTGAGGGAGACCCAGGATGTTTGGGGCACCTCCGAACCTAGAGGTCGGGAGGGGGGGGGCCTCTCTCGGCCACCGTGGGTGCGGCAGAGCCCGGGGCTGCCTGCAGGGGGAAGGCACGGGCTCTTTCCGTTGTGTGCCCGGCTCTGGCACGTGGACTTATGCGGAGAGTTTCTGGGGTACAGCCTGCTCAGACTCTGCTGACCGAGGCTGAGAAAAACCCCGACCCAGGACCTAGCGGTATCTTTATTTGTTCCTCTACCCCAGCTCCCCACTCCTCACCAGCTGCTTCGATGGGTGGCCTTGGGGACAGAGCCCCCTTGGGCTTTACCTCGCCAGGCAGCCCCTGGGGGCAGCGGGGCTTCATGTTTAAGGAGGACGTGAGTCTTCGGTCCCGGCGCTTGGAGTGAAGGCTCAGGGAGGTGGAGGGCCCCCGGCACCCGTGATGAAGAATCCCACACGGGCTGGGGCTGTTCCGGCCGGGGCCCGAGGGCAGGCGGGGTCGCCTGGAGGCCTACCTGGGGTCAGATGTGCCTCCCGCTTGACCCTGTGGCTGGGATGGCCAAGTTTTCATCACCATTCAAAAGGAAAAAGGTCTTCTTGTGGGAAAGGGTCTTGCAGGTTGAGGGGGGATCTCTGAGCAGCGGCTGGGCCTCAGTGCCTGCGGTCACATTGGCACGTGGCTCCCCGGATGGTGGCTTCGAGAACGGGAGAGAGTCCTGGGACCCTTAGAGCTGAGGTCCTAGAACCCCCGGTTCCCAAACAGCCTGCTCCAGATGAGCTCTGACTTTGGCAGAATGCAACACAACCCAGAGCGGGTTCGAGAGAGGGACCGCATCAGTGTGGGCTGCAGGGCGGCCTTGGTTACAGAGTGACAGCTCCCGGTAGGCGTGGGAGAAGCTGGATGCGGAAACAGGGTCCTAAGAAGGCTCTGGGACGCCTGGTCCCCAAGATGTGCCCGTGAGAGGAGCGCGGGCCTCCGTGCGGCCTTGACCCACAGGTGGGGAGCACCGCCCCCGCCGACTGGCTGGGCTCCGACCTGTGCGGTCTGGATTGTCTGGGACACGCGGTGGGGCTCTGCGTGTCCCAGGGGAGCTGTTTCTAAGTCCCCCTCCACCCTGGATCCGAACCCCCCGCCCCCCCCCCCAGCCGTGTCTCCCCCTCGAGTGCCAAGGTAGGGTCACCTCTCTGCCGGCACTCAGGGTAGGGATGGGGCCTGGGGATTTTCCACTGCAGACCAGACCACAGCGCCGGGGAGCCTGGGACAGTGAGGGGATCGGAGGCCTGGGGCTCTGCCTCGGCTGAGCCCCAGCCCTCCAAATTCCTCGCCTACGATATGGGGAAGGGAGGGGCAGCGTGACCCCTCCAAGGTGACCTTCGTGAGCCCGGAGGGCTGTGGCTCGGGTGGTGTGACGCAGGTGCCCGCCAGGACATAGGCGGACGCGTCCTGGCCGGCCCCCGGCCCCCCAGCAATGCCCCCTTCCCCTGGGCTCTGAGGGAAACAGAAGGCTGTCTCCACTGCTGGACTCAGCGACAGGATGGAGACTCATGATTCATATCCCAGGGAGGCTGTGGGTGAGCAACGAAGTGACTGTTTGTTTCCCACTGCAGAGTCTCTGTGCATTTTTATTTTGGCTGCTGCTTCAGCAGCAGGGCCTGGAGAGGCAGATGTTGGCATGGGCCAAGGAAGCCGGAGAAGCAAGAACGAGTCGTGAGGACCCTGGATGGCCTGCCTCCCGCCCGAGGAGCTTCAAAGGACATTTATGCGCATATTTTGAAGTTAATCATTCCTCCTGAGGATCCCAGAATCTCAGGGCAAGGTGAAGAATCTCCCTGGGCCCTCGTCCTGGCCTGCCTTCAGCCGGCGGCCCCCTCCCTCCCTAGCAGCTTGGGAAGGACACGCAGGGAGTGGTCCCAGGTGGCCCGGGTTCCTCCCAGAAGCTCCGGGCAGGGTCATCCGGGGTCACCATGCTGGTCATCCAGGCAGGTGCCCAGCATCAGGTGAGGGCTCTTCTGGTGCTGGGCTGTGTCCTTCAAGACTTTGGATCTGGAATTCTCTGGCCAAGAGTGGGATAGGACTCACGGCCCCCATCTTGAAAAGGGTGATTCCCTCGGGTGGTGGGGACGAGCAGGGGGTCTTTGGGGGAGGCCTTCTGACCCTTCGTTGTTCTGAGTCCAGTGTCCCACCCCCGAGTGCACTGTCTCCCCAGCCTTTGAGAAGGCAGCATGGGGGGGGGGGCGGTCTCCAGCCGACGCCAGATGCCTGCGGTCCAATTCTCTCAGCACCCGAGACCCCCGGAGCCCCCTGGCTCCTGTCTGCGAGAGACGTGTGACCGCAGGCCATGCTAGCTCCTGTTGGAAGGGAACATGGTAGAAACCCCAAAGCAGCAGACATCATGGCTGGTTGCCCCAGGACATTGGTCCTGTCTTCAGGTGCCGGGAGGAGTGAGGGAGAGGCAAGGGAGCCAGAACTGGGGGGCCTGCCCGACTGCTCCCCCTCCCCCACTCTGGCACAGGGCCCTATGATGTCCTGGCGGGCATTCCAGGCTCCTCCCTCGCGGGTCTCCTGGCCAAGGACTGGATCTGTATCCACGTTGCCGTGGTTTTCATCATCAGCTTTGACGGCAAGGTGGCGGCGTGCGGACCGTCTCCGTCTCTCTCTTCCTGTCCTGCGTGGCCTGCATCAGGTGTACCTGAGCCCCCCGCCCCTGCTCTGCTTTCCCGTCCCTGTACCCCTGCCCGCAGCTGGCCCCCCACCTGCACACTGACTTCCGGCCCCAGCCAGGCTGTGCCCAGCGGGCAGCTCGCCACACATGTAGTTCATCCCGACAGTTGCTCAGATAAGAGCCCGGCCCCAAATGGAGCGAGTCAGGGGCTCGTGTTTAGGCAGGGCTGGCTGATGCGTCCTGGCAGCGATAGCGTGAGGACGGAAGGGGGAGAAGACAGAAGTCCGTGTTAGACGCCGTGCAGGGAGCGGGGCGGGGTCTAGGTTCGGTTCCGTACAGCAGCCTCCGGGGACCAGGCAGACGGAAGGTGAGGCCCCGTGACCGCAGGTCCTTCCCATCCCGACACTCTGGCTTTGTGGGCACCCTTGCCATTTGCATATCCCAGCGCTCGGGCGGCGGGGAGGGGGCCTGGAGAACCACAGAGCTAAGCAGGCCAGAGGCCGGCCCCACGCCTCCTCCATGCAGGCTGCCTTGGAGCACACTTCCCGTGGTGGCGAGCGCAGGGGCTCCCACGGCGAGACAGGACCACGGAGGCCGTGTGCACTGATCGGTGAGGTGACACAGGCTGGCCCACGACTAGACACGTCAACTCTTGGCTCCAGGTGACCTGGCAGGTCTGACACCCAGGTCGAAAAGAGGGTGCATGTGCGAGAGACACAGAGAGAGGGACCCACCGCCAGCGGCTCGGTGAGCAGTCAGGACTCCTCACGCAAGGGCGTCGAGCTCTCTGGGTGCTGCCCTTCTCCAGCCCCCAGCTTTGTCTTTCTGCAGGTGACGGAGCTCAGGGCACCGACCCCTGACTTCACTTTGGTGCCTCATAAAGACTTGCTTAGCCTCTCATGTAAGAATGAGCTTGGGCTCCAGCCAGCGAAGACTGCTGTTGGAAAAGATGATTTTGCATAGGGAGTTTTTACTTCCAAACCTTCCCTTGGCCCTTCCGGCTGCTGCCGCTCCCGCCCTGGCTGGCTCTGGTGCCTGTCCATTTCTGTAATCACTGCAGTACATTTATCAGGGAGCGTGTCTGAACTGCAGATACACTATAATTCATGGAGAAGCATCCTGGAGAATTTTCTGACGGCCACGGCCTCTTATTCAGTGGTGGGCCTGATCACTATCTACACTTAGCAGTTCCAAATCATTGCTGGATTCAACAAAAAATTAAAGTTTATTTATTCTGAGGGGAGAGTGGGTAAAGGCTGAGAGAGAGAGAGAGAGAGAAGAGAGAGAGAATCCCAAGCAGGCTCTGCACTGTCAGCACAGAGTCTGACGTGGGGCTTGAACTCACAAACTGTGAGATCATGACCTGAGCCGAAACCAAGAGTCGGATGCTTAACCGACCGAGCCCCCCGGGCGCCCCTATTGCTGGATTTGCAACCCAACTCTGGGGCTGTCTGAAGAGGAGTAAGAATTTGGGGTCTGGGGCTGGTGGGTGGGTAGCTCGTGTGCTAAAAGGCCCCAGTTCTGCCAGGATCCATGGCTTCTGGGGTCAGGGGACGATGTGCCATCAGGTAGAAGCCCGCAGAGGAAGTCGAGCCGTCACTCGCCAGGGCCCGTGTTTGCCGAAGGAGCAACCGGCAGGGAACCCCAGAAGGCCTGCCGTCTCAGGCCTTGGGCAATTGTATGGGGCAGGGGCCCTTCTCGTTGGTTCTGTGCTCTCTGGACACCTCTGCAAAGCTCTTAGCCCCTCCAGGTCTGTGGAGGTGCCTCTGCCCATTCCATAGTTTCCGGGACAGACCCTAAGTCCAGGGAGGGCGGAGCCACAAGTCCGGGGAGGGGGGAACCGCCCAAGTCCAGGGAGGGCGGAGCCACAAGTCCGGGGAGGGGGGAACCGCCCAAGTCCAGGGAGGGCGGAGCCACAAGTCCAGGGAGGGGGGAACCCCCAGTTCCCAAGTCGAGGGAGGGCGGAGCCACAAGTCCAGGGAGGGGGGGAGCCCCCCAAGATTTTGCTGCCAGACCATTTCTGCTGCAACCTTGGGACTGTGTGGGACTCTCGCACCCCTCGATCTCAGCTGTGAGTCTGAGTTCGTCCCAGATGGCATCGTGAGCGTGCTGGGCTTCCTTCTCGGGGTCACGTGCACCCACCAACCAAAGAACCCCTTTGGGCCCAAAGCCACGCCGCGTTGCCCGTGGGAGCCACGCCTGGGTCCCTCCCTGTCAATACCGGGTGGTTCTCGACAGAAGGGTTGAGGGGCCTCTCGAGGAAGGTGTCGCTGTCAGGTGCAACCCAGGTAGAGGCCTGCTCTTCAAGCCTCAAGGCTCTCTCCCTGACCCCAGGCCATGGGATGCGGGTCCCGAGTAATTGCACGGACTGTCACTGTTTGCTCCTGTCCTCTGCCTGCCGCCTCTCTGGGGGCTTGCGCCATCCACCTTCATTACGTTAAGGAACCACCAGTCTGCATAATATTCCCATTAAATGGAAGGGTACCGGTGTCCCTGGGGTAGCATTTGGAGATTCTGCTAATAGACTCAGAGACGGGCTCGGCCCAGGGGACGTGGGAATTAGATTTACTTTCCATCTGCTGAGTCATCCATTTGTAGGGGTTCTTTTGAAGTCGGCGGGGAAAGGTTAGGTTCGGAGTGTCTTTGCAGGGCCAGCGGCCCGAGCTGGGGGGACTTTCGTGTCCTCCCTGATGCCTCCGGGTCGGAAGCTCGCTGGCGCTCCGTTGAGTTGACGCTTTGCTTTCGCGGGGACCTCCTTTAGCCCCCGCGTGAGACCAGTGGGATGTTTTTACGTGCCCCAGGGTTTAGTTGTCTTAGTTTACCTTGTGTTCGTCTTACTTGTTTCCATTTTCACCATTCCGGACCCTCAACGAAGACACTGGCTGTGAAACTTGGCTCTTAAAGGTCTCCTAATTCTTTAGACGGAGTCATTAATACGTTAGAATATTTCGCAGAGTTCTTCTCTTAAAAGGCCGCGTGCTGCCGAAGCGATTCATTGCATCGCCAAGACAAATGAAGCGGGCGGCTGTGGTCCTCCGAAGGCCTGGATCTGTCTTCTGGATCGCACTGCGCAAGCCCCTAGCAGGTTACATGAAAAAGTACACACAGTATTTTGTGTACTACCCACAGATTGATTCTTTTATTCCCCCGGGGTTGTAAAACATTCCTTTCTGTCAACATCGTGCGGTTTGTTTTTGGTTCGTGCTCAGCTCTGCTGGGATCCAAGGCGGGCTGTGGAAGCTCTAAAGAAACAGAGACGCCCCCGGGGGCCGGGAAGCCACACCTGGGAGCCGCGGGGCGCCCTCCCCCTGCCTGCTCCCCGTCCCTGAAACGACGTGCATGGACACACTCGATACCAGATGGAGCCCGGCTGCGGGGTGAGGACAAAGGGTGGGGAGAAAAACATGGTCTTCTGAGGCCGCCAGGGCCCCGCCGGGTCAGCCGGTGAGATGGTACGAAGGGGTGAAGGTTTTCAGAGGCGGTGGATGATGTTTGGGACCAGGTTGCCATGGTAACGCCACGCGAGCACCAGCCCCCGTGGTACTGGCAACGGGAGCGCCCTGTGATCTGTATCCCCCGGCAACACGCAGGAAACCGACGTGCATCTCCTGGCAGACGTGAGGCTCTTCCTTCAAATTCTTCCTGCCGAGGGGCGCCCGGGTGGCTCCGTCGGTGGAGCGTCCGACTTCGGCGCGGGTCACGATCTCGCCTTTGGCGAGTTCGAGCCCCGCGTGGGGCTCGGTGCTGACAGCTCGGGGCCTGGAGCCGGCTTCGGATTCTGTGTCTCCCTCTCTGTCTCTCTCTCTCTGCCCCTCCCCCGCTCCTGCTCTGTCTGTCTCTCTCTCTGTCAAAAATAAATAAACGCTAAAAAGAAAAAAATAAATAAAATTCCCCCTGCGGGGGGTCCTTGGCTGAGCACCTGAGCCCCGCGGCGGTGCCCCAGATCAGCCGGCCCTCCCCGGTGCAATCGAGTGTTAATCTGGTTCTTTACAAAAATTCCAGCAGTGAATGAATGCCTATCGCTCGGGCCCCGGCGAAACAAATGATGCTCTGTCTCAGCGGCGAGATATGTACACTGATAGGGAATCAGCTTCAAGACAGAGTGCCGAGCAGAGAGAGCAAAGTGCCGAACGCCGCTCGTGGAATGTGCTAGCATTTGTTTCAGGAAAAGATACATACACACGCACGCTGACACGCTGACACATACACAGCCTATCTTTGCAAGAATTCACAAGAAGCCGGTCACGGGGTGGGAGATAGAGGCGGAAAGAACAGTTACTTTTCACCGTCCGCCCTTTCTGTACGTCTTGAGTTATGTTTCGACTGTGCGTGCGCGTGGCCTAGCCAATATAATAAATGAACACGCCATTAAAAACCTGTTGGGGAGTTTGCTGTTTAAACAAATCCAAGAGGAAACGAATACTGTTATAAACGGAGGAGGCCCCCTCCCTCTCTCTCTTTCTCTCCCTGGCTCCAGGCGACGCTGTGGGAACTTCGGAGGCATTAAGAACTGAATCGGGAAGGCAAACGCTTCCTTCCAGCTTGACTCCTGCAGTCCGCTATGCCCGAGAAAAGCATTCGTGTGACGCTTACCAGTGTGGAACAGACCAGGCCACGCAGAGGACTCTTCCAATGACCGAGGCCTTGACTCTGCCCCCTCCTCATATTGCCTTGTGCCTTGGACCCATTTCATGCCTGGGCTTCGATAAAACAGGCTCAGCAGTTGGGACTTGATTCCCTACGTTTAACTGCCTAAGGGTACTCTGCCTTTGGTTTTTAGCCTCGGACCTGGTCGGGGAGGGGTGGGAGCCCAGGACTCCGCAGACAAAGCAAGCAGCGTGGTCCAGGGTGAATGGGAACCAGGGAGGATGGAAACCTGGGGCGGGGGGAGGCGTCAGCAGGTTAGAGATGCCGTTTCCCGCCAAGATCCCGCGTGATGCTGTCTGGGTTGCTCTCTGGTGTTGCCAAGCATCCTGGGCATCCACCAAGCTTGTTGACCTGATTCTCTCACATTTTGTGCAAACCGTCCCAGATGTGGGGTGGCTGGGAAGTCGTCCGCCTGCCATCTGCCTACTTGCTGTGGCCCGAGCAGCCGTGTCTTCCTTCCCTCTCCAGATGGGGGGCGGAGGGAGGGGCAGTTCACATCAGCTGGACCCGCAAATTCAGGACGGTGGGTGAATGCCTCTGCACTTTCAATGAAAACATCATTCGTGGGCTCCCCCGGGGGGCTCAGTTGGTTAAGCGTCAGACTCTTGGTTTCAGCTCAGGTCATGATCTCTTGGTTCGTGGGATCGAGCCCCCTGTCGGGCTCCACGCTGAGTCCTGCTTGGGATTCTCTCTCTCCCTCTCTCTCTGCACCTACCTCCTCCTCCCCTGCTGACACACACTCTCTCTCTCTCTCTGTCGCTGTCTCTCAAAAATAAATACATCAATGTAAATAAAAATAGAGAAAAAAATAAAACACAATTTGCAAATTAAAAGTGGCAGAGGTTCCTGGAGTCCGTGTTACTTAGTTGGGGAACCAGCTGCTTACAGAAGATTGGAACCCACGCGTGTCTTTGATTTAGCTCGTGCTTGGGACCCAAAGAAGAAACGTAAGACGCTTACTACGGTGCCTGCCGTTTTCCAAGTGCTTCATACACGTTAGCACGCCGTGGGCCCTGTGCCAAATCCTACCCTCCTGTTTGTAGATAAAGCCACACTCACGTACCCACTGCCTGTGGCCGCTTTCTTGCCTCGAGAGCAGAGCTGAGTTGCGGGGCGCCTGGGTGGCTGAGTCGGTTAAGCGTCCCACTCGGGCTCAAGTCATGATCTCGCGGTTTGGGGGTTCGAGCCCCGCGTCGGGCTCTGTGCTGACAGCTCGGAGCCTGGAGCCCGCTTCCGATTCTGTGTCTCCCTCGCTCTCTGCCCCTCCCCCGCTCGTGCTCTCTCTCTCTCTCTCTCTCTCAAAAAAAAAAAAAAAAAACATTAAAAAAATTAAAAGAAAAAGAGTAGAGCTGAGTCATGACAGAGCCTGGATGACCCCCGTGTCCACACTATGTGTCATGTGGCCTTTTGTAGAAACAGTTTGCTCACCCCCCTCTGGAGGGGGATGGGAGGGTTCACAGACATTTGGAACACGGGAGGACTGTGTTACGGTGGAGGGGATGGAAGGGCCGTGCCATAGGCAGTTAGTATTACCGGAACATAGCATCCTTTAAACAACACCACCACCACCCACTTCCTAGCTCCCCGTGCTTTGTTCTGGCTCTCTCTCAAATGCAGAACCGGACCCGCAGCATCCCCGGGGGCAGCCGGTTAAAGCCTTTCTCTCCCCGCCCCCCCCCCCCCCCCTCCAGAGGAGGGAACGAGTGATTGGGACTCAGCAGTCGGCAAGCTGCCGGCTGCTTTTCCGAAGCTTCTAGAAATGGTTAATGGAACTCAAGTGTTTCCGTGGTGCGGCTTGGAAACACACGTCATTAGATTCGCGTCCCCACGAGTCATCTGGCACACGCTGCGGGAGGCCTGTGGCCTTTCAGGAGGACCAGGTCCTGTCACGTCTGGGAGGCACAGAGTCAGGTTTTGAGGCCCGTGTTCCCTTTCTTCTGCATGGCATTGACCTCCTGTTATTGAGGGTCCGGGTCCGGTGGGTATGTTTTTAACTCCCATTTATTTCCCCCCTAATTCGAAATGCTCCGGTCACAGCCAGGGAGCAGAACCCAGCCAAGGGGCCCGCAGACTCCAACGCTTTGCCTTGTCGGTTTGTCTGATGAGTCCCCTGCGGCATGCCCTCCAGGGGGTGGCCTAGAGGAGCTCTGTCCGAGCTGGAGCATGGCTGGGTCTCAATTTTCCCAGCGTCTGGCTTCGTGGAGTCTTCTCGAAGGCGAGTTGCTGCGGGAACCACTAGAACATGGTGATCCGGGGAAGGAACGTCTGGCGTAATCTCTGCCGTTTCAGGGATGACGCTTGGGTAGGAGGGGCGCAAAGGACTCGCCCAAGAGCCATGTCCCGTCCATCCGTTCCTTTCCCAAATGTTGGGGGGCTGGGCGCCCCCCTGCCCTGGCCCGTTGACAGGACGCACAAGAGGGCGAGGTAGGAACCGAGACCACGTCGGGAGGGGAGGGGGCCGGGGTGGGGGCAGCTGTGGCTGCTGGCAGACTGTGTCCTGTCACCCCTCTGCAGCTCCAGCCTGGTCCAAGGCCCGGCGAGCCCGTAGGGGTGATGGAGCTGGAAGGGACTTTGAAAAGGTGGGCCCATTCCGCACAGGGGGCTCCTTCACTGGCCCTCCGCTCTAAGCTGGGGGAGGCAGACAGGCAGGAGGCCTCGAGGACTTGCAGAGAAGAGCCGAGGGGCCCCAAGGGTCTCCCGGTCCTTCCACAGGGCACGGGGTTCTGCCTGGGTCCGAGCCAGAGGCCCTTCCCAGGCCATCTTGCAGCTTGGGTCCCTTCTGCGGCCCACGGATGGGCCGGACACCCCACCAAGTACCCTGGCACCGTTTTCTGTCGACCCCACGGGGCAGCAGGTAAACAGGACACGCCCACTGGCCAAGTTTGCCGAAGAATCCATCCTCCACCTGCGGCCACTGGCAGAGAGGCTCAGAGCCCCAAGGAGGTGTGACGGCCAACGGTGGCCTTGTCTACGGGGGGGGCGGGGGGGCGGGGGGGGGGGATGAAATAAGGGCCCGTGACTTGCAGGTGTGGACGAACGGGGTGGTGGAGACTGAGCACTTCTGGGATCCATGCGCACCAGGGAGAAGATGAAGTGCCCGGCTCGGGCCTGGCACGCAGTCGCCTCCCTGGTGAGCTCGCCAGCCCCCCCTCCCCCCCCAGCCCCTCCCGGGAGCACTGCATTAAGTAATTGCTTCTGTGGCCAAGTTATATATTACTGAGAACGAACCTGGCTCCGACTTATCATTCACTTTTACTGTTTTGCCTAGAGAGGTTTCCGTGGCAGCTCGGAAAGCCAGGGATGAATAAGGACAGAGGGGACGTTAAAGGCAGGCTGTTAGCAGAAGTGACAATTAAACACCTCGGCCAAAATCGAAGCCCGGTAGCGCCTCGCCCACACGAGCGGGGGGACAGATCGCTCCCCTTCTGGAGCCCCTTCCAGAAGTGCTGAGTGTGCAAGGGTCTCTCTCTTTTGACCCCAACTCTTGTGGAGTAAGGGCTGCGGCCCCGTAGGCCAGAGGTGGATACTGAGGCTCCAAGAGGCAGAGAATGTGACGTGCAGGGTCGCACGGAGAAGGAATGGCAGGGCCAGAATGAGACCCCCCCGTCTCAGGGTCGCCACTTGGCCGCTGGCACAGCTCATTTGGCCAGGTTGCACCCGAGGAGCACGAGGCACAGAAGCCCCCAGGAAGAGGACGGAGGGGAGTGACGGCAGGTGCGGCAGAGCGGGCCACATATGCTCCCCTCTCTCCGGTCCGTCGGGCACTCCCGGGCCTCGGGCTAGAACAGAGAGGAGGAATTCAACGGCAAAGCAAAGGAAGCCCGCGTGGCTGTCTAGGCACAGAGAGCGCGAGCGAGGCCGGCCAGAGATCTCAGGTGCAAGAAAGCGGCTGGTCGTGATAAAAAGCTGCCACCACCTGTGTCCTGGACCCCCCTTCCCTGGCACCTTCCCGGCACGACCCTGGCATCGGCCCCTTGACCGCTCTCTCTGGCTCTCCCAGAAGAACACACGTCGGCAGCGTGCTGTTCGATGCAGGGGCCTCGGGCCACCGAGCCGCGGTCACGGAGGAAGAGGCCGACCATGCTGGTCAGAGTGAGACACGAGCAGCTCAGGGGGGCACCGGGCCCCAGAAGGAGGCGGAAGGCCGACCTCACTCATCAGGGAAGAACTGACCGCGTTCGATATACACTGCGAGGGCACGATCCGTTTTGGTAAACGACTTACCCAAGAAGATTAACAACAAGCCTCTGTGGTGCTCCACGGGGCCACGCTCTGCGGTCCTCCGGGTCACCACGGGCGACACCCGGAGCCCCCGCCCCCAGCCCCGATTCGTTTCCCGGGGAGTCCTGGGGAGCTGCGGTTTCCTTGTGAGGCGTTTCATTTTTTTTTTTTTTTTTTTAATTTTTTTTTTCAATGTTTATTTATTTTTGGGACAGAGAGAGACAGAGCATGAACGGGGGAGGGGCAGAGAGAGAGGGAGACACAGAATCGGAAACAGGCTCCAGGCTCTGAGCCATCAGCCCAGAGCCCGACACGGGGCTCGAACTCACGGACCGCGAGATCGTGACCTGGCTGAAGTCGGACGCTTAACCGACTGCGCCACCCAGGCGCCCCAATGAGGCGTTTCATTTTAAGAAGCGTCAGCCTCCGTTGGTTACCACTCGACTCCAGACCTTGCCCCCAAAAACTTACGGAAAAGGATGAGCCAGCCGTGCAGCTCCTCAGACAGAAGACTATTTAGTCTTCTTGCCCTCATTTGCCGAGAGAACGCACAGGAGGGTCTCTGCACAGCCATCAGGGGCTGGGCAGAACAGAGAATCTCTATGAGGGCTCATGAAAGGCATCTGCGTAGGAACGGGGACAGTGCTTGGACCGTCTGGAGCCCCGAACAGACCTCACTCTTCATCTCAAATAATTAGTTAGTCGCTCGCAAGTGTCCCAAGCTGAAGCACACAGGACCCACTTATGGCTAAATATGACCTAATAAGGTAATCCTTTTCGTTTCTGTGTCATATAATCAATAGGGAAAATACAGCATATTTATAACCCACAATTAGGCTTTCACTGCATCTCCCCCCCCCCCGCCCCCCGCCCTCTATCATTCATCAACAAACACCCTCTATAAACCCTATACCCGAATCTGAGTGGTTCTCATTCTATCAATCAAGTCGGCCTCGGTGCAGGAAAGATTCCATAGCATGGCAATGGCATTTAAAAAGAGAGAGAGGGAGAGGCCCACTAAGGATGATTTTTAAATTCACACATCATGCGGCAAGATGGATTTCAGCATTAACCAGCAGCATTATTAAGAGCTGGCTGCTTAGAGGGGAGGCGTCCTTGAAAGGGTGATGGTATACACATTGTGTTATAAAGTAATATAATCAAGCAAAGTAAATGAACTCATTATGATCGGCTTTTTATTCCCAGCTTGTCAAGAGTCATAACTGTATGAGGCATTCTCTACCCCGATCAATTGGAAAATCAATACCTTGGTATTTGTGGAGAGCATCTCTGATAGGAAGAAACGAAAGGAAGTGTTTGGGAAACATGGGGGGTATGATTTAGTCGTCCTGACAGCCCGGGTCTCCAAGCAGCCACTCATCTTTGCCAGAGCCGGGGGCCGGGACGAGGGCTGACTCCTGGGAGCCAGCGGGCTGGCTGGGTTGGGAAAAGGCTTTGATCCTCCAAACCACGGTTTTCCTGGGGAATCGAGGACGGCGAGTCTGGGCGCAAATTTCAGCTCTTTGCACACCAGCAGCCGTGTGCGGTGAGGCTTTCCCACCACTCCCGTGGGCGCGGACGCAGGCTTGCTTGGCTCGGTGGGGCGGCTCGCCGTCTTGGCCCCCGGGACTTTGTGGGGGACAGCGGGCGGCACCAGAGGCCCACCGCCTTCGGAACGGCCTACCGGGACCCTCACTCTCCCGACACCATCACTCAAGCACGTCTTGACTACCGAACACTTGGCAGTGCTTAATCAACCGCGGATTTTACAAGTTTCGGGCGTGAGGTGACCTCACTGTACGTGTCCCCACTTCCTAGCTTGTTTTCTTTATTTTAACAAGGTAAGTACCAGTCACGTGCGCAAGCAGAGGGAAGAGTGTCACAACCCCCCGCGGATCCCTCCCCATCTCCGGCAATTACCGACTCGTGGCCCATCTTGTTTTCATCTCCCCACCACCCGTGCTCCCACCCACGGATTATTTTGAAGGAAACGCCAAACGTCGTGGATATTTCCGTGTACATCCTCGAAAACCGGGACCACGATACCATCAGCGCACCTAAAAAATGAGCAACTCCTCAGATACCCAGGGCCTGTCCAGATTTTCCTCATCAGCCCGTAACTTTAGAAGACAACCGGTTCAAGCCGGGATCCGAATAAGGTGCACGCATCGTGATGGGTTACTTGGTCGATACAGCATTCAAGCTCTTAATCTATAGATTCTCCATCCCTGCAATTTGTTGGTTGAAGGAACCTGGTCCACTGCTGCGGAATTTTTCGCAGTCTCGAGGTGGCTGACGGTTTCCCCAGGGCTTCATTGCAAATGGTGATATTCTAGGCCTACTGTGTCTTCTTTATTAATTAACTGAAGGGCTGTTATGAAGAGAAACACTCCCTCATCAACGATTCCATTTCCCTGAGAAACAGTTCTTAGTTAAAAAACAACAAGGCAGGAAAAACGCTTGATTTTTCACAACAGGGGGGCGGTTTCGTAGGCCTCTCCCAAGGCGGCCAGCGAGTTCTCAACGTTTCCAATCTTGGGCAGCCGTTGTCTCATCCGTGCTCAGACTGCCCGGGTCTTCGGCCCGAGGGGACCCCTCGGTTTCATAGCCAGCGACCTTTCTCACGGGTTCCACCCTTTTCCCTTCCTTCGAAACCTCCGGGGCCCGTGGAGAGCTCGGAGGAGTCAGAGGGCTGCCTGCCTTCTTATCACCTTGTGGTTGACTGACTCTCCTTCATTTCCTCTCTGGACAGTCTGTAACACATCGTTTTCTGTCTGGACAGTCTTTAACAAATTGTGTCTTGTTATTTATCCAATTTGCTAATACATCAAATGGTTGTAATGCATTTCTGGGCTGTGGGGTGCGTCGCACAAGCAGCGGTTAACGCACAAACGCATTCACGGACCCAACTCCCCACCGTCCCCAAACCCCCAAGCCTTCTTGTCCCAGGGACCGAGATGGCCATTCCCGCCCCTGCCCTGCACTTGTTGGCGTTCGTGGCTATTTGTCTCGCGTCTTTCATCCTGCATTTCGGCTGCGTTCTGTGGCCGCCCCCGATGCCACAGGGCGGCGCGTGGATTTCTGCTCCCTCCATCCATTGTCATCTGGCTGATTTATTTGTTGAATCTTCAGCGGAGAAAAGCAATTGCTCTGAGGTCTGGCCCAGATACTGTGCTGTTCTCGTCAGTCTTGTGACCTTTCAGTGTTTTCTGTGTCTCAGGCTGCCTCCTGCTCTCTGCAAAGGTGAGCCAGACAACGCGGTCACCCGCGCACCCTTTTGGGGGAAGTGCTGAGTTTTGGCAAAGGCTGACTCTGCCCCGGATGTCTGGGGTTCCCTTGAGTGGGGGTGGGGCTGGGGCTCCTCTGTCTCAATTCCTTTTTACAAAAGAGTCGCGGCATTGAGGAACGATCGGGCTTTGGAAATGATTGGGCCCAACCCGTGGGGCGTCCTGTTCTAAGACCCACTCGGTCTGAGGGCAGACGCAGGGCCCACGAGCTGACCCAGGCTTGCCCCTGGGGGAGCGGTTGGTGCGACTCTGTCCTACAAAGCAAATTCAGATGAAAGGGGTAGGAGGTGGGGAAGCACCATGCCCCCTTCCACCTGCGTGCACTGCTTCCCCAACGCTGCCCGCCTCTGTCCCGGTGGCGGTGGCGGTGGCGGGGTGGTGGCGGTCCCACTGGGTTAAGCCAGCCAGACGCCGCCATCCCCGGGCGGGGGGGGTGGGGGGGGGCGGGGACAAAGAGTGTTGCCAGTTCTCCATCGAGGTTCACAGCTCCTTGGTGGCACAGGCCAAAGGGGCCGGGGTCCGCGGACGGGGACCTGGGTAGCCTTTTCCTTGGATTGTCTTGTCCCAACACAGTGAAGACTCAAAAATCTCGTCCGGAGTCAGACTGAAAACCTCTGTCCTCCTCTCGGGTCCCAGTTCGCCAGAACCAGTAAATGCGGTTCTGTTGGTGGCTGAGTTTCCATGACCGTCTCTGCGGCCTCCATTGCGTTTCCTTCCCGGAGCTGCTCTGGCTTTCCACCCCCCTGCCTCCCGCCTGCCTGGCCCTTCCTGCCATCCCTTCTCTCCCAGCCTCCCCCAAACTCTCCGCTCGCATTTTCCTTCCCTTCTTTGTGCTTCTCTCTTCTTGCTGGCTTCTCCCTCTCGCTCTCCACTTCGGTACCCCCTTGCAGAGTGCCACCTGGCGCCTCTGAGGACCACGGCGAAGGGGCCCCCGGGCAGGTGTCCTGGTGAAGTGCCAGGTCCCCCAGGCCACTCAGTCATCAGGGTTCTGAAGACGTTCCCAGCATCCTCTCAGTGTGTCCAAAAAAAAAAAAAAAAAAAAAAAAAAAAAGAAGTCCTTCTCTTGACCTTGAAATCTTATCTGACATCTTAGACATGCCCTGTGATTTGAAAGAAGCTTTAATAGAACATAGACTCAATGATCTTTCAAAAAATAATGAAGACGAAAAGAAAATTGCTCCTTCCTTTACAGATTAGCCATGGAGAATCACAAGTACAGAAATACATTCAAATCTCATTAAGTGGTTGTATCTCTCGGACTTTGCCAAGAAGCCGGATGCCAAGTTGTTACTCTGTGAGAACTCAGGGGGGTCTGAGAGCTTCTTCACTTTGGGAACTTCAGGTTGGGCGGGCAGTTGAGAACCTAGGACATGCCAAGGGCCATCTCAGTCTTCCTTCTTTGCCAATCTTCTTTCCAATATTTCTCCATTTCAGCTTCTTGTAATCACCCAGACGGTACTCAGAGAAGACATATAGTCACCAGGTTCCAAGGTCTCCATCTAATTAAAAAATGCTTGCGTCGGAGAGAATTTTAATTCATACGCGTTATTCCGATGGCGTGCTGGGTGGTGGGGGGGGGGTGGCTTTTCAGTAGGGTTTTAAATCCAGAGACTTCGTAAGATACTAAAGGAAAAGCGGACAGCTCGCTTGAGAATGTGATTTCCAAATATCATCTCGAGCGAAGGCCTTCCCAAACTTGGGTTTTGGGAGTTAGCGCTTACCTACCCAAACGTGGGTCCTCTGTGCTCTCCTCGGGGTTTGCCCTTCTCACTTAGTCTCAAAAATATCCATCTTCCTGAAAGCCGCCTGAGTCACATGCGAGAAGACAGAGCTGTGGACGGTGGACGTACTCCATGTTGACCCTTCCTCCACCTCTTACCTTTTCCCCTGAATTCCGTCCCAGGCCAAGTCCGGTGTTTCATTCATCCGCCTCCATCCATCAGATGCTGGTCATCTCGAACCGTGTGCCCTTCGCCTACCTTGGAAGCGAGCGCCGGCCAGGTTCCATGCGGGCCAGGAAGCTCTGTGGTTCTGGACCCACACGCTGAGGGGGTCCTTCAGGCTTTGCGACGCTTCAGGGCTGCTCACGACTCCTGGATGCTCACGCGGCACTGCTGTCCCGCGCCCCCGTCCGAGGAGATGGTTGACGAGGGAAGCCCCCCTGTACTGTGCCAGGATGAAACAGGCGCCCTGAGCGCACCCCAGGGGCTCCCGCTGCCATGGCAGCTCCTTGCACGGAGATACTCATGAGGTTAACGTTCGGACGCTCACGGCCACTGGGCTACTGCCAAGAACCGTGACCCCTTGTTGGGATCTTTATAGTTGACCTCTGGCTTCTCCTGGCGGCCTCCCTGCGGTGGCAAGTGTTGGCGGAGGAGAACAGAGCATCGTGAGTATGTGGCAGGGGACAACGGTGAGGTCAGCCAGGAGCTAAGCCCAGAAGACCTCGCCCCTCTCCACCTTGTCCCCAGCTGTAGTTTCTGCCGCTCAGAACTGAGATCCTGGTTCGCGGCACTCTGGTGGGTGACCAGTCTTTGCTCCCTCTCAGCCCTGTGGGCTCCGGAATCGCTTCCTGTGGAGAAGAAATTACCGCGACTTTTTTTTTTTTTTTTTAAGTTAAAAAATTTCAGTCGGCGCGTCAACTTACATGCAGTGAAATGTTTACATCTCCGTGATCTCAGCCTGTTTCCATGGGTGCGGAACAAGACACGGAACGCTTCCGTCATCCCAGGAATTTCCCTCGTTCCTTTTCTCAGTCAGTTCTTCCCGGAGGCGCCCATGACCTGATTTCTGCATCATAGGTCAGTTTTACCTATTTTAGAATTTCATCTAAGTGGAAGCATATGGTATGCACGTTTTGGTGTCTGCCTTCTTTTGCTCGCCATGATGTTTTTGAGACCTAACCATTTGGTAGTGTGTTTCCGTACATCATCTCTTTTTATTGTTGAGTAGTATTCCATGGGATGACTATTCCACGTTTGGGCTTCCCACCGATGAGTTGATGAACATCTGGGTGGTCTCCAGCTTGGAGCTAATGTGCATAAACCTTCCAGGAACATTTTGGCTCAGGGTTTTGGGGCACATATGTTTTCATTCCCCCGGAGAAACGCCTGGGAGTGGAGTTGCTGGGTCATGGGGTACATGCACATCCATTGCTTTAAGAAACTGCCAGAGCGTTTGCCAAAGTAGTTTTACCATCTTCTATGACCTTCTGAATGCCTCCCCTCCTATATGTACCATATGTTGACGGGGTCCCCCCCCCCCCCGCCGTGTTCTATCCACTCCTTCTTACATTCCAAAATGTTTCTCGTTTACCGATATGTGCCAGGCACTGTTCGAGGCACTAGGAATTCAACAGGAACAAAAGACTCTTGCCCTTATCCTGGCAGGCTTTTGTTTTTTTTTTCCCCAAAGAAATTGACAAATATATACAGACGCAAAGGACCTAGAATACCAAGACGGTTTTGAAAAAAGAAGCGTAGGGCTGGAGCACTAATACTACCTGATTTCGAGACTTACTGTGAAACACGGTCATCGAGATTGTGTGTCACTGGTGAACGAACAGATTCCCGGATCGATGGAACAGATAGTTTGGAAGAGACGGCATTTCTACAAGTAGTGCCAGAACGTTTTTGGATACGTCCCCAAACCCCTCAAACCCCTAAAGCACACACAAAAAAGCCACCTTTACCTATCCTTCTTACTACATACAAACATTCACTTGAAATGGATTGCAGACCTACGTGTAAAACCCCAAACTATAAAACGTCTTTGAGAGAAAAAAAAATAGGAGAAATTCTTTGCGACCTTGGATTGGAGGCAGATTATTGAAATAGGACACAAAACGCATGAGCCATGGTAGAAAACAGTTGATCAATTAGATTTCCTCAAAACATAGAAGCTTCTGTTCTTGAAAAGACGCCGTTAAAATCACGCAAAGATAAGCCCCAGGCTGGAAGAAGAGATTTACGTGGCCACTAAAGGGCTCGAATCCAGAATATATAAAGAATTTTTACAGCTCAAGAAGAAAACAACACAAGTGTTTAAATGGGCAAAAGATTTGAACGGACTCTTAATCAAAAAAGATAATGATGAGACCATAAGCACATTTTGAAAAGATGTCCAACGTCATTAGTCATTAGGGAAATTCAAATTAAAAATGAAAATGAGATGTCACTACACACTCATTAGAATAGCTAAGATTTAAAACCAAAACACCGGAAACTTAATACCAGGGGCCGCGTTGCTGGAAAGAGCAACTCTACTCTCAGTCATCGCTACTGGGAAGGCAAAACGGTAGAGCCACTTTGGAAGACAGCCGGGGGGTTTCCTCGAGTGTTACGTGTTCGCTCACCACCTGACCCAGCCATCCTCCTGCCAGCTCCTCCACCCTGATGAAATGGAAACTTAGTTCCACACAAAAACCTGTACCTGAACGTTCGCTCATCATCGCTGAACAAATGGAAGCAGCCCAAACGTCCATTCACTAGTGAGCGGGCGAATCGTGGCGCGTCTGGCGGATGGGGTGCTCAGCGATAAAAAGGAGACGTGGAGGGCCCTCGGAAGCGTCACGCCAGACACAAAAGGGGGGGCACACTGGTGCCACTTACGCGCTCTTTGGGGCGAGGCAAGCCATAGGGGCAGAAAACAGACCACGGGTTGCCCAGAGGGGGTTGGCTAGAGAGGGCACGGGAAACGTTGAGGATGACAGAAATATGCTACGTCTTGATTGTGGTGGTGGGAACGGGCCTGTATGCATTCGCCAAAACTCAAAGAACTACACGCCTAAAAATGGGGAGTTTTACTGAAGGCAACTCGTACCTCCGGGAGCCTGACTTTATGAAAGACCCTGGCCTCACACAGCTTCCCATCTCGTGGGCACTGTCCTGAGTCTCTGGAGGTCCGCTGCTCGCTGCATCTTGCTGCCTCTCCTGATGTACGTGTGCCTCTCTTTTCAGATGACCTGGGGGGCGGGGACGTTTGTGTCTGTGCTCCTCACTTCCCTCTTCAGTCCCCCAGGTCCTGTTTGGACACAGTGAAAGTTGCTGGCTTCCGGCATCATTTCCGGTTTGTGCAGGAATGGCGTTTCTTTGCGGGAGTCACCTGGAACCGCGTCTTGGCTGTTGGGCACCCGGCGGCCCTCGGATATTCCATGCCGCACGGAAGCCGCCTTCTCCCGAAGCCTGTGAAGTTCATGGCCACTGGGCCGCCCGGTTGCTTCCCGGGTACTGGCGGTTTCCGCCGAGACCTTCCTGCCGGTATGGGATAGCCCATCCTTCAAGGTCGCTCTTTGTTTTCCTAGCCTGACGGTCTTAATACCCTACGAAAGGTACTACCAAAACCAACAGTCATCTTAAAAGGCCTTTTGCAAAGATATGTTTGCCGAAGGTGGACAAATGTAAAATGACCCTCCGTGTGTCATGCATGAGGCAGCTTTGGGAGTAGCTTTTGATGTTGAAGAGCCGTGAGCTTAAAGGAAACCAAGAGGCAGGAGGAAACGCAAGAGAAAGCATGCTTTCTGATCCAGCTAATGACCCGGGACGAGGGCCCCGTGAGTCTGATGTTTGTTCACCGTACCAGAGTGCGCCCTGTTAGCCTGGTGTCTCTTGAAGCCCAGTCACATCTGACTTATGTGGAACCAAGAGGATTAATCCAGCAGACCGAAGGCTAGAGGAGCTATGGGTCTGAAAACCGGGAGGGACTGTAGGAGATTATTCGGTGCCTCCCTCCCCTGCCCCCATCTCGGGTGGGTAAAGCCTTTACGTTTCCATGAGATGGAGACAGCCCAGCCCCGTCGGCTCGTCCAGGAGACACTGGGCTCCCATCTCCAGACGCCCAGGGCTGATTCTCTGTCTGACCTGCCCTGCCATGCCCCACGCACAACCTCCAACTCGGACGCACGTCAGGACCCCACTCAGCATAACGGGGTCATTCTTTGGAGGTTTCGAAGCCTCGGGTCACCCCTCAGAATACCGGCCCTCCTTGGCCTGAAACTTCTGAGTGAGTGCCTGTCAGGTAAACTAGCTTTTACTGTAATGGTGACATTCGTATTACCAATTTATCTGGTTGCATCTCCGTGGGTGGAGACACCACAGCGTCTTTTAGTGTCATGCATCTCAGGACTTGATCCTTCTAAATTTTTTTTTTTTTCAACGTTTATTTATTTTTGGGACAGAGAGAGACAGAGCATGAACGGGGGAGGGGCAGAGAGAGAGGGAGACACAGAATCGGAAACAGGCTCCAGGCTCGGAGCCATCAGCACAGAGCCCGACGCGGGGCTCGAACTCACGGACCGCGAGATCGTGACCTGGCTGAAGTCGGACGCCTAACCGACTGCGCCACCCAGGCGCCCCAGGACTTGATCCTTCTAATGGCTAGCAGGTCTCCCTAGATAAAAATCACAGGTCGTAAGAGTGGGAAGGAGACCTCAGACATGAAAGGGTGGCTTTGCAGACGAGAACACTGGACACAGGAGATGAGAAAGGCAGTGACTGTCTCGTGGCCTCTCCATTTCTTACGCTCAGTCCTTCTCAACGTAGGAGATTCTTCCATGGGCCCTGGGTTGGCGCCTCATCATGTTCTTGGGAAGGAGCGTAATTAGACCTTGGGCGACGAGCATACTCGAGGCTATGGCGACGGAGGCGAGTGTAGATGGTGCTGGCTGGTGACGCCACGCCGGGGAGGTTGCAAACCAAGAGCTGGTGAGTCTTTTCCGCCTTCTCTGCTGCGGGCGGAAGAGAAAACCCTGAAGGTGTTTCCTGTTCCCCACTGGTGGCTGGTGCACGGCTTGGGCCTGTACCCGGCAGTACAAGAACCAAGTAGGTGAGCCCGCCCCTAGAATGTTCACCAGCTCAGCATAAGTGTGGCCCCGGGGAGCAGCTAATGCAAAGCCCACCTGATTTATTAGGAAAATAAGGCCAAACGCCCAGAAAAGTTGATGGTCACCCACATCCTCATCCCGAGATTGACTGTTGTTTGTTTTACCACGTTGCTTTATCTGTGCTTGTGCGTGCGTTTGCGAAATCACTGGAAGGGAAGGAGCAGACACACAGGCATTCTCCTCCCTGACCCCGTGATCATCAGCACACCCTCCGAAAGTTGACTCCAATCCCCGGTATCATCTAATCTGTAGCCCAGATGTGGGACAGATGTGGCTGTCCCCAGACCGTCGAGGACCGCTACGTCATGATTACTAGCGACTGGGCCCGGGATGCGATCCCAGGTCACGTGCTACGTTTGCCTCTTTCGCCAGACTAGTCTTTATTTTCTTTCAAAGAATTTTTTAATGGTTATTTTTGAAGGAGAGAGACAGAACGTGAGCGGGAGAGGGGCAGAGAGAGAGGGAGACGCAGAGCCCGAAGCAGGCTCCAGGCTCCGAGCTGTCCGCACAGAGCCCGGCGTGGAGCTCGAACTCACAATCTATGAGATCATGACCCAAGTGAAGTCGGTCGCCCCACCGACTGAGCCACCCCGGCGCCCCTCGCCAGACTATTCTTTACATGGACATCGAGGAAAACCCTAGTAAAAATGGGGACATGTTCATTCTCTCCGGGGAGAGTTCAGGACCAAACAAAAAGGAAAGAGAGAACACAACCTCAGAGTCTGCCCTGAGACCCAAGGTCAGGTCAAGGGCGGCAGTGCTGTCCAGCCAACAGCCTCTGGGCTTCGGGGATACTCTCACCCGGGGCCAACAGCTCTTCCGCAGATTTGGTGAAACTCCAGCCATCCCGCTAATTCCCAGGCTGCTGGCCTGTTTGGCGAGGGTGGAACCCTGGGTTCTGCCCGACTGGAGCTGTAACTGGCTTCCTTTTATGAATGAAGGAAAAGGAGAAATGTGTTTATTTGAACTCTTGCCTCTGAGTGACATCCTGGGCTGGGTTCTCCCTCTCTCCCCACCTCTCTCGGTTTGTTAAGAAAATACGTGACATCACATCTCATCCCTCACAGACAAGGGACGGAGCCCCGGGGCTTAGGGCTGGGGCCACGGGGGGGGGGGGTAGGTTTCTGAGCATTCCGGCGTGGTGCTGTGATGGAAAGTTCTCAAGCCCACGGATTACCTGTCTCACCCCTGTCAATCACCTCCGCTATTGACCCCACAGGGGACGCCAGGGCGGCTCTCAGCATGAATCGCATCAAGGAACCGGGAGGGGGTGGGCCCAGGCTCCAGGGAGGTGTGGATAGAGGCCTCATCTTATTCCCCTAGCAAACTCACCATCTGGGCAGGGTGGAGAGCAAAGAACACAGGAGCCCGAAAAGTTTGCCCAAGGGAACCCTGGCTCTTCCCATAGAGGGTGGTGGCCTCACCGGGCACAGCCTCAAGAATCCTGGTCTCTCCCATCTTCCGTGCAGACATCCCCAAGGATGTGCCCCGTGAAGCTCTGGAAAAGGAAGCGGGGATCCTTCGGGATGCTTCTGCTTGCCCTTCTGCTAATCCAGCGGCAGACCTCCCCGAGCAGATCCGGAGGCCACCAAAGTCTTAGCGTCCAGGTACCGGGAAACCAAGGATAAAGACGCCAGACCTCAGGGGCTCAGCTGGACAAGAAGGAATCTCCAGGCAAAGCGTCGAAGGGTCACAACCCTTTAGGAATCACAGAAACCTCAGATCACCTCATCCCCCTGCTCCCCTCCGCGGAGGAGGGGAGAAGCTCGGAGCACGTCACCGGCCGGGGGCAGCTCGGCGGGCGGGGTGCAGAGCGGGACTGACTCCAGCCCTTCCTCCCAGCGCCTCTGCACCACCTGCTGCTTCCTCCCGAGTCTGGGGCTCAGTCCTCTTATCTCCTTGGGGCCTCAAACGGTGTAGCGCCATGAGATCTTGGGCAATACTAACTTGGAACACAGAGGAAGGGCGAGGGCCAAAGACGGCTCTCTTTGCCAATCTTTGGGGGAGTGGTAGTAACTCCATGGCCATGGGGGACACGTTCAGCTGAGCGTCAGAAGGGAAGACTGGGTAACTTCTGGGCAGAGTCAGCCTGGCCCCGCAGGGTTCCAGGGGCGCAGGACAACTCTGGGCACCTCCTCTCCACCCCGCCTGAGGCTCGCATCCTGTTTCAGTGTCTGCTTGGCCGGCTTTCCAGACAGCCTGACAGTGACAGATTATTCATCTGTTACTAACCTGATCATCTAACAGCCCTGGGTCCCTTCTCCTTCATTGATGGAAGCAGCAGCCTGGAGAAAGCCCTCGCGCTGTGCTTTAACACTGTGCCGAAGGGAAGGGGCAGAATCGGTTCCACCGTCCATTTCGGTGGCGCGGACCGACATTCCAGGATTCAGATATGTCACCCAGCACACCCGGCAAACTGTCCCTTCGAACCCCACAGCCTCTCACCCTGAGATCCCGCCCAGCATGGCCGGGCTTTCGGCACCTTGCAAGAGTCTATTCTCCTACAGAGTTTCCATGGTTTGTTGAGTGTTCTGTCCCCAAGCTGTTGAGCCAAACTTGGTCTTCGTGCTCTGCAGGTTTATGCTTTTGGGGGAAGAAAAGGACAAAAAGGATTCCTTCCGAGCAGCCCGCTAGACCTAGCTTGTTACACGAACGAGTGACGCAATTCGTCTTGAATTTTAGTGCAAAAAACTGATGGTGACATTTTACCAACAAAGAAGTTACCACAGAGATGTCGTCGAGGCTAAGATGATTCCTCTGATTTATTTATTTATTTACTGCACACAGAGGGGTGCTGTCGGAGCTGTCTTTAGGCAAGGCTGGGGGACAACAAGGTCCCAACCGGTCGCCGGGGACCAGTCAAGTCGACTTGTCTTTCTCCTCCCTGGGAGGGCAGTCCTCCCAAGGAATCGGCCATTTCTCACTGCCCATTTCTTTCTTTGAGCCAGACTTCCCCGTTTTGCTTTCCTTCCCTTGTCTTCGAATTCCACCAAGAGGAAGAGACTGCACGAGACCAGAAATGTGCCAGGGTCGGAGTGTGGGGCACTAACGAGCTGTAAATGTGGGTCGATCAGTGGGCGGAGGGGCAGAAGTCGCAGGGCTGATTCTTCCAGCTGGGAAGACAAAGGCAGGGGTCTTGAGTGGGATGGGAACGTGAGTTTCCCCCAGATGATCTGTCCCCGGATGTCATTCTCAGATGAGGAGGGGAGGCTTTGAGCCCTTAGCAGCTCAGACTCCCGGCTTTGGTGAAACTCACTGTCCCCCAAAAGGCCACTTGCTTTCCTGGGTCTGAGCCTGAATTCAAGCTGTCCCAGGCTAAGAGAAGCTACTGCTACTCCAGTTGGCCGGGACCGTGCTCTGTCCTCCAGTGCTCCGTGACGCACACGCCCCGAGCGCTGCCCAGGAAGGTTTTAGGTGGAACACGTGTGAGTATATTTTTGCTTAAAGGTTAGGCTAATCTTAACGCATGTTAGGGAGGAATATCTAGGCCATCTGGGGAGCGATTTCAAGGATATTATTGCTTAGGATGAGGCCGAGTTTAAAAAGTGAATTGAGGGGCGCCTGGGTGGCGCAGTCGGTTAAACGTCCAACTTCAGCCAGGTCACGATCTCGCGGTCCGTGAGTTCGAGCCCCGCGTCAGGCTCTGGGCTGATGGCTCCGAGCCTGGAGCCTGTTTCCGGTTCTGTGTCTCCCTCTCTCTCTGCCCCTCCCCCGTTCATGCTCTGTCTCTCTCTGTCCCAAAAATAAATAAACGTTGAAAAAAAAAATTAAAAAAAAAAAAATAAAAATAAAAAGTGAATTGATTTTGGGGGCACCTGGGTGGCTCAGTCGGCTAAACGTCTGACTTGGGCTCAGGTCATGATCTCCCGGTTGGTGAGCTCGAGCCCCACGTCGGGCTCTGTGCTGACAGTGTGGAGCCTGCTTGAGATTCTCTCTCTCTTCCTCTGTCTCTGCCCCTCCACCCCCCCCCCCCCCCACCGGCACTCTGTCAAAATAAATAAATAAACTTGAAAGTAAAAGTGAAATGACTTTAGTCAACTTTAAACATTAAATGATACGGGGAAAATCAGCGTGCACGTGACTGAAGTTGGGGAGCGGGCGGGGCAGTACTTTGTTGCCGGCTTAAGTGCGAATTCTCAAACTAAGTTCACAAAGACTCCCCAACCCTGAGCCCTCCTCCCAGTCTGAGGTTACCAAACCCCACCTGTAACGTGTGCCCCGTCTTCTGGAGCGGAGAGCAGCCTGGCTCTCTCGTCTCTCCCACCACTGACCCCCCGCACAGCACCTAGAACACCACCCGGTCCACACGGGTGCATGAAGTGTTGGCTGTTGGGCGTAGGGTGTTGACGTGGCTCCTTTTAGCGAAGGGGAACGTGGAGGTGGAAGTCTGGGCATCTCTTGCACCACCTTGGGATCGGGGGGAAAAGGCAAGCACGGAAACTGACAAAATGGCAAAGGTGTTTTGACTGGTGGAGAAGAAAATGGCTTTCTCGGTTTGTCTTCAATTGCCAGGATGGAGAAAATCAAAGCAAAGCAAAAGAAAATTGCTGCTCTGCAGTGAGCCCGCAGGAGTCCTGACGCCTTGGCGGTTGGCGTGAGCTGCCCGGCCACAGAGGAAGCCGAGAGAAGGGTTTGCGTCAAAGGCGACCTGCCCCCAGTGGTCTTGAAACAGGGACATTACAGTGATCCGCCCACCACCGGCCCCCAGACCCCCTCATCCCCTCTGGGAGCCAACAAGAACATGGATTTCTCCCTTGAGGACAGCAGTAATGGAAGTACCCTTCTGTCTGACACATCTCAAGGGCTCAGATTTGGGATCGTGCCTTGACGGAAAATTCTGAATCCAACCTGAAGTCGCAGGAGGGACCCCTCCCCATCTGCAAAATAACCACCCCCCGGTGCAGAAGTGTTCTTTCTGGTTGATCCCTGGTTCTCTGGAAATCTGTGGATTACTTAAATAACATTTTCTGCCTTTCGGTTTTGAGGTTTTGCAGAAACACGATTTCCCCAAAGGGCCAGGTGGCTAAAGAAGAAAGGCGTTTCATTTTTTATTGGTCACGAAATAAATAAAATATCTTTCAAAAGTTGTTACTTTTAAATTGGACTGGATTTTCTCTTTCTTTCGGTTGAACAAGTTGAAGAAAATAATGTCATCTCTTGGCTACCAACCACCCAGATGATTCTGTTTTATCTGGCAATTTATATGCAGAGTGTGATGTACGGTTTAACCTTCCTAATTGGGGGACACACTGTCTGAATTAGTGACAAGACTGAATTATGGTGCTTTTAAGAAAAAAATATATTCCATTTTAGTACTTTCAAGTTCGTGAAGCCATTAGAACTGGTCTTCCAACGTGTTGCCCAGTAAAGTCTCCCTGGGACTTTTCTTGAAAGAAAGGAAAGATTTAGGCGGTTTCCAGATTTTATTTGCACTAATTAGTTTGTCCGAGTGAATACCTTTGTAAGGTGGGCGGTAGGTGGAGGGGTGGTTAACAGGTTCCACGGTGTTGATTCTGATTTCTTCAATAGAAGAATAAACTTTGCTCCAGTGCAGGATCATGCTCATCCTTATGATCTCAGCATGGCGGAAGATGACAAAGAGGAAATATGGTGGCAGCCTTGGGTGAAGCATCCTCCCAGTAAGATGGGGAATGGTCACAGCTGCCTGGAGCAGAGCCCTTCCAACGACCGAGGATCGGGGGCCAGTTGGGCCAAGTGGTTGCCAGTGCCAGCGTTCCCTAAAAAGGACCCACTCTCTAGGAAATGCCTGTCATTTTACGCAAGGATGTGGCCAGGAGGCAGACAGACGGCTCACACTTGCCTCCCCACCAGAGCTATTAGAAAGGAGAAGTTAAGCGTGTACCCTTTGGGACACTGGAGAAGCAGGACCCACTCCACCTAGCAGGGGCAGAGTGCTCTCCTACCATGAGCGATGTGAGCTCAGTGGCTCTGAGCATATGCAGCAGAGACTGGGGCTTGGAAATTCCGTGGCTAACGAGGTGGATTGATAGTAAAGGGGAACAGAAATCCACAGGGGTCTAACTATGAACTGTCCACGCGAATACATAATTGAGATCCAGCTAGGGGAACAGGTAAACCCGTTTTGACAGTGCTCCCTTCTGCGGTAGAACCTGCCAGAAGGGAGGAAATCTCATGATGCAAAAAACAACACGCCCACCGTGTCATCGAAATAGCAAACATGTCTCAGGCAGGGCCGGACTTGTCGTGAGGTCTGTGGGCCAAGGGGCAGGAGGGCATGCGTTCCAAGCTTTTTGTGGACATGTTTCCAGGCGATCCAAGATGGCGTAGCTACGGCCTCTCTGAGACCAACAGTGAAGAAGAAGAATCATCCGGATGGACTGAGGCAGAAATAAAAGACAACTGGCCAAAGCCCCAAACAGGTAACTTTTCTCTGAAATGGACTCAAGGACCTATGTGCGTCCAGTGGACGTCTCCCGTGGTTTGAGGGGCAACGGGCGAGGGAGCGTGCCCCCCATTCTGTGCCAACAGAAGACGTGTGTGCCCAAGGCATGATTGGATCCACACGCGGTAGGTCAGACCTTGCAGAACAAGAGGCCAAGAACTTAACTTTAGCCTGGGTCTATTTGGATTCCACTGGGGAATTTCTAATTATAAGAGGGACAGCTGTTGCTCTGGAGGCTGGCCACCGTGGGTGCCTGGTGCTTGTTTACTTGTGATCGGGGTGTGATGCTAAGGATGCCTCGCCTCTAAGGGGGCTCCTTTCCGGCTCTTGGGGAAGTGCGAAGGAATCACGGCGAAGCAGATCAACCGGGTCGTCTTGGTACAGATCCCTCCCACTGTCATGAACGCATACGCACAACCAAATGGAGAACGGGGTGTTTATCTGGGGTCATTAACCACTATCTTGAGGGGAATCCTGGGCAAAAGGATATGTTATTTGAAGAACGATTTCAGTTCTCTTCTTTGCTATGCCTTATCTCTGTTCTATTATTTAGGGCTTTTTCTTAAGTGTGCATTCAGTGGAAAGCAACTACTCAGAAAAATATTGAAGAAAAGGAAAAGAATTTCATGTATTACCGACCTTCTGCTCCTGTCTTAAGGGATCCCTTTTTCAATTTTTTTTTTTTTTGTTTTGTTTTTGGCAAAGCCAGAACTACTTAAAGCAGACCCAAGAAAGCCTGTCGCCCCGTTTTAGCCTTTATACCACGCCGCCCTGGCTTTTCCGGGAATAAAGAGAGAGATCATCCAGCGAAATTCCGTTTGGGGTTGACTTTGATGTTCCGATGTCTAGATGCAACCGTAAACATCTTTTAAATTCGCAAACCACTCCTAAGAGCCCTTTCTCTTCTAAAAGGAAATTACTTGGAACAAATATGACATCGATTTTCCATCTCCCTTGATTAGTCTCATTTGGTCTGATTTTTATTATTTGAGGCTTACCGACAACGAGAATATACAGTTAGCGATCGTTCTAATTAGATTTTGCGACCTTTAAGGAAGAAAAGGCGGGTCTGGGCCCGGCCGGGCCTGAAACTGCCGGAGAACAGAGCCGGGTTTATGACCGTCTCCCGGCAGCTCCCACAGGGCACTCGCGGGAGCTCCCGGGGTGAGGACAGCAGAGGAGGGAAGGGGAGAGGTGCGGGGGGACCAGGGCGGCGGGCGGTGCCGCTGTGGAGGTACCGCCACCGGCAAAGCGGGGCTTGCGCGCTGATTCCGACCAACAGATGGTCCGCTAGGAAACACTGGAGTCAAACAGTTCCGGCTTGTGACTGGGTCCATTGAAAGCAAGTGGACTGTGCAGGAAAGATGAGGTCATGGGCGCATATAGGAAGCATAGGGGATCTTTTATACGCGCCGATGAAGGGGGAGCATTATGGAGGTGTCCGCACGATTTGGACAATGGGATGCTTGCTGAAGGGCCAACTTGTTAGCCTGAGATATTGGGGGCGGGTGGGATATGCATTTTTCCAAGCCCGTTTTCCCCAACGGCTTGAGCTTTGGAACGCATGGGTCAGGCCCAGAGATAAATAAATGGTCTGTCGAGTGTCCAAGGTTTCCCGAGTGAGGCGTTTACTGGACTTCAACGCTGGACCCTGACAACTGGGAGACAGGAGCCAATACAAATTCGAGAGGCTTTGCTCTTTAGGCGGACCTGCTCTTCTTAGCGTCTGCAGCGAAGATCACGGGATTCAAGGTTAATGCCTGTAGGGTACCCGCGACTCCCCAAAAGTGCCCGCGGTGTTATGTGCGTTTGAGGGGGACCTTCATTTCCACGGCCCATCGACACGCCTGCCCTGGACGCACAGATACGTTTATAAAAATGTGAATCAAAGACAGACGGAATTCTCAACGGCCACCTATTTTGTTTCTCTTTGGTGTGATTCAGCAGGCGAGGCCAGAGTTGAGGCCCGGAGCAGAGGATCCAGACGGACCCAGGAGCCATGTTCAAGACGGAAAACAAGGCCACAGAAGAAAAAGCATCGGTGGCGGAGTCCCCTGGGGAGGCGACCGGCTAGTCACAGTTCAGAGACGCAAGAACCAAGTCAAGCCCGACCCTAAATAAGAAACTGCTGAGTTTTCCAAGAGACGCTTGGAGCGCGGCATAGCGTTTGCAAAGTAAGGGAAGAAAGGGGCACCCAGCTCATCCCGGCGTGAAGTGGGCCTCGTTTCTGGGAGAGCCGGGGTGCGCCCTGGCTCCCCCCAAGGGCTTCGCCCACTTGCAAAACCCCGAGAGAGAAGGCGGAATACGCCTGGGTCCCCGGGCTTGAGGGAGGCGGGGGCATCCTTACGCCAAGAGGGCGGCCATCGTCCCAGCACCTGGGCTCACCAAGGGCTGGCTGGAGGCCAGGCACAATCTCGACAACCCCGAATCGGACATCCAGCTAAGGATGGCGATCAAGCGGTTAAGTACCCGGCTCCAGGCCCCTCAGCTGGAAAGTGCCGGATCCAGATCAGAGCTGGGACGACCTCGGCACCAAGGCGGGGCCTCCTGACGGACACGCTCTTCTTCTGGTTCACCCCTGCCCATCTGCAGGTTAGCTTTTCTGGAGCATTCGCCCTTCGTGGTCTCCTATGACCCGTCCTTCGGGGCAAGTTCGGGCGGCCTCGGATCAGGTTCACTTCTACCCTCTCTGGCTGGTGTGAACTTGATCTAGTCACTTAATTCTCTGGACCTCAGTTTCCCCATCTGCTCCAGGAGGCTTAATAAGAGAAGCTAAGGGAGAGGGTTGCTGTAAGATTAATGGGTCAAAACGGAACCACACCAGTGTCTGGTACAGAGCAGACCTTAACACGGCCACCCTCTCCTCGCGTGGAAGGAGGGGTGAGGCTGGCTGGGGGCGCTCAGAGAGAGAAGGTCTCTCTCAGTTCTGCCCTGGCGCCCACTGGCTTACCCTGTAGCTCCCACTTTGCTCCCGTCCAGCAGCTCCTGGCCATTGAGCCGGTGGCCTGGACAGACTTCATTTCCCCGTCTCCGAGAGGCAAGCCGACGAAAAGACGTGGTGGCGGGTTTGGGGGGCCAGGGTTCATCAGCCATCACCGATCACCCGGGTGGGGTTAGGTCTGTCCCTGGTGGTGGCGAGCTGATGAGCCACGGGAGGCTTTCTCCACTCCTCTTGCTGCCCACCCGCGGGAAGCCTGCCCACAGGCCGCGGCCGGTGCGGCCCAGCTCTCCCGGGCGCTGGGGAAGGTGCCTCGGGAGGGCGTCGCCAGAGCCCTGAGTGCCGAGCGGAGGGAGCACCGCGTCCTGCGGCCTTGCTGGTAATGCTGTGCGCGTGGCAACGAGCTGTCAGCGAGGCAAGGCCTTGCGACAGCGGACGTGGCTTTCTCTTACGATATCAATTTCTTTTAATTATTCCATTCCAACAACTTTGAAAGTCACTCCGTAAGCTGACAGATGATTTATGCCTCGCATTAGCTCCTGGCAATGACTGCCGAAGGCCTCCGCCGCCTGAGCCTCCCGCTCTATGCGCCCTCCCCGCGCACGCAGACAGTAGCCTGCGTCCAGACCTCCTGGCCGAGCCTTGGGGACCTCCCTGGGGAGGAGGGGGGCGGGAACCTGTCCCTGCGATGAAAAGGAGACGTCCCCCCAGGACGTTCCCCTCCTTACCCTCACTGGCTTCTCTCCATGTTTTCCCTTAAGGTAGTGAAGCTACGAAATTTCTCCGAAGGGGAAAAGGCCGCCCCAGAAAGCACTCTGAGATGCTGCCACCCGCCCCCACCACCTTCAGGAGACCCCACAGACAGCCCCGGTCAGGAGGAGCGGCAGGAGGGGCGCCCAGGTAGCCAAGGGTTACCTGGGTCTCAACACCTGCCCCAGGAAGACACCCGACGATTGCCTGACCAAATGGAAAAGTACGTTGCGATAGAAGATCAACGCAGAAACACACACACAGCTTCCGGCGGGCCCCCAGCGAGGGGGCCCCGAAGGTCACTGCAGATTGCCCTCCACCCCAAGGAGCCTCCCTGCCCCGGGAGGGTCTCAGGTGAGAGGCCCCCCTGCTCCCCCCCCACACACCGTGAAATCTCTGTCTCTCTGAAGGTCAAGACTGTTTTGTGGGCCAAGGGCGTTTATAGACCTGTAAAAGGGATCATTTTTGCTAATGCCGTGAAATTATACTCTGAGTCGAATCGCAGTGGTCCACGGCAGGACCAGGAGTAATTTCTCTCGAATGGGAAATCTGGCTTTTAGGGAAGTTGGAAGCAGCCCCAGTTGATGTTGATGGGGTCCCTTTTCCTGTGCACTTTCACTGGCGCAAACGGGAGCTGGAACTTTGTAAATGGGCCCCTTCAAAAAAGTCACCTGGGAAGGCTGAATGGAGAAGGTGCCGTGTGCCCGCCTAATGGTAATGGAGTGCCCAGGAGGGTCACACGGTCACAGTTCTGAGCGAGCCTGTCTTAGAACCCTCCCTCTGTTCTCCTGTGGCTGTGTGTGCCCGAGGCAGCGTGGGATGGATGGGGGGACGCAACGACAGACACCTGGCCGCTGGGAGCCCACGCTGGATGGGGAGACAGGCGTGTGGGCAGGGCAGGAGCCTGGCAGGGAGGGGACAACATTATCCCCATTTGACACCAGAGGAAACTGAGGCCAGACAGCATCATGTGGCTTGCCCGAGGTCACACTGCCACCATGCTCCGCCGCCCGGGTGCCGCTGTGGGTGTGGGCGTCCAGGTGCTGTGGACTCACTCCTGAGCTGCCCCCAGACCCCAGCCCGTCCACCACCTGGTGCCCAAGGCCTCTGGGAAGAACCGCTCCTTCCCGCTGCCTGGGAAACTCAGGGCTGCGCGGTCGAAACACGGCCTCAGGTGGTCCCCGGCGGCCCGTCCGAGCCCAAGCTCCCGCTCGACCCCCCAGTCCCCTCACCGTCTCACCAGCCTGCTTGTTCTCTCCCATCCCAGAAGGCACACCCATTTCCCCTCCCCCAAATCCTTCCCCGGGACCCTGTCCTGTGTCCCGGAGCAGTGGCTTCTTGTCCTCAGGCACAGCCACCCTCTCCTGGGCCGGGTTGCCATGCGTCCTGTCCCAGCTGTCCCCCGCCCCGCAGACGTGTGACAGGCTGGCTCACTCAGACTCCTCTCCGGCTCCCGCCACACCGTTCCCGGGTCCTCAGCATCTCTTGCTCAGTGTGTGTCCCGAGCTTCTGTCCCTACCTGCGTCGGCGTCATCCCTCATCTTGAAGAAACCAAGTTCATGATCTTCTTCCCCCACCACGAACCGGTTCTCTCGCTGCTCCCAACGTGGTCTTTGCCGATGAAAGTCCAATCCCAGGTCTCACGTGAAGTCCTCAGCGGCCAGCCGGCCAGCCAGCTCCGGGGCGTAGAGTCCTGGGGATGGTGGCTAGTGTGTTTCTCTTCCTCACCCGTCACGTCAGGGCGGGGGGACGGGGCGCTGGTTTGGAAACGTTTCCTGGTTCCAGCCCTATCTCCCCCATCCCGGGTTGCTGCCCTGAACCAGACCGCCATTATTTCTTGCCTGTGCCATCAGCGAATTCTCCCTGCCACCAGCTCCTCAAGCCGATGCCCTCTGTGCCCTGACCCCAATTCATCCCTCACCTGCCCTTGTCGCCCCTCTCTTAACCCTTCCAAGGCTTTCCTCTCTCCTTCACGATGAACCCAACCTTCAGCTGGCTCATGAGCCCTTGGTGATCCGAGCGGTGTCTTATGCCCAGAGTTCCCGGTTCTTTGAATTGCACGTGATTTTTTTTTTTTTTTTTAAAGATGTTAGGTAATCTCTACACCCAACACAGGGCTCAAACTCACAACCTTGAGATCAAGAGTCTCATGCTCTACAACTGAGCCAGCCTGGTGCCCTGAATTGCACATGGCTTAACTCGTGCCTGGAATGTCCCTTCTCCAGGCCTCTCTGCCTGGATGGCTTTCCACCCATCCTTCCAGACAACCGAGCCGCCCCTCTGGGGAGCCTCCCGGCTCTCTGTCCTCCTTTGAAATTCCCCGCCGTCTCACAAGGGGCTGTCATCCAGACCCTGTGCCCCAGACACCCCTCCCTGGGACACCTCTGCTCTCTACGAGAGAACCTATGAGGACAGGGACCTGCTGTGTTCGTGTGTGGGCCTCTCACTGGGCAGTTCAGGGTCTAGGACACAACGGCCTCACAGGATCAGCAAAGAGACTTGTTAAACCAGGCCGTGCAATCTCTGCTGCTAATGCAGGAGTAAACCTCAGCCCGTCCCAAGTGATTGCAAATTCCAGATGAGAGAGTTTAGAAGCCTTTAAAACTTTTAGAACGCCCTTGGATGCACAGGCAATTGATTGGTCATCAAAGGTTTTAAAAACTGATGTCTTACGGGTCTAGAGAGAGGCCACAGAGGTGGTTGTGCCCAGCTGCGGGGGCTCGCTGGGCTGTGGGGGGGGGCATAAGCAGGAAGATGAGGACGATGTCTCTCGCAGACAGGGGGCCAGCAAGTCTATGAGGCCCCCTGATAACTGACGACCTTCCTGTGACATCCGATCCATTTAGAGAACTGGGAAAATGGAGTTCAGTTTACATGTTGGGGTTTCTCAAGGAGGGGCCACGCCCGCCCCATCTAGGGCCATGGGCCCCTTAGCTGGGGACTCCTTGCTCCAGGTGGCCGTGTCCAAGCCCGAGATGCTGTGCTATTTTGTGACGGTTCTGAGTCGCAGGCTCTCGGCTTCTGTCCTCTCTCCGTCTCTGTCCACTTGTCTGCCCCGCGGGGCCAGGCTTTCGACCCCAAGGCCCTGCAGACGCTTCTGGATGGCAGTGACCTCTTACACAGGTAGGTGCCAAGGGGAGGTCCCCTTGAAGACACAGCTCCTGCCAACAGACTAAGCACCCCACCTACCAGCGTCCCGAACACTCCGCACGCCTTTGCTGTGTGTCTCGTGCCGTTGGGGTGGGGAGAAGCCAGAGAACGGAACCCTCTGGTGCTTCCGCTCTTTCAGGAGCGCGTTTGCTTGCAGGAGTCAGAAGGAAGTGGTTGATGAGCTCCTATGGCACCTTACACATAGTAGGTGCACAGTAAGCAAGTGCGGGTCTATCCCAGTAGGCTCTGGCAGTGTGTGTTTCTATTATTTTAATTTAGTTTCATTTTTTGGCGTCTTGGACATAATTCACCATGAGCTCTTTCCCTCTGATGCACTTTCTGACTCAGACACAACATTTGTAAACTCGAAAGACAGCCTGTCCGTGAAATTAATTAGAGCAAAAGTTAAGTACCAGCCACGAGGTGGTTTCTCCCATCACATCATTTTTAGAAGCCTGTCTGAATGAACTATTGCTTCCCTGCCCCCAAGAGGCCTGGACGGGGAGGGAGGGGAGCGTCCTGGATCTGGGTCTCCTCCTTCAGAATCACTGAACACACCCCTGCAGGAGGGGCTACTGGCCTCGGCTTGTCCAGTCCGGCTCCCTACCCTCTGGTATCCTAGCACTGGATGAGGGAAGAAGACAGATTTGTGTTAAAACAAACAAACAAACAAACAAACAAACAAACAAACAAACAAACCAAGAAAACCCCCCTAAAACTAATAGGGGCACCTGGGTGGCTCAGTCAGTTAAGCAGCCAACTTCGGCTCAGGGCATGATCTCACCATTTGGGGGTTCGAGCCCTGTGTTGGGCTCGGTGCTGACGGCTCAGAGCCTGGAGCCTGGTCCGGATTCTGTGTCTCCCTCTCTCTCTGCCCCTTCCCTTGCTCGCACTCTGTCTCTCCCTCTCTCTCAAAATAAACATTAAAAAAACATTTAATAAAAAAACCGAATAAATGCCATCATAAAGAATATTTAATCAATCCACTGGAAGGAATATTCTTTGAAAAGCCCATGCCACATTTCTTGGTATAGAAATAGATCCTCCTAATTACCAATGAAACAGATCTCTTTTGATTTACTGCTTATAGCTGATTCCAATAAAATCTAATTCACCTAAAAGTACTCGTATAATATTTGACTTTTAGTTCATGCCATCTCACACTGGAAGGGCTTTGTCTGGCAGATCTGCATGGTTTAATCTCCCTTCTTGTCCTGCGTTCCGTTGGGGTCTCTGGACAGGGGGCTTGGAAGGCAAGTCAGGCTTGGTCCCGGGTGGTTCAGAGCGGGGACAGAGAGCTTAGAATGACATGGCTAAGGTCATCGACTGGGGCCCACATGTCCTGCCTCCACACTTATCGACAGCTGCTCTAGGCCAGGAGAGGACAATACTCTTTAACATACGTGTGGCCTCTTCCTGACCACCCCCCCCCACGGGACGAGTCCCCCCCCCCCCCCCCCCCCGACTCCTGCTGAACCTGAGGTGGTTCTCAGGGTGAAACTCGCCTGTTCCTGCCCAAGGCCCGGGAAGCTTCGGCTACTGTCTGCAGGGGCTTCTGATAACATCGCACAGAACAGGGCGTCGATGCAGAGGGAACCGCGGGCACCACGTCCGGACTTTTCCGGCTGTGATCCTGCCCAGGGTTTCACGGGTACAGACGGCTGTAGCTTTTTACATTCACGCTTTCACCTCGGGGGCTGATTCTCCTTCCCCGTTCAGACTCACTAGCGAAACTACGTGTTTCTGCTTAAAGAATGACAGAGGGTCACATTGGAAAGTGCCTTCTAGACCAACCCTCTAATTGTACAGACAAGGAAACCGAGAGGGCGTTGGGCCCCAGGCAGGATTTCAGATGAGGGCCTGACCCCTCCCGGAACAGGGGCTTTTCGGCCCATAGTGCTACCCACCCCGCACAGCTCTGTGGTGGCCACCCCTGCCCGCCCCCAGGGGGCTGGAGGCGCTCTCCACCCCCTCCCGGCGGGCGCCCCGCCAAGCATGAGGCTGTTTGCCTGGCTGAAAGGACACGTACTTCTAGAAGTTTCTGAAACCGGAGCATTAAACAACCCCCCTGACGTTGCGTATGCGGCTTTTTCCTTCCCTGGTTTGGGCTGAATAACCGCTTTCCCTCCCCGAGATGCTTGATAATCCAGCAGCATTAAAAGGTTGGGAACTTGGGGTGACCTTTTCCTTTTGCCAAAGGAAATAAAACCACTTTTGAGCATTTTCAGCATAAAAAGACAATCTCAAAATCACTACCCCGAGACTCACTTGGGCGAGGGGACAGGCTGGGAGAACCTTCTTAATCTGCCCGCCATGCATCACACTGATTTAGTAGGCAACAAATGTCAGGAGAAATTAGAAAGGGGGTAATAGCTCAAAGAAATTAAAGAAGGTTGACCAGCCCTCAGCAGTGTCGCATGGGGCCGACTTCTGTATTCACGGTGGTTTCTGGTTCTCTATTTCCTTTTAATCTCTAGCCTCTGCCGCCGTCCAGAACAATCCCGTACGTTCACGAAGCCCGTGCTCATTTACCAGGTGCTTTCCCGGGCGCTAGCTTCCAGGCGGCCTGTGTCTGCCCGCGTGCGTTTGCATCAGGCCGTTTGCCACGAATGTCTCGCTTTCTTCTTGCCTTCGTTAGGCCACTGTTGTGGTCAGACATTTTTCACGCTTTGGATTCTTTCCCTGGACCACAAAACAGTACGCTGGCCTCGCTAGGGAGAAGCTATTGTCTCTGCCAGATCTGATGGGGGCTGGGGGGGCGGCCGGCTGCGGGTGCCAGGCCTCCTCTCCGCAGCCCCCGCCCCGGCCCTGGGAAGGCACGGCGGCCTCAGACCAGCGGCCAAGGCGTGGGGGCTCCCTTCCTCGCAGGCTGTCATCTGCTGGTCATTGTGGAGCGAGGTGGACGGGCTGAGGCCAGAGGGATGGTCACCGCGCTCCAGAGGAGGAAGCCGCGACCTCGATCCGATGCGGTCCGCCCCTGCCCCAGACCCATGGCCGTGGACACTGGTCCCTGTGCTCTATATGCCCGCTTCACCCTCTGGTTGCTCTGGGGCGCCGTTCCCCATTCCAGAGTCTTCTCTTTTCAGGGGAGTTTGAAATCATTTGGTTTGAGGCTTTCCTCTTCCCCGGCCCCCACCCACAGGAGTCTGAGTGGCTCACCTTACGCATCTTACGCAGCACTTGCCTAGTGCGCAGCCCTGGGAGCTGTCCTTTCACCCTGGGGCGCCTGCTCTACTGGCCCCCAGGGTCCCTTGCTCCCTGATCTGCCCCCCCTTCCTATCCTTCCCTGGAGGCCCCTTTGCACCCTCCTGCCAGGGACCTATTTCATGCCCCTCTGCCTCCCCTGGAAGTCTGGATGGGACCCTGAGCCAGGCCGGCCTGAGAGGTCACCCTGTTTCACAGAAGGCTGTGCATCCCCCTTTTCCCAGGCAGCCTGGAGCAGCGTCCTCTTGCTGCCGGGCCTCCCCCTTCCTGGCTTGCTTTCTGGTCTTCTTCTTCTTCCCAGGCACCCCCCTGGCCAGCTCCTCCGTGCGGGTGCCATCTTAGGGGCCGGGAACATGGCCGTGCCCACAACACAAACTCTGCTCTTAGGGTGCCGGGATCCCAATGTCGGGTCCCAGGAGTACAGGGAGAACCTGCATGCCTCATGCCCTCTTCCCCTGCGGGGGACCCTCCTGTGGCCGCGTCCCCTCTGGTTTGGGAGTAGCCCCCGGATGGATATTTCTAGAAGACTGCTAGAGCCCTTGCCGACCATCAGACCGATGTGGGCTGTGTGGGTGGCTAGAGCAGAGAGGGGGCTGGGCCCTATGGCCCCCATCCCCGAGCCCCAAGGCTGAGGCCCGTGTGCTGGCCCCCCTGCCCTGCAAGGTCTGCTTCAGCAAGGGATGCCCTGCCCTTGGGAGGCAGTGTCCACTTTCTCCTGGTCCTTTCCCCTCCCTCCTGCAGGTTCCCCCGTGTGTCCCTCACGTGGCCCCGGCCTCCCGCTGGCTCTGGGAGCAGGCGTGTGTTGTCGGCGAGCCGCACAGGGATGGTGGTGGTGGCTCTCCGCTGCTTGCCTCACCCCTGCAACCAGGGCTCGGTGCTGTGGGACCGGCCGCCGTCCGACCAGGGCCATCGCAAAGAACCGAAAAGAGCAGGAGGAAGAGAAAAGAAGCTGGTGGAGGGGCTCCAGGTGGTGGCTACCTCCAGACACAGGCCAAGCTGGACCCCTGGTCCCAGGAGCCGTCCCGCCAGCCCGCTAGGCCTTCTGGAGAGGACAGTGCACAGCGGGAGGCAGATGGAGGCTGACCTCCACCTGCCCTGGGCCCCAGCCCTCCAAGGTCTGGCCCAAGGGAAAACACTCATTCATCTCAACCCAGTTGCAGAGTCTGGGAAAGCGGGGCCGTTGGGGCCCCCAGATCCCTGGGTTGGGAGCGGGTCTGTTGGTCATTGTTCCCAGGGCTACCACAGACTTCCTCCTCGCCCCATGCATGTGCCTCCCTGCCAAGTTCCCACCCCCACCGCCCCCCCGCTGCCCTGCCACCCCCCAGGCTTCCCTCTCTCTAGCCTGGGGTCCAGACCTGACCCCTTGAGATCAGGGGAGACAACAGAGCAAGCCCCCGGCCCAAGCTCAGCCACTGGTGGAAACCACGTGGCACTGGGTCCCTCTCTCCGGGCCTCGAGGTGGGGGGCAGGGTGGTCCCAGCTAAAATAGCTGCTGAAAGAAGAGGTCCAGGGGAAAGGCCTCTGTCATTGTGTCTTGCCAGGGGTTCCCCAAGACCCAGGATCCAGGAAGAGGGGGAGCCTCATCAGGGAGTTCCCATTCGGGGAAAAGGAACTCGGCGGAAGGACGATGAAGAAGCCGCCGGAGAAAGCAGGAAGCTGGCCATTAACAGGTGATGAGGAAGTTCATTCAGGAGGAGTGGGAGTAGTAGTGAGAGAGTCCGAGAGGAAGCCGATGAGCTGGGAGTCTCCCCCTTGCTCACAACCCCCTGGCTGAGGTAGAACTGGCCTGAAAAGCAGGGGTCCACAGTTACTATGCAGCCATGTGCCCCTGGGAGGAAGATCTGGGCCCTCGGGTCTTGGGAGCTGGGGCCAGGCCACGGGGAGCACACACGTGGGAGTCAGGTGCTGGGCTTGCACCTGCTTTTACTGAGAACACCCATCCTTCTGTCTCGCTGGTCCCTCTGTAGGACTGCAGGAGGTCACTTGCTCGTCCTTGCTTTTGTCCAGGCCTTTGTCAATTCACACTTGTCTCCTTTTGTCTGTCCAATCATTCATCATCTAACCATCTTTGATCTAGCCAACCACCTTCCTTCCATCTTTTCATGCCTCCTCTCTTCCATTGATCTAGCATCTCTGTATCCAACCACCCTTCCTTCCTTCTTCCCATCTACCCACCTATCTATCCATCTCCCATCCATGGGCCCACCCACCTGCCCTCCCACCTACCCACCAACCCACCAACACGTCTATTCATCCAACCATCCACCCACCCACCCGCCCACTCATCCCTCCATCCATCCGTCCATCCATCCACTTATTCATCTATCCACCCACCTGCCCACCCATCCACCCATCCACTTATCCATCCATCCATCCATCCATCCATCCATCCATCCATCATCCATCCATCTACCCACCCACCCACCTACCCATACACCCATTCACTTCCCTGCCTGCCACCTTCTTGCTCGTCCTTAGGATTCCCAGTATATTACAGACAATAACACGTACACTGTATTTTCTCATTTCCAGTGCTGTTTGGCATCCACTCCAATATTTTATCCTTATAGCCACCCCATGGCATAGTCAGATCGGGGCTCATCATCCCCTTTAGCAAGTGAGGAGCCTATGGCTTAGAAATAGAACAACTTGCTTCGTTTCAAGCAGTAAAGATTAGAACCTGGTACCATTCTACCACGCCAGTCTGCATCTGACCTGCCTTTGGGTGAAACCCTGGAGGTTTTGTGGTTGGGTTAGTTATGAGGTTTGACCATGAGCAACCAGTCCCCTTGGCGGTGGAAATGAAGGTGTTGAGAGAAAGAAGCCTGGCGTCTGCTCAGAGGTCAGTCCCTGAATGCCCGAGCGGCTTCCTTCCGTGTTCTTTGCAGATACAGGTTTTGGGAAAGTGAATCTGTGTGTTGTCCTCAACTCTCCCACCTGTCAACCAGCCTGGTGTGCCATGTGTATGTCCTCCCGCTCCTGGTGGAGGCACTCAGCTTCGCCATCATCCTCTTTGGCTCCTGGGCCTTTGGGGTGAGCCAGCAAGCCCGGGGCCCGCACATTTCTCCCCAGACCGCTGAGCTCAGCACTTTGGTTTTCTGGGAACAACTGTCCGGAACTCTGGGCTCGTGGAGGTGCAATCTCGCTCTGTTCCTGGGGGCGGGGTGGCCATCAGTGATCTTTAATAACCAAGCGGATGGCAGTACAGTTTTGCCACTGGCTTTCTTAATAGCAGAGAGTGGTCTCTCTCTCTCTCTCTCTCTCCAACCCCCTCCACCCCGTCTCTCTTTCGAATAGTAATTCCACGGACTCCATTACCAAAATGGCTCTTGCCTTCCCTGCCCTGTCCAAGTTGCTATGTCGTCCTTTTGTTGTTTCTCTGAAAAGCTCTTACTAATTAAGGTGAAAGCCAGACACAGACGGGGCTGGGGCTGAACTGTGAGGCACCTTAGCTGAGTTGGCCACGTGGGCTTCTTTAGGGGCCCCACAGCTGCCACCTCCTCTTGGTCCAGGGCTTCTGGCCTCCCTTGAGAACCCATCCGAGCCTGGGCCCTCACCCCAAGAACCGGGGGCGTCGGCCGGCCAGAGCGGGGCTGGCGGAAGAGACCCGACTGCTTGTGGCACCCTCCAGGCTGCCTGTAGGGCAAGGGGGCAGTGACAGTGACAGCAGAGTCCCTTCCAGCTTTGGATCTCGGGGGCTATGTCCTGCTGTGTGTCTTGGGGTTCAGGGAAGTGTCAGAGGCAGCCCAGCCCTCAAGGGACTGAACACTGGACCGAGGAAAGGGGGCACGTGTCTGGGAACGACGTGCCAATAGTCCGTGCTGGAGAGCATCCAGAGCCCCAGAACCATGAGGCCGGTCAGGGTCCTGGGGCATACAACGGCTGACCACTCTGCTTGGGGACAGGACGGAAAAGGTCAGGGGGTTTTCAGGAGTCAGGAGACACTAGAATAAGGCCTTGAGGGCCAAGTAAGAGGCAGAGAGAGTGCACGAGAGCAGGAGAGGGCACGAGCAATAGATCCCCCAAGGGTTTCCAGGGGGCAAAGGAGGGGCCCGTGCGTATGGAGACTAATAGCGGGAGACCAGCAGGAATTGGAGGCTAGTGGGGCCCCCAAAATCCAGGCTAAGAAGGTGACATCTCCTGAAGTGGCAGAGGAGTGTGAGAAGGGGAAGGGCTGGGGACAGGAAGTCACACTTGGCCACGTGTCCACTGACTGCTAAGGCACGGCCCACCCCGAGCCATTTTTCTCACCCTGGTAGAAACACTTAGCCTGACATGGCCGAGTCCCCTTGGAGGACAAGGTGCCCGAAGCAAGGGAGCTCATCTACTTCCGGGTTCCCCCAACCTCAGCACCCACTTCTCACTCCTCCTCCTGCCCGGCGTCCCTGGGAGGTATCTGTCTGTCCAGATCGCCATTGGTGGTTGTGAGGTGGCGAAGTGGAGAGGAAAGGGGTCGCCGGGGTTGGTGGTGAAGGGGGCTGGGCGGTCGGGCATCTGCCTCCCAGCCCGAAACCCTCGCCTCCCCAGCTACGGTCCTAGAGGTGGATTTAGCGCTCACGCCAGCCTCTGAGCTTTTGTTCTCGCTGTTCCTCTCCCCAGATGTACCCTTCCCCTCTTCTCTCCCTGCCAGTCTCAAAAGAGAAGAGATTTCCCTTTGCCAAGTCTGGCCTCCTGGCATCTCCACTCATTTCTGCTGTTCTTGGTTCTGACACACGTCACCGCCCAGGGAGGACAGAGCGCAACGCGGCCAGCTTCCCGAAACGCCCCCGATCGTTCTCCTTTCTCCGTGGGCTCTCAGCGGCAGAGCCTGGCCCCTTCGCGGATGCGGACTATGACCCGCTGACCCGGCGATGCAGCCCCCATCCTGTGAGTGTCTCCCGGAGAAGCCCCCACGCATCAGTTCTCATGTGCGCATCTCTCTCTTCCAGATCCCTACAGATATTTACCCTCCGTGAGGCCACGGCTGTGAAGACAGAACGAACCTGGCACAGGAAAGGGGAGTCACGTCAGCGCAACAAGAGCACAAAGAGGAACCCAGGTGACGATAACAGAGGCGGCACCGGGTCCCGACGCAGGTTCCCTGCATCTCGCTTTGCCCCCAGCCCGCCGCGCAGTTTCCAGCAAATTGCGGATCCGAGGACATCATTCTTGCCAACGTCGCAAATCGCACCAGCCTGCCATCGGCCCCGCCCACTGAGCAGCCGTGGGCAGGCATCCCACGTGATCCCATCCACACCAGCACCTTCCGGACCGGTCAGAGACAATCGGGCGCCACCCGGACCCTCGGCCCTGCCGTGACTCCCCAGCCGCGGGCGGGACGTCACAAGTGGGCATGAGAAGTTCTGAGCCCACGTGTCAACAATAATCGGAATGACTGACCTTGGAAGAGGGCCGTGTGGGTGTGAGACGCTGTGTCCGTCCGTCCATCCTTTCTTTCTCCTCTTCTCTTCCTGCTTTCAAAAAACAATGTCTATTTTGAGTCGATCCATCGTTTGCCAGCCTTTCGCCACGATCGGCTTTTTGGGATTAACTTGTTTTTGTTTTTAATTCTTTGAAAGTGTAATCGAGAAACATCGAGGAAAGCGTCTATACGTACCTGTACACAAACATACATAAAGTGCAACGCTTGATGCGTTTTCCACAAACAGAACGCCCATCATAACCTGCACCCAGACCCAGAAACAGAAATGGGCCGTAGCCTGGAAGTCCCTCACGTCCCCCTCAGGGGCTACCCACCCCTCCCGGCAGAAGCCACGGCCCTGACTGCTAACGACACAGATTAGGGTTGCCTGCTTTAAAAAAAAAAGAAAAAAAAGAAAGAAAGAAATCAGTCACTATGGTTTGCTTTGTTTTATTTTGTGAGACAGAATGACATTTGTTTTCTTTTTAATTACATGGCTAGAAAGAACGTGTTTTAAAAGTGGACCTTCTGAGGGACAGACAATATGTTACTTGTCCCCAAAATACGTTGGCATTATGTTAACAGGCTTTTTATTATCTTTCTGCTTTGTGATTTTGTGTTTTGCGGCAGAGTTTTTGAGGAGTGAATTTGGAACATTAAAGGGGGTGGACGAGGGTGGGGGATGCTGGCTGAGGGTTGGACAGCAGTATGTATTCGTGATCGTTCTTTTATCGCGGCCAAATTTGCGTGCAGTCAATCCACAGAGAAGTGTACAATTTAATGAGTTTCGAGCAACGGACATACCCATGCAACCACCACTCCCAGCAAGACAGAGAACATTTCTATTGTCCCAGAAAGTGCCCTCGTGGACCTTCCGGTCCATACCCACGGCAACCATTGTTCTCCTTGCGTAGATGCGTTCTCCCCGCTCACGAACCGCGTCCACGTGTAATCGGAGAACGGGTGCTCGTTAGCTTTTGAGATTCACCCATATTGTTGCCTGTGTCAGTTTATTCTTCTTTCCTACTCAGTGCTTCATTGTATAAGTCTATACGATTGGTTCGTTCTGGTGTCAGTAGACGTTCTGGTCGTGCCCATTTTTTTTTTTTTTTTAATTTTTATTTTTTTTCAACGTTTTATTTATTTTTGGGACAGAGAGAGAGAGACAGAGCATGAACGGGGGAGGGGCAGAGACAGAGGGAGACACAGAATCGGAAACAGGCTCCAGGCTCTGAGCCATCAGCCCAGAGCCCGACGTGGGGCTCGAACTCACGGGCCGCGAGATCGTGACCTGGCTGAAGTCGGACGCTTAACCGACTGCGCCACCCAGGCGCCCCGTGCCCATTTCTTATGGACATGTGTTCTCTTTTCTCTTGAGTGAACGAGATGGTTTCGTGGTAGGAAGGTTGGGTGTTTAGCTTTTCATGAAGCTTCGACGCAGTCTCCAAAGCGGGTGTGCCATCTTTCATCGCCGAGAGTTCTAGGTGTTCTACCACACTGCCAGCAAAAGATAGGACTCCTCTCTTGAATGTTGACCATTCTGATGGGTGTGAGTGGTATCTCACTGTGCTTGTGTGTTTCCGTGGCGACTGATGACACGAAGCAGCTTTCCATGGGCTTGTCGTCCGTGTGTGCGTCTTCCTCGTGAAGGGTCGACTCAAGTCCTGCTCTGTGTTTGTTTCTTATTGAATTTTTGGGATTCCTTCCGTATTCTGGATACAGAAGTTCTTTATCAGATACATGTATGGCAAATATTTTCTTCTTATCTGTGACCTGCCTTTTTATGTCCTCAACATTGACTTTTGATGAGCAGAGGTATTTTTAATTTTGAAGAAGTCCGATCTGTCAATATTTCTTTTTTGTGGCCAGTGCTTTCTGGGACCTAAGAAATCTGCCCGCCTCAAGTTTATGAAGGCACTCCTATACGTATTCTGCTAGAAACTTCATAGTTCTAGCTTGTGTATTTAGGTCTCTGATCTACCTCAAATTAAATTTTGTGTGTGATGTGAAGTGGAGGTCAAGGCTCATTTTTTCCCATACGTTTTGCTACTTTTCCCAGTCCATTTGCTGCAAAAACATTTCTTTCTCACTGAAGGTGCCATTGCCTTGACACCTTTGTGAAAAATCAATTGACTGAATGCATATAAATCTATCTCTGGATTCTTCATTACGATCCATTGATCTATTTCTGTGATTCTGTCAATACCACACCATCTTGATTACAGTAGCTTTCGATGGGTTTCGAAAGCAGAAAGTGTGTGTTCTCCATCTTGGTTGTTTATTTTCATGACTGTTTTGGCTATTCTAGGTCCTTCGCGTCTCCCTTGAAATTGGAGAAACAATTTGTCAGTTCTACAAAATGTCTCACTGATATTCAGATTGGAATTGTGTTGAAAGGATAAACACCCATAGTTTGGTTTGGAAGAAATCGCACCTTAGCAACACTGAGGCTCCAGGCCACCCCCATGATTTATCCATTTAGACCCTTCATTTCTCTTGGCATCGTTTCCTACTTTTTATTTCTTTTTATTTTTTTAAATATTTATTTTATTTTTGGGAGGGTGAAAGTGGAGGAGGGGCAGAGAGACGGGGGCAGAGGCTCTGAAGTAGCCTCCGCGCTGACAGGCTGATGGCGGTGAGCCTGACATGGGGCTCGAACTCACGGACCGCGAGATCATGACCTGAGCCGGTCAGACGTTCAACTGACTGAGCCCCCCAGCTGCCCCTGTTTCTTACGTTTTAATATGCAGGTCGTGCACACCTTTAAAATTATTCTTAAGTGTTTCATGTTTTTGGTGCTATTATCAAGGGAATCGTTTCAAAATTTCATTTCCAACTAGTTGCTGCTAAAATAAAAAATAGAATTGATTTATATGTTTTATCCAAGGACCTTATTAACAGTACTTACTGGTCGCAGTGGTTATTTTTCTATATTCTTTAAGATTTTCCTTGAGTTAGAGCATCTGTCTGCATGGTGAGGCTCGTGTTTTCTTTCTAATCTATACAACTTTTATTTTTATTGCTTTATTATAGCGGTGAGAATGGACTTTCTATTCTTGTTCCCAATTTTAGGGGAAAAGCCTTCAGTATTTCAGAAACAAATAAGATGTCAACTAGGATTTATTTTCTTTTTTCTTTTCTTTTCTTTTCTTTTCTTTTCCTTCTTTTCTTTCCTTCCTTCTCTTTTCTTTCTTTTCCTTTTCTTTTCTTTTTTCTTTTCTTTTCCTTTTCTTTCCTTCCTTCTCTTCTCTCTTCTTTCCTTCTTTTCCTTTTTTATTTTCTTTTTCTTTTCTTTCCTTCCTTCTCTTTTGTATCCTTCTTTTCCTTTTCTTTCTCTCTTTTCTTTTTTCTTTTCTTTCTTTCCCTTCCTTCCTTTCCTCTTTCTTTCTTTCTTTCTTTCTTTCTTTCTTTCTTTCTTTCTTTCTTTCTTTCTAAGGCAAAAGTTTATTAGAGTACAAGGTCAGAAAGGAAGAATAGTATGAAAGCTCTCTTTACAGAGAGGAGGCATTCAAAAGTGAATGCCTGTGACATAGGTTAGGGTCTTTGTTTTATAAGGTTTGGGTCGCCCCCGCCCCCCACTTTCTTCTCCCTTGTTTCTTCTCAGGTTCTACCCTTATTGGCTGGTAGCTCTATATGCCTAGTCATTCCTTTTTGATTGGCTCGTTTCTGTTGTGTTATGGGGTGGTCTGTGGCCATACCGTGAACTAGGATTTTCATATACGCACATCCCTTATCAGATTGAAAAAGTTCTCTTTTGTCCAAGTTTGCTGACAGCTTTGGTCATGAATAAGCACTGAATTTTGTCAGATACCTTTTCTGTACCTTTGAAATGACCATATGGTTTTGCCCGTTTATTTTATTAACATGGTGAATTAGAATTGGTTGATTTAAAATTTTTTTTTTTTAATTTTTTTTTTCAACGTTTATTTATTTTTGGGACAGAGAGAGACAGAGCATGAACGGGGGAGGGGCAGAGAGAGAGGGAGACACAGAATCGGAAACAGGCTCCAGGCTCCGAGCCATCAGCCCAGAGCCCGACGCGGGGCTCGAACTCACGGACGGCGAGATCGTGACCTGGCTGAAGTCGGACACTTAACCGACTGCGCCACCCAGGCGCCCCCTGCCCGTTTATTTTATTAACATGGTGAGTTAGAATTGGTTGATTTTAAATGTTACATGACCTTTACATTCCTTGAAAAAACTCTCCTTAATTATGATGCAGCATCATTTTGCCTACCATTGAATTCATTTTGCTAATGTTATGTTGGGGATTTTTGAGTCTGTTTCATGAAGAACATTGGTCTATAGTTTTCTAATAATGCCTCTGTCAGCTTCTGGTGTCAGGATTATGCTGACTTCGTAAGATGATTTGACAAATGCTTCCTTCTCGGTTTTCTAAGAGTTTGTGTAAAAGTTGCATTATTATTTTTTCTTTGTGTATTGAATAGTACTCGCCAGTAAAACACTATGGGCCTCGAATTTCCTTGTGAAAAGAAACCAATAGTAAATCCAAATTCGTTAACAGACATCGCACAATTGAGAGTGTCTATTTCAGGTTGTATCAGTTTGGGTAAGTAATGTTTTTCAAGGGATTCATCCACTTCATATAAGTCGTTGAATGTATCGTCATAGAGTCTCTCATAATATCCACCCTACACTTTGTTTTATGTCTTTTACGTTTGCTTTGGCTTTTTTGGGTACATTTTTAAATTGATTTTCATTTAAAAAAAAGCTTTTGTTTACTTTTGAGAGAGAGGGAGAGTGTGTGTGTGTATGCAAGCAAGCGAGGGACGGGCAGAGAGAAAGGGGAACAGAGGATCTGAAGCGGGCCCTGCACGGTCAGCAGGGAGCCCGATGCGGGGCTCGAACTCACAAATTGTGAGATCATGTCCTGAGCCAAAGGCAGCCTGCCTGCCTGACTGAGCCGCGCAGGCGCCCCTATGTTTCTTTTGTTTTAGGTTTCATTTCAGATACTGGTAGTTTGTGAGTTTCCCCCCTTATTTCTAGATCAGTTCTGCTAGGGATTTTAGGAGATTTATTGAACTAGAATCGACATATAATAAACTGCACATGCTTAAAGTTTACAATTTGACGAGTGCTGACACACACATAGCTCTGTAAAACCGTCACCACAATCGAGATAACGAATATTGCCATCACCCATTAAAGTTTGCTCATACCTCACCATAGTAGCTCTTTTCCCGCCTCTACCCTCGTTTCCATACAACCACTGATCTGCACTTTGTAGCTATCAATTCGTTTGCATTTTCCAGAAGTATATATAGACAAATTCACTCGGCATGACTTTGAGATTTATTCATACTATTGCACGCATCACAAGCTCGTTCTTCTTTACGGCTAAATAGTATAATGTTCTAAAGAAATGCCAAAATGGCGCCTGGGTGGCTCAGTCAGTTGAGCGTCTGACCTCGGCTCAGGTCATGATCTCACAGCTTGTGGGTTCGAGCCCCGCGTCGGGCTCTGTGCTGACAGCTCGGAGCCTGGAGCCTGCTCCCGATTCTGTGCCTCCCTCTCTCTCTGCCCCTCCCCCGCTCAAGCTCTGTCTCTGTCTCTCTCAAAAATAAAAAATTAAAAAAGAAAAAAAGAAATGCCAGAATGTATTTCTTCGTTCACCTGGTGATAAACATTGAAGTGGTTTCCAGTTTTTGCCCATAATCAATGAAACTACTCTCCACATTTGTGTATAAACCCTTGCACGGTTATATGATTTCATGTCTCTCCCTAGAATGAGATTGTATAGTAAGGTTTTCCTAAACTTTTTAAGAAATTATTAAACTGTTTTCCAAAGTAATCATATAATTTTATATTCTTATCAGCACTGCATGAGAATTCTAGTTGCTCTCTATCTTCTCCAACATTCCATGGCTAATTTTTAAAAACATAGACGGACCCTTATCCTGTAATAGTTTTTCTATTGTAGTTTAAATTTTATATTATAGTTTCAATTTGCAGTTACCGACTGACAGATGATATTGAACATCTTTTCATGTGTTTATTTGCCATCTGTGTATCTTCTTTGGTGAAACATGTGTTCAAATCTTAAGGCCATTAGAAAAAATTTTTTTTGTCTTCTCTTTGAAGCATTGTAAGAAGTCTTTATATATTGCGGACAAAAGCCTTTTTGTCAATTATCTGTTTTGCAAATATTTCTCCCAGGTCATGGCTTGCCTTCGTCTTTTCTTAACGGTGCCTTTGGGAAAACATTAAAAAAAAATTTTTTTTTTTATTTTAAAAAATTAAAAAAAATTTTTTTTTACATTGTGATGAGGCCCACCCAACATAATTCTCTCACGACTCAAGTTGTGGCATATGTCAACAGTTAGTTCCTTTTCGCTGCTGAGTAGTATTCCACGGTATGGATATACCATAGTTTATGGAACCGTGCACCCAGTGACGCTCATCTGTATTGTGTTTTTTTTTGTCTATTATTTTTAAAATATTTTTTTAATGTTTATTTTTTATTTTTGAGAGAGAGTGCAAGCAGAGGGCGTACGTAGAGAGAGGGGGCGGACAGACGATCCCAAGAAGGCTCTGCGCTGACAGCAACGAGCCTGACGCGGGGCTCGAACTCACAAACTGTGAGATCGTGACCTGAGCCGAAGTCGGCTGCTCAACCGACTCAGCCCCCCAGGTGCCCCATCCTTTTTGTCTATTATGAATAAAGACGCCGTGAACATTTTGTACAGGTTTCTGTATAAGCGTCAGGTTTCCATTTCTCTGGATGAATGCCCACGTGTGCAACTGTTAGGTCATGTTGCAATTGTGGTTCATAAGAAGCTGCCACGTTGTTTTCCAGACTGGCCGTGCCATTTGACGCTCCCACCATCAGTGCATACGTGAACCGGTTTCTCTACATCCTTGCCGGCGTTGGATATCATCACTATTTGTTAAGCCATTCTGTCTAAATCATAGACAAAAGAGAACCAATGCAGATGAGCGTCGCTGGGTGCATGGTTCAATAAACTGTATCTCAGGGTGCCTGGGTAGCTCAGTTGGTTGAGCGTCTGACTCTGGCTCAGGTCACCATCTCACGGTTCATGGGTTCGAGCCCCACGTCAGCTCTGTGCTGACCGCTTGAAGCCTGGAGCCTGCTTCGGATTCTGTGTCTTCCTCTCTCCCCGCCCTTCCCTGCTCATACTCTGTCTCCCTCTCTCAAAAATAAATACAACATTAAATTACAACAAAATAAATAAAAATAAACTGTTTCTCTACATCCTTGCCAGCATTTGATATTATCACTGTTTTTTAAGCCATTCTGATAGACATACCGTGGTGGCTCATTAGGGTTTTCATTTGCATTTCCCTAACGGCTAAGGATGACGAACAACTCTGCGTGTGTTTATTTGCTCTCTACAACACCCCCTTCAGTCAGATGTCTATTCATGTCTTTTGCCCGTATTATGACTTTTCAGAGTTCCAAGGATTCCTTATGCCTTCTAGACATAAGTCATTGGTTGGATATGTGGTTTGCAGATATTTTTTTTTACAGTTCGTAGCCCCTTTGTCTTCTTAACAGAGTCTTCGGCAGAGGAGAGTTTTCAAATTGTGATGGGGCTCACTTTGTGTTTCCTTCCACGGATCATGCTTTGGAGAACGAGGGGAAGAACTCTTTGCCTGGCGCCACACTCTGAAGGTTTTCCCTTTTGTATTCTTCCAAATGTTTGATGCGTAGTATTTGGCTCAAGGTTCGTTATTTTGCCGACGGAGATCGAATCCCTCCTCCGGCACCGCTAGTGGGAAGGCCGTCCTTCCTCTGTGAAATAGCTCTCACACCTTTGTCAGAAGTCAGTCAGGCCTGTGCGTGTGGGTCCGTGTACGGGTTCTTCGTCCTCCTCCACCAATCCCACACTTGTCTGGAGTCCTGTAGCTCCAGAACAAGCCTTCACGTCAGGTAAAGCCCTTCTTCCTGCTTGGCTCTTCTTGTTTTAGCTGTCTTAGGGCCAGTGCCCATGTACGTTTTAGAATATCCTTTCCCATGTCCATAACGACACTCGGACTTGGACTGGAATTGCCTTAAACGCATAGACCAGTTTGGGGTGAATCGGCATCTTTCTTCTATTGAATCTTCTAATCCATAAATAATGGCACGTTTCTCCATTTGGTTAGATCTCCAGTTCTTCAGTATTTTATAATTTTCAGCATTTAGATTCTGCACAGGTTTCTTGTTTGTTTGTTTGTCTTTTAAGTTGCCACTAAGTACGTTGTTTTCCTTGGAGCAATTGTAAATACTGCTGCTTTGGGGGAGCAGTTTTGGGGGCACAGCCAAACGGAGCAGAAGGCGTAGAGAGCTCCCACATGCCCCCTGGCCACGGGCACAGCCTCCTTCATTATCAGCATCTCCCCCCAAGAGGGGGTCACTTGATACAGTTGATGCTACACCGAGCCAGCCTTATCACTCAGAATCTATAGTTTACAGAAGGGTTCACTCTTGGTGCGGTGTTTAGGCAAATGTATAATGATATGTATCCACCATTATAGTATCGTCCAGGGTGGTTTCACTGCCCTAAAAATCCTCTGTGCTCCCCCTGTTCACCCCTCCCTACCCCCCAGCCCCACAGCCACTGCTCTTTCTACGGGCTCCATAGTTTTGCCTTCTCCAGAACGTCGTATAATTGGATGTAGCCTTTTCAGATCGGCTCCTTTCATTTAGTAACATGCGTTTAAATTTCTTCTTCGTAGCTTGAGAGCTCATATCCTTTTGGCCCTGAATGATGTTCTGTTGTTTGGATGTACTACAGGTCGTTTATCCATTCACCTGCTGAAGGACATCTTGGTTGTTTCCAAGTTTTGGTAACTGTCAACAAAGCTGCTACAAATATCCGTGTGCGAGTTTTGTGTGAACATGGGTTTTCAACGCCTTCGGGGAAAAACCAAGGAGCACGACTGCTGGGTCGGCCTAGTAGGACCACATTTAGTTTCCGAAGGAACGGCCAACATGTCTCCCCAGGTAGCCGCGCCATTTTGCGGTCCCACCGGCAACGAATGAGGGTTCCTGCTCCTCCACACCCGCGCCCGCATTCGGCGTTTTTGGTACTCTGGATTTTGGTCTGAGAGGTGAGTAGTGGTATTTCCCTGTTTCAGTTTGCATTTCCTGGATGACGTGATGTGGGGCAGGTCTTCGTATGCCGAGTTGCCATATTTATATCATGCACGAGGTGTCTTTGCTTCCGGTCTTTGGCCCATTTTGAAATCAAGCTGTTTGTTTTCTTGCTGTTGAGCTTTAAGAGTCTCTTACAGGGACGCCTGGGTGGCTCAGTAGGTTAAGCGTCCGACTTCGGTTCAGGTTATGATCTCGCGGCCTGTGAGTTCGAGCCCCACGGCGGGCTCTGTGCTGACAGCTCGGAGCCTGGAGCCTGCTTCCGATTCCGTGTCTCCCTCTCTCTCTCCCTCTCTCTCTCTCTCTCTCTGCCCCTCCCCCGCTCACTCTCTGTCTCCCAAAAATGAATAAACATTAAAAAAATTTAAAAACAAGAGTCTCATATATTTGGGAGCACAGTTCCTTTATCAGACATGCCTTTTGCATATACTTTCTTGCAGCCTTTGGCTTATCTTTTCTTTCTTTCTTTTTTTTTTTTTTTGACAGTGTCTTTCACAGTGCAGAAATTTTTAATTTTGATGAAATATAGCCTGTCACTTTTCTTTTCATGGATCATCCTTCCGTGAACTTCAGACATGCTTCTCATTTCCCCCCAACTCCTTAGGTGGGGCAGGATGGCTATTATGGGCTGGAGTTTGGCGTTTCCCTCCTCCCGGTCAGTAAGGTGCAGACGAAACCCTAGCAAGTTAGTCTCTGGTTAAACAGTTTCTCGGAGGTCACACCTGATCAAGAGCACAGTGCTCGGTCTTATTTCAAAATGGTTCCTGCCCCTGCCAGGAGGATGAGGGAATCTTTCTCTGATACTCACTGGGAGGGTCTGGCCGACCTTGTAGAGGTAAAATACACAAACGTATGGGGCCTCCCAGGGACTGGGTCCCCTTGGAGTCTCTCCCACTTGTCCACGCCAAGCCTCCCACAGTTTGTCAATTTAAGAGTTTGGTTTTCCCTACCTGGTCGCTGGCTCCCCAGAGGTCCGTGGGGGTGGGTTTCTGCCCCGGCGACTGGTGATGCACTGTTTTTCCCTGTTGGTCTCTTCGAGTTGCTGTTTGCCCTGTGACCTCACTCTGACAGACCTGAGACAGCCTGTCAATTTTTTTCAGTCTGTTCATGCTTGTGCTTGCTTTCAGGACAGAGCGGCAACTTCTAGCTTCTTCTGTGCCAGACTGGAAACCAGAAGCCCAGCATTCTGTTTTAAATGTTGGTTTCCACGCGTTCTTTGTCAGCAGATACAAATGCAATCGATGTTTGCGCGTAGATCTTCGGTTTTGCAACCTTGCTGAACATTTATTACTGGTAGGAGGTTTGGGCGGCGGGGGGGTGGGGTTTGGAGTTGATGTGAATGTCATACGTAGACCGTCAAGTCACGTGCAGATAGAGACAGCTTTATCCGTACTTGGCAGTCTCTGTGTGCCTTTGATTTCCTTGCCTTGCCTTATTACGGTAGCTTCAACTCCCAGCACTGCGTTAATCTTAAGAAAGCATCCCATCCTTTATTGTAAATTATGACGTTAGCTGAAGATTTCTGTAGTTGCTCATCATTGGGTTAATATCCCTTCTATTCCTAGCTCGCTGAGAGTTTTTACTGTGGATGGATATTGAATTTTGTACCTGTTGAGATGATCATCTGGTTTTCGTCTCTGGTCTGTAGATAGGAATTACGTTGATTTATCTTCTAATATTAAGCCGGTCTGAGTTCCCGGGATAAATCTCACCTCGTTATGAGATATTACACGCATAAACGAATGGATTCAATTTGCAAGGATCTTCTGGGGGTGGTTTGCATCTATGTGCACGAGGGGTACTGTTCTGTCGCTTTCTCCTATTATAATGTGTTTGTCTGGTTCTGATCTCAGAGCAGTGCTGGCTTTTGTAAATGAGTTTTGAAGGGTACTCTTCACTTGTATTTTCTGGATGAGTTTGCATGGAATTGGTGTTATTTCTTCCTTAAATGTTCAGGAGAATTCACTAGCAAAGCTATTTGGGCTTGGAGTTGTCTTTGCGAAAAGGTTTTAAATTTTTTTTTTTTCAACGTTTATTTATTTTTGGGACAGAGAGAGACAGAGCATGAACGGGGGAGGGGCAGAGAGAGAGGGAGACACAGAATCGGAAGCAGGCTCCAGGCTCTGAGCCATCAGCCCAGAGCCCGACGCGGGGCTCGAACTCACGGACCGCGAGATCGTGACCTGGCTGAAGTCGGACGCTTAACCGACTGCGCCACCCAGGCGCCCCAAGGTTTTAAAGTTCAAATTCAATTTCTTTTAACAGTTATAGGACTGTTCAGGTTATACGTTTCATCTTGAGTGAGTTCGGCAGCCTGTGTCTTTTAAGGAATGTGTCCATTTGATCTCCGTTACTGAATTTACCGACAAGACCTTGTTCATAATATTCACTTAATACCCTTTTCATCTCTATTGGATCTTCAGTGATGGTCTCTAATTCTGTTATTGGCAGTTTATATCTATCTTCTTTTTTCTCCTTGATCAATCTGAACAGAAATTTACCAATTTTACTGATATTCTCAAAAAATAAGCTTTTGATTTTACTGAGTTTTCTGCACTGTTTTTCACCTTTCGCCTGCATTTGGGGTTCGCTTTCCTTTCGTTGTTGTTTTTCAAGGTGGAAGTTTAGGTCACTCAAGTTTTTTCCTACTTTTCTAACATGTGTGTTTTACTGTCTGAAGTTTCCTTCTGAACCCACAAATTGGAAGTCGTGTTTCAATTTTTCGTCAGTTCAAATATTTCATCCCTTCTATTGTGATTTCTTCTTTAACTGATGGATTATTTAGAAGTATACACTTGGGTTTTACATGTTTGCAATTTTCCAGATATTTTGATATGGATTTCTAATTTAAGTCCGCTGCATTCAGAGAATATTATTTGCATAATTTCAATCTTTCTGAATTTACTGCACGTTGTTTTACGGTCCACAGTATGATCTATTGTGACGAATGTTTTCGGTGCCCTTGAAGAGAACGTGTCTCCTACTGTGGTCAATGACAGTACAGTGTTCTATATCTTCCCTGACTTTCTGTCTGTTTTACCAATTATCAAGAGAAGGCTGCTGAAAACCACAATTAACTCTGGACTTGTCTATTTCTCCTTTGAAATCTGTCAGCTTTTGAAGCCCTATTACTTGGCGTGTGCATATTCAGGACGATTAGGTTCTCTTGATAAACAGTCCCCTTTAGCACTATGAAATGGTCCTCTTTAGCCCTGTAATATTCTTCACCCGTAAACCCGCTTTGTCGCATTCAACCGAGAGGCTCCAGCCTTCTTTCGGGAAGCATTCGAATTGTATCTATCTTTTCACTCCTCCTCATAAATCTTGTAGTGAGTGTCTGGTGGACAGCACAGAGTTGGGTATTATTTTTTACATCCAGGGCCGCAATCTCTTCCTTTTAACTGGTGCGTCTAGACTATTTGCAGCTAATGTGAGAAGGGATACGGTTGAGTTTAAGTGATCTTGTCGCCTGCTTTCCTATCTCCCATCTGTTTTCCGTTTCCTCTTTTTTTCTTTTTTCCTTGTGGCTGGAGAGTCTCAAGGCCACAGCGCAGGGACTGGGAATGCAAACAGAGTCCTGGTCTCCATGAACTGAGCAGAGTTTGGGGTTCAGGGAAGCCAAGTGGTGAGGACCCGTGAGTCAGAGAAAGGAGAGAAAGCCGAACGCAGAGAAGACACTAGACAACTGGCAGAGCGTTCCCCCTGAGGCTAGCCGAGTGGTGATCACCGCATGTGGCCAAGGAATCTATCGAGGTAGCGGAAAAACACCTCGAGAAACCAACAGGGAGACCATTGCCTGGAGCTCACGCTGGGCCGGCAACCGTCTGGACTCTCGAGACCCGCAGCGCGAAGATGTCGCAACGCGTGAGGCATCGCGTATGGCACCCAGGCACCCCCGTCTTAGCTGTGGCTTGTTTTTACCTTACGGGTTTCTGCTTTTATCGTTATTATTTTCTTCACTCTCGTGCTCGGGCCTGATTTGCTCTTCTCCTTCTAGCTTCCTGAAAGGCAACAATTGTATCACTGAGTTTGAAACCTTTCTCTCTTTTCCCCTACAAACGAAAACAACAGGTAGACCTCCACCGCTGCTTCGACGGCATCTGGCGAGTTTTGGCACGTTGAACTTTCGCGATGGTTCGGTTTGGTGTTTAAGATTTCCTTTGTGATTTCCTCTTTGATGCATGTGTTATTTAAACGTGTGTTTAGGGGCGCCTGGGTGGCGCCGTCGGTTGAGCGGCCGACTTCGGCCAGGTCACGATCTCACGGTCCGTGAGTTTGAGCCCCGCGTCGGGCTCTGGGCTGATGGCTCGGAGCCTGGAGCCTGTTTCCGATTCTGTGTCTCCCTCTCTCTCTGCCCCTCCCCCATTCATGCTCTGTCTCTCTCTGTCCCAAAAATGAATAAACGTTGAAAAAAAAAAAAAAAAAAAAAGAAATGGTTGGGGCGCCTGGGTGGCGCCGTCGGTTGAGCGTCCGACTTCAGCCAGGTCACGATCTCGCGGTCCGTGGGTTCGAGCCCCGCATCGGGCTCTGGGCTGATGGCTCAGAGCCGGGAGCCTGTTTCCGATTCTGTGTCTCCCTCTCTCTCTGCCCCTCCCCCGTTCATGCTCTGTCTCTCTCTGTCCCCCAAAAAATAAATAAACGTTGAAAAAAAAATTTAAAAAAAATAAAAAAATAAAAAAATAAACATGTGTTGCGTAATTTCCAAGTATTTGGGAGCTTTTCTGTATATCTCTTTTATTGATTTCTCATTTAATTCCGCTGTGTTCATAGAAAGATTAAAACACCTCTGCAAGTTTTCAATCGTCTGAAATTTACTGAGACGTTCTGGGGCCCAGCATACGGTCTATCCCGATGCACAGACCGTGCCACGTAGGTCTTTCCACGTGTACACGAAAGAAGGGATATGCTACAGTTACTGGGTCTGGTGTTCCACAAAGGTCCCTAAGGAGAGGTGCTTGACAACGTCGCTAGAATCTTCTACAGGCTGATTTTTTGGGTCTAGCGTTACTATTGGTTTCAGAGAGGAAGTGTTAAAAATCCATTTATGACTGCGAATTGCTCTATCCCTTTGGCTCGACCGAAGTTTCACTTCGTGTATTTTGAAATTTTGGTACTAAGTACGTATACATGTGTGATTGTGATGCTTTCCTGATGGACCGCAAAATGTTTTCATTACCATCGTGAAACGTTGCGTTTTCTCTCTGGTAATACTCCTTACGGTCTACTTTTTGTGTGATATTAGTGTAACCAGACCAACTTAATTGTGCTCGCTGTTTGCATAGTCTATTTTTCTCCGTCCCTTTACTTTTAACCCACTATGTCTTTATGTTTTCATTATTTCTTATCGATCACACATAGTTGGAGCTTGCATTTTTAAATCTAGTCGGACAAGATTTGCCTTTTAATTGGAGTTGTTCAGCCCATCTGTATTTTAATAGAATGATTGATAAGGTCGGTTTAAGCCTACCCTTGGCTCTGTGTTTTTAATGTGTCTTTTTTTTTTTTTTTGCCTTCTCTGCTTTTTGCCTTCTCTTGGGTTGACAAATTTTTTTTTTTAATTTCTCATAGTCCATTTTAGTTCCTTGCTATTGTTTAAAATAGGCACTTTAACACTTTGTTTTTGTTTTTTTTTTTTACATTTATTTATTTATTTATTTATTTATTTATTTATTTATTTGAGAGAGAGAAGGAGACATAGGATCTAAAGCAGGCTCCAGGCTCCAGGCTCCGAGCTGTCAGCACACAGCCTGACGCGGGGCTCAAACTCACAAACTGTGAGACCATGACCTGAGCCGAAGTCGGACGCTCCACCGACTGAGCCACCCAGGCACCCCTACGCTTTGTTTTTAACGTTTATACCAGGGATGATACAATGCACTTTTTTCCATTAAAAAAAAAATTTGTGGTAAAATACAGAAATAAAAGATTTACCGTGTAATCGTTTTTAAGTGTATACTTTCAGTAGTATTAAATACATTCTTAACGTACTACCATTGCCGTCCACCTTCAGGACCCTTTTCATCCGCTAAGACAGAAATTCTGCCTTTCACCATTAAGTGCAATATTAGCTGCCGTTTTGTTTTGTAGATGCCCTTCACCAGGTTAAGGAAGGACCCTTTTGTTCCTCGTTTAGAGACTCTTTATCGTAAGCGGATGTTCAATTTTGTCAAGTACCGTGTCGTACCCAGTAAACCCCATTTGGCGATGATGCACGTTGCCATTTTGTATGTTGCTGGATTTGATTCACCAGTATTTTTTTGGTTCACCAATATTTTGTTGATGCTTTTTGTGTACACGTTCACGAGGTGTATCGATCTTTGGTTTCCTTCTAATATCTCCGGTTGTAATATCAAGGTAGCGCCGGCCTCATAAAATGAGCCGGAAAGTGTTCTCCCCTCTTCTAGTTTCTGGAAGAGCTTCAGCAGAACTGATATTATTACTTCATGAAACGTTGAGGAGGACTTGCCTTGGAAATAAGCTGGGCCCGGAGTTTTTGCTGTTGGAAGATTTTACACTAAAAATTCAATTTCTTTAATAGATATAGGCATATCCCGGTTACCTCTTTCTTCTTGAATGAGTTTTGGTGTTTTGTGTCTTTCAATTAACTTGTCCACATCTTCTAAATTGAATTTATGGCATAGAGAGATCACCTTATTATCTTTTTAATATCTGTAGCACCTGCAGGGATAGGCCATCTTTCTTTTTCTTTTTTTTTTGATATTTACAGTTTATATCTTTATTTTGGTCAGATTGTCTAGAAAGTCATCAAGTGTACTGATCTTTTCAAATAACTTTTGGGTTCACTTGCTTTCTCTATTTTTCTATTTTTAATTATATGAGTTTCTGCTCCTATATATTCTTTCTTTCCTTCTTTCCTTGGGTTTAATTTGCTCTTTTTCCAGTTTCTACGGTGGGATCCTCGATTATTTACTTGATACTTCCTATGTGATCCATGGGTTATTCAGATGTATGTTGTTTAATTTCCCAACGTTTGTGGATTTTCCGGATATCTTTGATTGATTTCCAGTTTACGTCCGTTATGGTCAGAGAACATTTTAATTCCTTTTCATTTGGATTCCTAAAACTAATTTAAGGTTAGTTTTTTCATGACCCAGAATATGATGTATTTTAATAAATGCCCCATTTGCACTTGGACGGAATAAGTATTCTGTTACCATTGGCTGCAGCGGTCTAGAACTATCAAGTGGACCAAACCGATATGTTACCTGGGTCTTTCATATTTTTGCTGATGTTCTGTCTTATGCCATTGATCACTGAGAATGAAGCGATTAAGTCCACAAATATAATTGTGGAGTTGTCTATCTCTTCTTTCAGTTCAGTCCAATTTTGTCCCACGTGGTTTGGGGCTCTGCCATCGGGGACGTCCATATTTGGGATTGTTGGGTCTTTGGAAACGGAATCTTCTATCATCATGTAGTAGCCTTATTTTGACCTGGTAGTTTTCTTGGAAGTCCTCTCTTTCTGACATGAATGTAGCCACTTCTGCTTTATTTTGATTAGGATTAATTTGGTATATTGTTTTCCATTCCTTTATGTTTAATCCATCAATATGAGCCCGCAAACCTTTACCGTAAAGAGCCAGTAAATAACATATTTTTGGTTTTGTGGTCACCTATGGTTTCTTTTTTTTTAATTTTTTTTTTTTAACGTTTATTTATTTTTGAGACAGAGAGAGACAGAACATGAACAGGGGAGGGGCAGAGAGAGAGGGAGACACAAGCGGAAGCAGGCTCCAGGCTCTGAGCCATCAGCGCAGAGCCCGATGCGGGGCTCGAACTCACGGACCGCGAGATTGTGACCTGAGCTGAAGTCGGACGCCCAACCGACTGAGCCACCCAGGTGCCCCCCCCCTTTTTCTTTTAATTTTTTTTTAACGTTTATTTATTTTTGAGACCGAGAGAGACAGAGCATGAACGGGGGAGGGGCAGAGAGAGAGGGAGCTATGGTTTCTGTTTCTTCCTCCTCCTCCTCTCCTTTGTAGCCCTTAAAACTTGTGAAAACCATTCTTTAAAACAGGGCGTAGGTTGCATGTGGCCTATGGGCCAGTTTGCCGGTCCCTATACAATTATATTTAAGGTGTATTTCTTATAGACCGCATCTAACTGGGTCTTTTTTTTTTTTTTTTTTTTTGGATCCAATCTGGTCATGTCTGTTTTTAATCCCTGTGTTTAGATCATTCACATTTAATACAAGTATTGCTGTAGTTGAAGTCAGATCTTAACATTTTATGGTTTTCCTACCTTTCTCATTTTGCCCCATGTTGCCTTTTCTGCCTTTTGAAATATTTGAAAACTTGTTTTCAACAAAATAAATGAAACGTTGTTTCGTTTATTTTTTTGTCTACGGCTTTTGGCTAGCTCTCTTTCTGTTACTTTTTAGTTGTTGCTTTGGGTATCCGTACCTCACTTTTCACAGTCTGTTTAGAGTTGATGTTTTACCACTGCATGTAAAATGTACTCACAGATTAACCTCTACCTTCTCCAGGCTACCTCCCCTCGCCTTCTCTGTCATAGCTGTCCTGTGCGTTGTATCTACAGACATTGACTCTCCCAACATCACGGTGGCTTTTTAATGTCATATGTAGTTTAAAGTACTTCGGAGGAAAAAGAAAAAATAGTCAATTTGCCCAAATATTCACCTTTGCTAATGCTGCCCTTCCTTCATTGCTGATGCTGTGAGTCTTATACTGTATCATTTTCTTCTTGTCTGGGGAACGTTCTCCCGCATTTCTGTTAGAGCCGGTCTCCCCGCGAATGGATTCCGAAGTTGTTTTTCTTCTGGGTGTGTCTTTATTTTGCCTCCATTCTTGAAAAATGCCTTCGCTGGATTTCAATTCTCAGTTGCCAGGTCTTTAGTCACCTATTTTTTTTTTTTTATTTTTTTTTTCAACGTTTATTTATTTTTGGGACGGAGAGAGACAAAGCATGAACGGGGGAGGGGCAGAGAGAGAGGGAGACACAGAATCGGAAGCAGGCTCCAGGCTCCGAGCCATCAGCCCAGAGCCCGACGCGGGGCTCGAACTCACGGACCGCGAGATCGTGACCTGGCTGAAGTCGGACGCTTAACCGACTGCGCCACCCAGGCGCCCCGTTAGTCACCTATTTTTAAAGATATTGTTTTGTTTCCCCACTGTTTCTGATGAGAAATCCTCAGCCATTATTTCCTTCCATGTAACATATGCCTCTTCTCTGGCCACCTTCAATATTTTTCTGTATCTTTGGTTTTCAGTGACTTCATTCTGATGTGTGTGGGGGGGAGGGGGTGGTAGGGGGGTTCTTTGAGTGTATCCTGTTTGGAATTCTGTAAGCCTGGAAATTTAGGTTTTTTGATCTATTTGGGAAAGTTTGGCCATTATTCTTTCAAAAAAAATTTTTTTTGGATTTCAGTAGAAACTACAAATGTGTGGGCCATTCAAAATAAAGACATTGTGGAGATGCCCAATAATATATAGGGCCTACGATGAAGAATACCATAGAGGCGCCGGGGTGGCTCAGTCGGTTAAGGGTCTGACTCCTGATTTCAGCTCAGGTCATGATCTCACGGTTTGTGGGATCGAGCCCTGAGTCGGGCTCTGCGCTGACAGCACGGAGCCTGCTCAGGATTCTCTCTCTCCCTTTCTCTCTGCTCCTTCCTCTCTCTCTCAAGGTAAATAAACTTAAAAAAAAAAAAAAAGTTTAGAAAATACCATATTGTATACTTTTAAAAACTTGCTAAAAGGGTAGATCTTTTATATCGGGTGCTCTCACCACAAGAGAGGACAGAGAAAGCGGGGGAAACTTACAGGTGGCAGGGGGAGGACCTCATTGATAGTGACAATGGCGTCACAGGTGTATTCTCAGCTCCAAACACACCAATTATCTATAGTTTATAACTTAAATTTTTTTTTTTAATTTTAACATTTTTTGTTTATTTTTGAGACAGAGCATGAACGGGGGAGGGGCAGAGAGAGAGGGAGACACAGAATCGGAAACAGGCTCCAGGCTCTGAGCCATCAGCCCAGAGCCTGACGCGGGGCTCGAACTCACGGACCGCGAGATCGTGACCTGAGCTGAAGTCGGACGCTTAACCGACTGCGCCACCCAGGCGCCCCTATAGTTTATAACTTAAAATATAATCTTTTGTAATTTATAGATTATACATCTATAATTCAATGCATTAAACATCTATAGCTTTTTCTGTGTCAATCATACCTCAACAAAGTAGTTCAATTTTTTTTCTGCACCAATCTCTTCCCTTTCAGGGATTTCAACAGTGAGAGTATCAATTAGTCCCCAAGACGCTCAGGTTTTGTTTTTTTCTCTCAGTTCTTCGGAGGAGACAAGATCTGTGAATCCTGTTTCCAAACTTCCTGTCATTCTCATTCTATTAGGCCATCCCCTGTGAAATTTTTTATATCAGATACTTTGTTTCCCTGCTCTAAAATTTTGATTGGATTCATTTTTTTTTTTTTTAATGTTTATTTTTGAGACAGAAAGAGCATGAGCAGTGGGGAGGGACAGAGAGAGAGGAAGACACAGAATCCGAAGCGGACTCCAGGCTCCGAGCTGTCAGCACCGAACCCGACGCGGGGCTCGAACCCATGAACCCTGAATTTCGAACCCGTGATTTTGAACCCTGAAATCACGACCTGGGCCGCAGTCAGACGCTCAACCGACTGAGCCTCCCAGGCGCCCCTGGATCCGTTTTAAATTAACTTTTCTTTCAAAAATATTTACATCTACAGAAAGGCTTCAAACACACCGAGTGTGTCCAAATACCCCTCCCCCCAGTTTTCCCTAAGGCTGGTGTCTTACGTTGCCAGGTACCGTGGCCTGTTTGCCAAAACTAAGCCGCCAACTTTGGTATGTTCCTGTTAACTACACCCCAGACTTTATTCAGCTTCTGCCAGTTTGTACACGAACGTCCTTTTCTTCGTCCCAAGGTTCGGCCCAGGAGGCCACATCACGTGTGGCGATTCTTCGTTAGAGCTTCTCTTTCTGTGCCAGAGTGTCCGGTTTTCCCCTTTGTTTCAAGACTGTTCCGCTTTACCTCCTGAAGGTGAATTAGAACAGCTGCTGCGGAGTCTTTGTCCAATAATTCCAACATCTGGCTCACCTTAGGGATGTCATCTCTTGATTGCCTTCTCCCTGGAGACTTGGTCAGCTCTTCCTGGTTCTTGCCATGCCGAGTAATGCCGATCGTCATCCTGGACATCTTGTTTGTTTGTGTTACGTGGGGAGACTGGATCCCGACAAAGATGCCCTAGAGGATGTTGCTTTTCTCCGTCGCCTCCCCTCCCGCGCCCGCCCTTCTGTGTTAGCAGGCGGTGTACCCAGCTAGGTCCACGGTGCCGCCTCCTGCTTGCCTTCTGCGGCCGCGCTCCCTCTGTCCGTTCGGCCTCCCGGGCCCCGGCGAGCTGTCCGCAAGCGCCCAGTGCACATCCCGTCGGCTCGGAGGCCAGCGTGGGACTGCAGGGGGGAGGCCCCTCTTGCGGGAGCCCTCATGGCACCCTCTGCCCCGGCTGTGGGTAGGGCAGGACTCAGTGGAGAGTCGGGAGCCCCTGCAGAGCTCCCGATGGCTTTCTCTCTGGGTGGCTACCTGCCTTCCAGCATCCAGTGCTCTGGCACCCGGTCCTTCCTGCGTGTCTGACTCTCTCCCTCCAACCCAGGAGGACCACTGGGCTCGGAGTGGGCTCCTCCTCCCTGGACCGCCCGCAAGTCCCTGCAGGCCGTCTGCTGGGGCAGCGGGAGGGCTCCCCGCATTCTCGTCCGTTCTCCCGGAGAGAACGCTCTTGTGCTGCCCGCTTCCTGGCGTCTGAAAACCCGCTGCTTTCTGCGTATGTCTGCTTTTCCTATTTAGGGCGGGAGGGCAAATCCAGGGCCTCTATGCTATCGTGGCTGGAAACGATCACGCCAAGCTTTAAGGGGCTGTTAAGCACAGACCCTGCTTATTTCCCTGCAGGACGCCCCCTGGCCCCCATCACCAGGATGTTCCTCTGCCCGGCAGCCCGGAGCTCCCCCCTGCCCCCTCCGGCCCTCTCCCTGCGGGACTTCCAGCCGCCCTGTGCGGAGGGCTGGGGCATCCTCGGGGAGGGAGTCGCCGAAGCATGCGTCTCTCCCACGTGCGCCCCTTCTTTCAAGGCCTGACCCCCTACATGAGCTGGCCGCTCATCGGTGCCTCCCCAACAGTTGTGTTTTAGTCTCGTCAAGAGCTTACACTCGCTCTCCATGGGCTTTTCCGTGACCACCAACACTGTTTTTCCTCTACAGCCCCCTGCGTGGTGGATGTGGGTACCGTGCTCTCCTCCCCCCCCCCCCCCCCGACGATGCGGCTGACGCCCAGGGCGATTCGGTCACCTGACCAGAGCAGGTGCAGGGAGCAGCAGAGGGCCACGGCTTCCCCTGCACCGTGGGAGGTGGGGATGTGGAGGCGCCCACCACAGACGTGGATTTGGCTTTGGGGTCAGAGACCTAGGAACTGCAGCCCCTCCCGCGTTTGCTCTCACGGGCCCTCCTTAGAGGCTCGGGCCTTCCTTCACTGCAGCTTGAATTTACCCCAGCTACAACGGAGTGTGGAGGAAGGTCCCCCGTTGGGTGTGTGTTGGGGGGCAGGCCCCTGCTGAGCTCCAGACAGAGGGTCTCTGAAAGGTATGGATTCAACCTGTCCCTTGTCAGCTCCAAACTCCTCAATGGCTCCCACGACTCTTGGAATAAAAACCACTCCCGCCAGTGTCCTGCAAGACGGCGTGCGCCCCAGCTCTGCTCATCACCCCCACCTCACCACCCACCCCGGCCTCTCCCTGCACCCGTTTCTCCTTTCCAGCCACCTGGCTTCGGTTCTGTGCCCCTAGCTTGCCACGGCTGCTCCCACCCCAGGGCCTTTGCACGCACGCAGCTCCCTCTGCCTCATATTATCCTTCCATGCTCCGCATCATTTAAAACGCATTCATCCTTACAATCTCAGTTCAGATCTCCTTTCCCTGAGAAAGGTTTTCCCAGCTGGCCCTCTCCCCAAGCCCTCTCCCTTGCTGGATAGTCCCCTCTATTCAACTGCCGCCTGTGGGCTGTTTATTTATAGTGAGTTTTCTTACCGGAGCTGGGGAGGAAATGGGACTGCGCTGTCTTGCATCCACAGGAGGAAATGGCCCTTCCTCGGGGGCCCAGGAGGCTGCCAGGACTGTGTTCACCAGGCCCTTCTGACCTGAGGCCCATTACACGTGAACCGAGTTTAACTGGTCCCTGAAAAGCTCCAAAACAAAAAAAAAACCAAACCAAAACAAAACAAAAAACCCCCAAACAAAAGCTCTCTGTGGCCTGCCTGCCCTCAGAACCTCCGCAGCACGCTTTCCAGGGCAACTGGTGACAAGCGTGGGGTGGTGGCAAGCCGGGCTCCCACCGCCCCGTGTGGGCACCGTGCGTCCTCGGGCGCCCGCCCCCTCCCCGTGCTGAGCTCGGCCCACCGGCCTTCCTTCCGGCAGCTGGGAGCCTGCCCCCAGCTGCCCTCTCGCCTGCCGCTAAGGATGCACAGGTGTGGCCGCAGGCAGCGATCAGGTGCAGGGCAGGGGCCGCCTGGGTGGAGGGTCCCCAGCCTCTCCCAGCAGGTACTAGCTTCCACACCCCACACCCTGCGTGGACGTAGGATAACCCGCTGTGTGCTGGGCACACTGCTTACGAAACTCTTCCAGGGGTTGCTAGGAACGCATTTGAGGTGGGCCTGCGGGATCCTTCCAGCACCCGGCCTCACTCAGCCCCAACCCCCTGGGTGCTGGGGGCGTGGTCTGCGTCCAGCCTCCCTCAGGGCCGGCTCCCCCTTTGAGGCCGCTGGGAACCACCGTGGCCCGGAGCAGGGTTCCCACAAGAAGGGTGAGCCTTTCAGGGGTTGTATACAGGTGGCGCTGCATAGATACCCCTGGATGAGGAAGCTGTCCGTCACCACCCTGGACCAAGCACGCTGGGGGACACCGCAGAAATCCACTGGAAGAAAATCCGCGGAAATCCACTGAAACCCCGCTGGAAGAAAGGGAGAGCGTCGCATTAAGAAGAGGCCTGTAGTTGTGACTGAGCGGAGGCCTCCTACACCCCCAGCCCGGTGGGGGCAGGGCGAGGCGGCGGAGGCTCCCCCACAGTGAGTGTTCTCACTGTGCTCATGGTGAATGTAAATCAGGCCTCAGAGCTTTCCAACCTGGGGGTTTTGCTTTTCATTTTGTTTTCCTGACTGAAGAATGCTCCCTCCCTGGACTCATCCCCAAAGCTCTCAGGACCCCAGTGGGAACTCAAGCAAAAACAGCCCCCCAGTGGGAAGTCCGTAAGGACCTGTTCCACGTCTTGAGGGAGCACTGGCTTCCCGGATGCTCCTGCCCTCACGTCCCTGTCCCCCTGCCCCCCAGATGGGAAGAGAGAACCAGGGGCCGTCAGGAGGGAGAGCAGGCCCGGGCCCCGGGGGGCGTCCCCTCCGGAGCCCTATCCACGGGGTGGGTGCAGGGACCCCCGCCTGGCCAGCGTTCTCCAGAGCTGAGCTCTGGGGGGTGCGGGGCGCAGGGCTGAGCGAACTGCTCGCATGATGACAATGTGTCACATGTGCGTGGGGCCTGGTACTTTTCCAAGGGCTTTTAAATGCATTATCTTGTTGGAGGCTCATTTGAGGCAAGGACTCGAAGCAGACTGGAAAACAACTAATTTACTGAATTCTGAATGGAGAGGAAGCCGAATACAGCGTGTGTTTTTGCTGAATTTCAAACCAAAACAACCTTTTGTTAAAGAACAAACAAATAAACAAAAATGCGGAACATCGGTTCACCAGGGAACACAGCCCGAACAGGGGCTCTGGGCAGAGAATCACGTAGCAAATTCAAACTCCATAAACATGTACCGGGGGAGGGGGCTGCTGGGGCCACAGATGTGCTCGTCAGGGGCTGCCCGAGAGTTTTAGGGGGCATGCCAGTGTGCCCCAGGGGACAAGGTTGACCCTTCCAGGCCGACTGCAGACACAGGGCCCTCGGGAGGTGCCAGAGGAAGGGGGTCTGGGGAGGGAGTCCCCGCACAGAGCAAGAAGACAGGTTGCACTGGGGCATCCGGCCATGCTGTGCCCGAGCGGAGGCTGCACTGCCTGTGGGGGGAGCATGAAAGGTCTCCTGGGAGCACTGCCAGCCCCGGCCAGAGGGTGGGTAATTAAAGTGGGGCAGTGAGGGGCGCCTGGGTGGCTCAGTCGGTTAAGCGTCCGACTTCAGCCAGGTCACGATCTCGCGGTCCGTGAGTTCGAGCCCCGCGTCGGGCTCTGGGCTGACGGCTCAGAGCCTGGAGCCTGTTTCCGATTCTGTGTCTCCCTCTCTCTCTGCCCCTCCCCCGTTCATGCTCTGTCTCTCTCTGTCCCAAAAATAAATAAACGTTGAAAAAAAAAATTTTTTTAAAAATAAAGTGGGGCAGTGAGGTGGGGTGGGATTTTCTGGAATGACTGAACGATCAGCATTCCCTGAATGGCAATGATATCATTCTGTTTCACCTGCTTCTCTGAATTAGGTCCGCTCCCCCTATTTTTGGTGGCACGGGAATGGGAAGTGACAGATGCAAACGCGTGTGGGTGTCTGGGGTTCAGGCAGGTTCTCGTGACCCAGGCTGGACAGGAGGGGCGGTTGCTGCACCAGCCGCCTCCAACCTGGGCCAAGGGGGTGGGGGGCCCTCCCGGCCCCGGGCCCACGGTCTGTGCGTGCCCAAGGACGCGCTGTCAGCCTGCAGTTCCTCCCGGCTGCAGCCCCGCTTCCGGGAGCCCAGTGCAGAGGCAGCGGGGCTGAGAAATCCTCTCTCGCCGAGGCTTCCTGGCGGGGGGGGGGGGCCCGTCAGCCTCCCCCAGGCCTGAGAGCCTGCCCGAGCCCTGGGTTTTTCAGCACTCTCAGGCCCCTGCCCGCCCTGCTCCCCAGAACCGCCCTGGGAGGTGGGGGGCAAGAGCCCTGTGTGCCCTGTGCTTTATCGTTACACAAGGCACTCACGACCGAATCTGGGGCCAGGTCCTCTGATACAGAGCAGAGTGGGGTCTTGCTGTCCCCCCACCTGCTTGCCAAGCCCTGGAGAAGCTGGCTGGTTCCCAGCAGGAAGCTGGGAATTCTCTCCACCAAAAGAGACATTTCCTGCCTCTCCTCCTTCATTCCTGCCTGCTAGGTGACCTGTGCTCTGCTCCAGGCCAGGCAGCCCCTCCCAGACCCCCCCCCGCAGGATGCCTCCCAGCCTACGAGGGCCAGCGCTTGGTCCTCTGTCCCACCCCACGGAGCAGGGCTGCGGCCTCCTCTCTTGGGACGGGGGTGCTGACACCTGCAGGCCTCCCCCCCCATTTGGCAGGCTCTCAGGGTGGGCGGTGACAGAGCACCTCTCGGGCACGCAGGTGCTTCGAGCCGCTTGGTGTGGCCGGGGCGCCCAGACTCTGCACCCCCATCTTCCGGTCCGTGCGCTGGGTCAGCTGGACGCTGGGACAGCAGGCCTTTGCCAGGCTCCGTCTTCTTGAGCCGTTTGCCGGAGACCGCGATCGGGTGGCTCCGTCAGGGCCCGCCTGCCCCCCGCCACTGGCCACCCCCCGACCCTGCTGCTGAGGCTCTGGTGCGGCCAGGGGAAGCGGCCGTCGTGTCCTAAGCCCCTTTGGCTCTTGGGAAAGCGAAGCCGTTGGCTCACCCCCACGGGCCCCCTGACGCCGGGCATGCAGCTGGTCCCCAGCTGGGTCCCTGGCCCTGAGGCTGCCTTTGTGCTTCCACAAGGGAGACTCAGTTCGTCCCCTGCTCCTTGACCCTGCATCCTGCAGCCCCCTGGTGGGGGGAGTGGACAGTGCCAGCTGCCCGGAGAAGGAGCGAGGCCACCTCGGTGACCCCTGCCTCCTCCAGGGCATCTCAGGGAAGCTGGAGAGAGCTGCCCTATTGCGAGGCCATTAAGCAGGCTAATGAACCATGAAGGCTCCCGGCCCCTCTGGCCACCCACCACGCCTCCCCTCCCCTCACGGAGCCCACCTACCACCTTGTGACTGCTATTTGTGAGTTCACGTGTCCGGTGAGGGCTTTCCCAGACAGGGCTGGGGCCTCAGAGCTGCTCCCGGCCTTTTCCGGGCCCTGCTGGGACTGTGCACACAGCAGGCAGTTAATAAATATTAGCTTGGGATTACGCCCAGAGAGAGTCACCTTGATATCCAGAGCTGGGGAAGGGACTTGGGAGCCTAGGGACCCTTGGGCAGGGATGAGGTGGTCAGGGGGCCGGGGCACAGCCTGGTGACTTGTGTCCCACAGCCACATTCTCCCCCTCGGTCCCCACCCGAGGAAATGTGGCCCCTTCCTCCATGCCACGTGGTGCCAGAGTCCCCGATGCCTTCCTCTGGGCTCAGGCAGCCCACCGGGGTAGAGCATAAGAGGGGACAAAGTCCTGCCTCGCCTGCCACACAGGGTGCTGGTGGGGGGAGGGAGTCTCCTGACAGCCTGTCCATCAGCACCTATGATCGACTCAGTATGGTACTCGCCTCGTGATGTACGTAGGGCGAGCACAGCCCTCCCTGCAGACCACAGGACCATGGGAGAGTCCCAGAAAGCCCCAGGGGCCTCCCATTGGGAGTTCACACCGTGAAACCTCAGAAAACCAACCAGCCTGGGCTGTGCGGGCACCGACCCAGGACTCTGGCCCCACCCCCGTCCTCTTCCCACACCCCGGGGCTCTCGTCGGCCAGAGGGAGGTTGCCACACTGCATCTCGATGCTGGATACCGGTTTTTGAGAAGGTGGGAGGGCCGGGAGCCTCAGAGCCACGGGCAGGCCTCAGGGTGGGTTTCCCAACCAGGGTGAGAGAAAGACGAGGCAGAGACACACGTGTAATGTGATGCGGCCATATTTACTTCACGCTCCAGGGACTCCTAAGGGCCCAGAGACTCCTCTTGCTTCCGTAAAATTGGGTCCCTGAAACAAGTTACTTCCGTCCTTTCAAAGGGGTGGGCTGCCTGGAGGCAGCAGCTGCCCTGGCTGGAGCACGGCCTGGGCTCTCCATGACGTGGATGCCATGCGAGGGGGCTGGGGGCCAAGGATAAGGCCACGGGCACCCCCTGCGGGCACTGAGCAGGGACAGGAGGCCCAAAGGCCACCTGGCCAAGGCGGCAGGGTCATCTGTGCATCCCGGAGCCTCAAGGTCGTGCGTGCGGAGGCCCCTGCAGGGAGGAGAGTGTGCAGAAGCCGGCAGGAGGCCTGGCGGGTAACTCAAACAGCCGCGAGCCCCAGCGCCCCCCGCCCCGGGCCATCCCCCAGACCCTGAGCTGTCTTAATGAAGGAGCTGTTTCTATCACTGTGACAACTAAAGATAAAAACAAACCAAAGCCTATCTTAAGGTATAATCTTCCAATTGCTTAAAATGAATCAGTGCAAAGTGAGGTAAAGAGCCTTGTGTCACAAGGGGGCCGGGGAGCGGCCGGCCTCACACGAGCCTGCGCCTCTTGGAGTCCCTCTCCGCGTCGGCCTCCGGGGCATCCGCTTCACAGCCAAGTGGGGACACCAGGTTCAGCAGAGGGTCCTCAGAGGCCCGGCCGAAGAGTGCCAGCAGGAGAGCCACGCCGAAGCCCGTGGCACGCTCCCCCTGTGGGCAAAGGGCAGGCTGGAAGCCCTCCGCCAGGCTGAGCCAGACCCCCTCGGCAAGCCCACCCGTGCAGGAAGGGGTTCCCTGGCCAGGGCGAGGGTGTCCACCTCCCGCTCGGCCCGTGGCCCCCCTCCTGCCATCCTGCCACACTCAGAGCCGAGTCAGGCGGTGGGATGGCTCTTTGCCCTGTGGCCCCGACTCCCGGGGTCTTCTTGGGTGGGATAAAGGGTAAACCGAAGGCCCGGGGTCTCCAGCCGAGGAGAAGGGCCGTGCACAGCAGCCACTCTATTTCCGGGGATGAGGAGACCAGAGACCAGGGGCACGGCTGGCCGAGGTCGGGCCACAGGCAGTGTGACCCTCCACACAGAAATGCTGCAGATGAGCTCAGCCCGGAGACAGAGAGGGGTTCTGGGTGCACGAGAGGGTGGGAGTGGCCAGGCCGGCGTGCGGTACGTGCAGGGGCGGGGGGTGGGGGGCAGGCGGGGAGAGGACACCCCGGGGGAGCCTGGACTCACGGCGTGCACGGGTGCAGCGATGTCCAGGTGGACCCAAACCCCAGGCCAGTCAAAGCCAATGTGTGAGGCGATGAAAAGGCCAGCACAGGAGCTGGGGCTGTTGTCCCGGTCCTAGGGGGACAGAAGGATAAATGGTGACCTTTCTGCTGCCAGCAGCGGGGGTGTGGGGGAGGGGCTCCACCAAAGCGAGTTCAGAGTTCACTCGGACCCGCTGAGGATGCCCCCCCACCGCCATGCCCCCTGGACCACATCTCCCTCAGCCACTGCCTCCCCTGGTGTCTGCACGAGGGGGCTTGGGGTGCAGGGGTGCCCAGCGCGGGGGATTGCAGAGAGGGACCCCAAGGGCTTTGCGCGTGTGTGGATTAAGGGTTCTGCCTTCACCCCAGGGAGCTGCGGAGCCAGCAAAAGAGCTGATGGAGGAGGCAGACCCCAGAGTGGGGAGGAAACTTCTGGCATGGACCCGAGGCAGGGGGACCAGGGAGAGGTGCATCCGCGTTCCAGATGCTTCCACCCTGAGCACGGGTCTGGGGCCCACCTGGGGGGCCCTTGTCCACACTGCTGCTAGGTCTTGGGCTCACCTGGGACTCGGTCTGCCCCACCCCACCTGGCCGGGCGGGGGGGGGGGGGGAGGACCGCAAACCTACCGCCACGGAGTTCTTCATGTCAGCTACGGCCGAGGTGAACTCGCTGAAATGCAGCTCGGGGCAGTAGACCAGCGGATGCACCAGGTCTCCGCACCTCGTCCCAGCCTTCACGCAGGCCGCCTCCCACTCCGCGCTGTTGGTGAGCACCGCAGCGTGGTACTTGCCCGTGGCAATGCCCTGGGAGGGTGGCCGGGGCAGAGGGAGGGGCGGAGCGCAGGGGAGCGGCCGCGCGGGAGAGCGGGGGCCCGGGGCGCACGCACACAGAAGCCGAGAGGGGCAGCGAGGAGCAAAGAAAGAAAGAACCGGGAGCCACGTGAGCCGCCAGGGAGGACGGTTCCTAAGCTGTCCTGACGCCGGGACCCAGCCCATGGGCCCTGCCACCTGCCTCCCACTGGGTGCCAGGGACGAGCTCCCGACCTCCCCCTGAGCTGTGAGGACGGGGCGGGGGGGGGGGGGCGGGGGAACAGCACCAGGAGTCGAGGTGGCCCACCTGCGCTCCGGTCAGCGTGGCTATGTCCAGGATGATGTCCGCACCCAGGTCCTTGCAGGCGTAGGACACCCCATCCGCCAGGACCAGCCTGCCCTCAGCGTCAGTGTTGTTGATTTCCACAGTCCTGGGATGCCGCAGAGACCCCTGCTCAGGGACGGTGCTCCCTGGGGGCACTGGGACAGAGTCCCTTTGGAACTGGGGGGACCCCATTAGAGCCCTCTTCCCTCCCCGGAAGGCAGGGCCGCTCCCACCCCTACAGCGATGTAACGCCAGGGTCAGTCCCACCCCACTGCTCTCCAGCTGTGAGCCAGGGAACCCCACGCAGCCCCCCTGTGCCTTGGTTTCTTCGTCTGTGTCACAGATGGGAGAACAGGGTTGTGCGGGTAGCCTGACGTGCACTGGGCCAGCCCTGGGCCCACACAGCCTGGCACTAGGTAAACACAAAAGGGGGAGCCCCTCCGGGGGTCACCCTGCAGACAGGCGCCCGTGTACGGGGCGGTGAGTGGACTCTCCCGTTGCGCATCTAGACCACCTGCTCCTTCAGCTGCTGCCCACTGACTTCTCAGTGTGTCCCTTGCAGCTGGGAAGCAGTTCAAGGGCCGATCCCAAGGGGGAAGTGCAGGGAGAGCCCTCAAGTAGGAGGTCTGGAGGTGGAGTGGGGGGTGGGGTGGGGACAGGGCTTCAGGCACACAAAGAACTTGAAGCCTAAAGGTTGGGAAGGGCGCATCCCCCTAAGGCAGGGTGGATCCTGAGCCAGGCACCCTGAGGGAGCCCAACACCTCATCTAGTGATGTGACCCGCCACCTGCCCCCGGACCCCTGGGAGCAAGCAGCCTGCTGGCCAGGGGCTCCTGTGACAGGGCGTCCTCCCCACAGGATGTGCCTCTGGCTGGAGGAGCAGGGTGAAATCTGCCTCCAGGACGGCCGTGGGTCAGGGCTGACCAGCCTGGCCCTGGGAAGGAGAGCCCCGCCCCCCACCACCACGAGGTCCAGCAAGAGAGCCCCTCCCCGCCCCCCACGAGGTCCAGCAGGGCCCACATGCCCAGAGGGCAGCCAGGGGGTGAAGGAACCAGCCTTACTTTCCTGAGTACAGCAGGTGGATGTCGTCCGGCCTCGTAGCGTTGGGACCCACTGAGTTCTCGGCCAAGCAGAACACAGCGTGGAGGTTGTCTTTGAAACCCTGCAGGGGACATGGGCAGAGGCTCCAGTCACCGGCTAGCAGTGCGTGGAACAGACAGAACTGGCCAGAGTTTTCTGACCCCTGTGGACAGCAGACAGACGGAGCCCCGGGGAGCAGAGAGCACTGTCCCGTCACTCCCAGGCAGTCCTGGCTGCACCCCATCTGGGAGAGTCTCGCCACCGCTGTCAGAGCCCACGCAATTCGAGAATGAGCCCGGGAGCGGGGCTGCTGGCTTTCCTCCTGGCTCTCCCACTTACCCAGGGCACGAGCCGGGCAGGTGGCTCAGCCCCTGCCTCCCGTCCACAAAGCATGGTCAGCGATCCACGTCTCCCACTGCACAAACCCTCTGAGCTCTGCATCGGTGTACAAGAGCAAGCTATACACAGATGTGCGCGTGGGGGGTTGGGGAGAGCTTGCCTCACCCAAGTTTCGGTGTGAAGTTACTTTTCTGATGCCAAAACGTGACGTGTGCACACGGAGAAACGTGCACAGGACAGGCTGAGTCAGTTTCTGCCCCACACGGGCCCTGAGCCTGCCCCAGAAGACCCCTCGCCTGGGGGGCAGCTGGGACTCTCCGGAGCAGGTGTCACGCTACAGGTGCCGAACCCCCATCGAAGGTAAACGCGGGCCTGTGGCAGGCAGAGGCCATGGCACCGGGCCGGGACAGCTTGGAGCCTGAACCCAAAACACGGTGCCTGGGGAGAACACCCCACTCACGTCCTGGGGCCGAAACCGTTGGGCAGCCCGTCGGCTCGAAGACCCCGAAGCAGCTGGGACCACACTCACGGCCGGGCTGTGTGAGGATGAGTGTTCGCGGCTTCCAGAGTCTCGGTTCTCGGTCCCCGCCCCCCGCCCCCCGCCCCGCCCGCTCAGAGCTCCCTAAGACCCCTAAGGACGGGCTGTGGACGTCCGCCCAGCACGTGGGGCCTGCGGCCTGGCTGTGCCCCCATCTCCAGCTGTCCTCGTCCCCGTGGGAGTGAGTGGCTGGGATCAAATCAAGTGTAACAACGTGCGGCCTCGAGACAACAGGGTGACCCCAGGGGCTCCGAAGCTAGAGAAATGGATCCCGCCGCGGAGGGAGGGGGGCCCTGAAGTCTTCCCGGAGGAAGCCATGTCGGGTCTGGGCCCGGAGAGGAGTCTGCACAGCAGGACAGCAGGGCGGTGCGGAGAGACCACGGCCCCCAACTTGACCCTGTCGGATGCCCTCCCACCCAGTTTTGGATTCAGAAGGTCTGGTGTGCTGCTGCTTCTGGTGTGGGGTCCCCATGGGGAAGGCCAGCTTAGAGGTGCTGAGGGCCTTGGGCTCGTATTACAGGGCACTGGGGAGTAGGGTGAGACACATGCGTCTTGGGATCCGGGGAGGCGGGGGGTGGGGGGGGACTGAAAACCCGCAGGCGGCCGAGGTTTGAGGTTCTAAGGCCGCGGGCCACAGCCTAGAGGCTCCACCCTCAACCCCAGTTTTTGTGGGCCTCCATGTGAGCCACAAAATACGTAATGGTGATGCTGGCTTATAACCCACAGGGTGAACTAAGAATCTGCACATCCGTAAGTGGGAACAAAGTGTTGAATGAATAAGTAACCCGGGGAGGGGAGCACTGTTTCCCCCAGAGAACACCCCCCCCTCCACCCTCGCCCACTGCCAAGGGGACGTCTGCTCGTCTCGGGCAACGGGCTGGACTCCTGACCAGCCGGAATTGGAAAGTGTCTGCCAAGACCTTTTTGTTTTTGTTTTCATTTGCAGGAGAAAGAAAGTCTAGTATGTGGTGAGGTGAAGGCCGGGCCCCATAGGAGGAGCCTGAAGGAGGTGAGCCGCCATGGCGGTCGGGGCACCCCATGCCTCTGTTGAACAAACACTTTTTATGGCGTGGGGACTTTAGGCTCCGAAGGACATCACCTGAGGCCTCCCTGGAGTCCCTCCTTCCTCTCATTTTAGAGCCTTTGGCCTCTGATGGGTGCAGACCAGCCAGGATGAGGTGATGCCCCCAAAAGAGTGGCTGCCTGTGTGCCTGGGGACGAGGCCTCGATGCCCGGGAACACCTGAGGGGCCTGTGCTCTCGGGGGTGGCCTCCCGAACGGCCTTCAACAGGTGGGTGCCTGCCACGTCCTCGGGGCAGACGCAGGAGGAACAGCCACAGCCGGCTGGTCCCTTGCTCAGGAATCTGGTTCCAATGATTGGGCTCCGTGAGGCTGCACGTGTCCCGGACGGGAAGATCTCCCACTTGGCGGGTGAGCTGGGCTCAGCGACCTCAGTTGTAGGGGGTGGGGGGGGGGAACGCTGGGGGCCCCTCTGCTCCCCCGGATGTCTCTGCTCAAAGCGGTCACCCAGGCTATTCCCGAGGCAGATCCAGTCCCATTCTACCTGGTCATGGCTCACCAATGCCAGCTGGGCACCCCCCCAGACCCCTACCCTGACCCCAGGCCCTGAGAGCGGGCAGGCAGGCCGGGTGGGGTGGCTCCAGAGCGGCCCTCCCCATCCCAGAGGGCAGTCCTGCTCCTGGGCGTGATGGACCCAGATGGCCCGTCTCTCTGTGGAGAGAGTGGCCCCGGGTCCCCACCGGCTCAGACGGCACTCTCATGATGTGACCCACAGATGGGTCGCGGCAGGAGGGGCACCCAGGAAGGCCTGTGCTCATGAGCTCGGCACAGGGCCCTGTCCGTGCCATGTGGTTTTAGGTCGGTATTCTTCACCGGACACACGCTCATGGGGAGCCTGACACAAGCCAGACCCTGAGTGGTGGGCATGGGTGGACACACTCAGGAAAAGGCAATGTGCCCAGGCAGACATGCCCCTCAGGCAGAGGTGACGCTCTATGGGGAGGTGGCACTCAGGACAGGTGGCACTCAGGCAGAAGTGACACTCTCAGGACAAATGACACTCTCAGGAGAGGTGACGCTCAGGCAGAGGTGACACTCTATGGAGAGGTGGCACTCAGGACAGGTGACACGCAGGCAGAGGTGACACTCTCAGGACAAATGACACTCTCAGGAGAGGTGACACTCAGGTAGAGGTACTCTCAGGACAGGTGACACTCTATGGAGAGGTGGCACTCAGGACAGGTGACACTCAGGCAGAGGGGCCCCAGCAGCAGGCAGGAAGCCCCCGCAGAGCAGGGAGAGAGGTGCCGAGCTGTAGGGTCTCAGGGGCGGGGGGGGGGGGGGGGGGGAGGGGGAGGAAAGCAAGCCCACCCCCAGGGAGTCCCCCTTCTCAAGGACTGCAGACGGTGGGGCCACACTCACCTGCTTGATGGCAGCTCTGAAGGCCCCCAGCACGGCCGCAGCACCCCCACAGTCCCTCTTCATCCCCGGCATGGTGGTCTGGAGGGGGCACAAAGGGGCCAGGACGACAGTGAGCACGAGTGGGTGCTGGCCTGCCATCAGCAGTGCCCCACCCCTGCCTGGCACATAGGACCCCAGAGCGGCTCCCTCAGACCTGCCGGGTCCCCTGAGCTCACACAGAACCCAAGAAACGCCCCCCACCCCCCGGTCACGCGGCTATTCCCCACAAGCAATGGGACATAATGGCCAAAGGGGATGGGACCCTTTTGCCGGAGCGGAGCTTTGGGGGTCACCTGATGAACCAGAGGTGGGAGGGAGGGGAGCCGGGGAGCTGTCCAGACCCGCCACGTGGGCCGTGGCCTGGCTCCTACGACCCGGCCACCCACCCCCAGGCTGCCAAGTTCCCCTGGGGTCTGTCTGCAACAGCTCTCTCTGTCTGTGTCTCTGCCCAATTTTTGAGGAAGAAGCTGAGGTCTGGGGCCTCCGAGGCTTGCTTGAGGTGTCCGGGCAGGGCTGCTGGGCTGTGGGGCAGGCTTCCCCGCACCTGTCACCACCTGGCCCCAGCTCCCTCTGCTCCCTGACATCAATGTCTCCAACAACGCGCTCAGGTTAACGCGAACTCTTCCCCAAGGTCACTGTCACCAGTCCCCAACCCCACCGCCCGCTCTGTCGACATCTAATGGGGGGGGGGGTGCCAGGCACAGGTGCCCTCATGCTGCAGAAGTAACTGTGAGAAAGTGTGATTTTTCTACAAACCGGCTGAGAGCGGTTACACGTTTTTTCCATTTGATGGGCTCCCAGCTCTAATTGACAAGTTCATACTTTAAATTCGCAACAGGCCATCAGATGCAGGATCTGGGTCGGAAACGTACCGGGTGATTTTTTTGAACCCTTATCGGATTACACGAGCCTCGGGTTTTAATGGAAAGCATTTTGAGACATAAACTGAGCTGCTTTTACAATTAAGTTGAGTGAAGATGACCCGGCTAGCACTCTTGAAAATAAGCTGTCTCTTTGACCTGATCGGCGAGAAAGCACAGGATTGTTTAAACGGAAAAACCGGGGCCTCAGATCTGGAATCAAACCACTCGCAGAACGGCCCGCACAGAATAGCCCCAGATGGTCTCTGAAACTGTGTCTCCCTGTCACCAGGGCGGTGACCTCCCGACCACAGACAAGGAGCGCCAGGCGGCAAATGCACCTCAATTGACTGCGTGAGCTTTGCAGACCGTCCCCCGCCGTGTTCTTCCCGGTTTTACAAAAGAGATGCTTCCCAGAGTAGCAGGAAGATGTCATCCGCCCGGGACACTCATGGGGCTGTCACACGATGCGGCAAAGCAACATTGGGCCGCGGCCGCGACACAGACGGCCGCAGGACTCGCCTCCGTCCTGCAGAGAAACATGGCGGGGCCAACTCCCTTGTCACCTCGCCGATGCAGATACATGATTAACTTTTCCAAGTCTCCACCGCCGAGGGCAGCTGTTTTCCATGTTCCATGTGATGGAATGGAAGGTGCGTGCGGAGCGGTCCTGTTCTCGCCAGACGCTTGCCAGGCGGTCCGGGCGGGGGCTGGGGACGGTCGCCGAGTTCTCTGCTCGGCTAGAGAACTGCGCTCCTGAACACGGAGCTTGACTCAAGGAACCACTGACATGTGCCGGTTATTCAGACTTAGGTGTCTGGCAGATGTTTTCTTTCTTTTTTTTTTTTTTAACTTTTATTTATTATTGAGACAGAGCACGAGTGGGGGAGGGGCAGAGAGAGAGGGACACACAGAATCCGAAGCAGGCTCCAGGCTCCGAGCTGTCAGCACAGAGCCCGATGCGGGGCTTGAACCCACAAACCGCGAGATCACGACCTGAGCAGAAGTCGGACGCTTAACCGACTGAGCCACCCAGGCGCCCCATGGCTGATGTTTTCTTAAAAAAGAACAAAGTGAAACTCTCACTTCCAGAAGAGCCGACAGTGGTCGCTGCCGGTGGTAAAATCTGAGCTTTCAAGCAAAAATAATGATTTTGAAAAACTTGTATCTGTCTCTGTGACAGCTTCTTAATAGCGATTTTTAAAAATGAGATGGATGGTGGGACCAAGTGTGGCTTTTAAAAATATCGTACGTCGGGGCACCTGGGTGGTTCAGTTGGCTGAACGTCTGACTCTTGGTTTTGGCTCAGGTCATGGTCTCACCGTTTGTGGGTTTGAGCCCCGCATCGGGTTCTGTGCTGACAGTGTGGAGCCTGCTAGGGATTCTCTCGCTCTGTCTCTCTGTACCCCTCCCCTGCTCACTCTCTATCTCTCTCTCTCAAATAAATGAATAAACATTTCTTTAAAATTTTTTAGAAATACAACGACATGGGTGGTGGAACCAAGTGTGACTTTTTAAAATAGTATATGTTGGGGCGCCTGGGTGGCGCAGTCGGTTAAGCGTCCGACTTCAGCCAGGTCACGATCTCGCGGTCCATGAGTTCGAGCCCCGTGTCAGGCTCTGGGCTGATGGCTCAGAGCCTGGAGCCTGTTTCCGATTCTGTGTCTCCCTCTCTCTCTGCCCCTCCCCCGTTCATGCTCTGTCTCTCTCTGTCCCAAAAATAAATAAACGTTGAAAAAAAAATTAAAAAAAAAATAATAAAATAAAATAGCATATGTTGTGTCAAAATTCGGAGGTTCTGCCTAACTCCGGGGACAGTGTCTTCTGAACGGCCCATGCATGATGCCGCAAGATCACGCAGAGTTCGAGGCAGACCGTAATAACAGAGCGCACAGAGACACTGCCACAGTTTCTGATCCCGCACGAGCACTAAGCTTACAGACGCTCTCACTCGACGAGTTTTGGTGTAATAATAGCAAAGAAAAACGCCCTTGGGTGTTTGTAACGGGCACTAAAATATTTCTCCCTTTTCCAACTACAAAATGAGTGAGGCCAGACTTTCTTTTTATATTTCAACTAAAACAACAGATCACGATAGACTAAATGCAGAGGCGGCTACAAGATCACGGCTGCCTTCTAGTAAGGCAGACGTGAACGAGACTGGCAGAATGTCACATAATGCCACTCTTCCCAATGGCTTCTTTGCATTGGGGGAAATGCAGCTATTTTCGTAAAATATTTACATGAACATGCAATGGGTTTACACTGTTACTTTAAAATAAACAACGATCTCTCCCCAATTTTAATTTCTACTAGGGTAAGTATCAACCCACATCACTCTTATAAAAGAATCTCCTTAGGATCAATACTTTTTGAGAGGGGAAGGGGTTCTGAGACTAACACATTTGAGACTTAAATTCACACTGATCCTGATTTACCTTTGAAGTCTTTGGAGACACTGCCCCCGGCAACATGTCTCATTCTTCAGCAGCCCCTGCTTCCCACTCTGGCCCTCCAACAAACCAGCATCCCAAATAAGCATCTGATCCCAGGAGAAAGGAGCTTGCAATTCTCCCCGCTGGCACTGAGCTGCCTCCAGGGCAAGAGCCAGTGTCACGGGTGAGGGAGAGCTTAGCCAGCAACAGGTACAGCCCAGGGCTACACGGTCTTTGGAGTCTGAAAATAATAATTAACAGACTAAAAGTCGGTTTGCCTGTTGTCATCAGTGGTAAAATATTTCTCCCGAAAAATCCGTGGCTTGAAGGGAGTTTTAATCGTATCAAATAGAAGGTTTGAACCCGCCCATGGTAATTACGTGTCCTTTTAGAAACCTCATTCTACATGGATGCTAATAAGTGCCAGGTGCACAGCTGGCCTGACCAGCACGGACGTGCCTTCCACCAGAGAACGGAGGTGGGGTCGGCACCCACGGTGCCACGCGTCCTGCCCGCAACCGTGGGCTCCAAGCGAACCCGAGAGTGCAGGGAGCCTGGGACTTCCAGCCTCCCGCCGTCTATGGGAACCACTGGACTTGTTTAAAACGTTTTTACTCCGCAGACCTTTGAAGGCCGCTAGAATCCATCTCGAAGGGCTGAAAACATGGACGATATCACAAGTTCTGGGGTTTCGTGGGAAATGGGGTATCTGTGTATTGACTGCTTCATGCAAGAGAAACTCTTCAAAATTAAAATTAATCGTGGTTTTGGACCGATTTGGACCAAGCACGAAGACGGTCTCACAAATCTGGTACCTCTGTCCAGGCAACGGACATAAAGATGTGGAAAAGATCACTTTGGATAAAATCCCAGACAAATCTGCAGAAGCGAAGGCCTGAAAACAGACACCGTCCTGCTAACATCTGTTACCATGACAGACCACAAGGGAGACATACGCTATTTTCTGTCTAAAACAGCACGTTAATGTTACTTAAAAGTGTCGATGTGTTACTGTCTTCTTTACGTGTACTGTAATATTTATCCCTTTATTTATCAAAAACACTTTTTTAATGTTTATTTATTTCTGAGACACAGAGAGACACAGCACGAGTGGGGGAGGGGCAGAGAGAGAGGGAGACACAGAATGGGAAGCAGGCTCCAGGCTCTGAGCTGTCAGCACAGAGCCCGACGCGGGGCTCAAACTCACAAACCGTGAGATCATGACCTGAAGTCGGTCGCTCAACCGACTGAGCCACCCAGGCGCCCCTACACTTTGTTTATTTTCAAGTAATCTCTACACCCAGCATGGGGCTCGACCTCACAGCTCCGAGATCAACAGTCACACGCTTCACCCACTGAGCCAAACGCCCCTATAATACTTCAATTTTTTACTGGCATGATAATACATATGGAAGGTGTTTGTTTTTTTTTAACCTTTATTATTGGATCATTTCCTGATTAGTCCTGAAAATAATGCTGTTTGCAGGAGGAGGGACGTTACCAAAAAACCAAAAAACAAAAAACAAGGGGCGCCTGGGGGGCTCAGTCGGTTAAGTGTCCGACTCTGGCTCAGGTCATGATCTCACGGCTCCTGGGCTCGAGCCCCGTGTCGGGCAGGGCCTGGAGCCCGCTTCGGATTCTGTGTCTCCCTCTCTCTCTCTGCCCCTCTCCCGCTCGTGCTCTGTCTCCGTCTCTCAGAAACAAACGTTAAAAAAGAAAAAAGGCCATCCACTCTGGGTACCAAATGCACTAGAAGGACTAGTGGTCGGTGCGAAAGGCAGCACACAGCCGCTAACCGAAATAGCGCCCGGCACTGGGGTTCAGGTCAGAAAGCGCCGGGGCGGCGGTGAACCCCACCGTGCGCGCCTCATCCACGGGCCGGCGCCTCCCGGCTCCACGAGTGCTGCCAGGGGGAGACAGAGGACCCATCCCGCCAGCTCCGCTGAGTTTACCCAAGGTCGCATAGCCAGCCTCCTGGGAGAATCTTCCTGTTTTGTAAACGTTGGTAACTCACTCAGATTATAGACCGGCGCTTGGGCCAACAGGACACATCTGTGAGCCCCGCCGGCTGCCAGCTCTCCGTGTCTGCTCTGCGTGAGCTTGGCCTGTCCCGTCTCTTCTAAAGCGTCCTCTCTGGGAAGGTTGGCTCTCCTTTTCCAGGTCTCCTGGGGCACCGATTTCACATGCCTGCTCCTTCCCGGGCCTTCTGGGTCTTGGCGCTGGAGGGCCCAGCCCAGGCCGGGTGCCCAGTAGTTGCCCAATGCGAGCGTGTGACGTGAGCAGATGAAGACGCGTCCCTCCTCCTCTTCCTGGTGCCACCTCGGCTCGCGGTGCACAGCAGGCCTGAACGCGCCGGGTGTGGAGGAGGGAGACGGAGCCACGACGGGTGCCCAGGCCTCCGGACACGGCCACGCCTGAAGGCCGCCCACAGGACAGACTTCTGAGACCTGGCCTCACCAGAACACCTGCAGGCGGCTTGCCTGGGGATCCAAACCCCTCCGGCCTTCTCCAGGCGGCCTATTCTCCGCACAGGCTCCCGCAGACCCCCACTAAGCGTTCTGTGGAAACCCTGGATGGTCGTGGGGACAGTGGGCACCACCCCACGCCCTTCTTTTCAGATGGAACCACCGATTCCTTAAACCTTGCCTCCTTGGGTTAGTTTTCCAGCCTTTTCATTGTTTCTGCGGCTTTTCTCTGGATCCCGTCCAGATTTTTTTGTTTGAAGTGTGGACACAAAACCATCTCCCCCCCCAGAAGAGGAATCAGCCTGGCCGATTCTTCCCGCACTTGGCTCCCCAGAGGCACGCCCCAAGGCCAAGGTCCCAGAAACCTCGCTTGCTGCCTTCCTCCGGCGCCCCTGAGAGGTGATGGGCCTGCCTACAACCCTCCTCCCCCCGGGCCCTGTCCAAGCGCTGGCCCCCGGCACCTCACCTTCCCTTTGATGCTGAGACCCCCGGTGTCGTAGACGATCCCTTTGCCCACCCACGCAATGGTCTGGGTGGCTCCTTCTGGGGTGTGGCTGAGGACGGCAAGTGCGGGGGGGTGCAGGGCGGCTTTGCCAACACCGTAGATTCCTACAGAAAGCATGGGGGCAGGGTCAGTTGGGCTCGGGTCGAACCGAGCAGAGACCTCCCAGCAGCACCCCCCCTCCCCCTCCCCCAGAAACACCAGCTCTCTCCCAGGAAACAGCCGCCGGCGTGTGGATATTTCTCCCGGAGCATGTGCAGTCCTAGCCCGAGCGACCTGCCCCCTCTCCTGCCCCCTGGCCAGCGTGGGATTGGGAATGCAAATTAGTTCCAAAGCTCTGGGGCTGCAAATGAATTCTATGCGAAGTATCGTTAGGAAAAAAAAAAAAAAAATCCACTGAGGGGAAAAAAACCTGTATCATTCCCAGAAAGAAAAGAACACGATTGCAGAATGAAATGATTTTTGGATAACGCTTCAAGGCCACTCCAGCCCACGCTCATTCTCCCACCCCGAGCCCTCCACCCTTTCCAAGCTCACTCCCACCACAGCCTCGCTGCAGCCATGCCATTTCCTATCTTCTCAAGAAAGCCTGTCGTGGGCAGAGACCATGCCTCGAAGTCCCCCAGGAACCGGACTGAACAATCATGAAAACCAAGACGACAGCTGATAATAGCTGCCGGACAAACTCCTACACATCCTGTAAGACCCACTGCAAACGTCCTCTCCTCTGCGAAGATTCTTCCCCGAGAGGAGCAGCCTCTCCCTCCACCTGTGTGGATGGTTCACGTGTCTTGTGGTGGCACCTGCAAGAGAGCCCCCTTGGGCCCCTCGCCTCCGGGCGTTCCTGAGCACGTGGGGCCCCTCCCGCTACGTGTGGACAGAACCTCAGGTCCCACTTGTTCTGGATACAGCAGAAGTGACGAGATAACACTTCCGAGACTGGGTTACAAAAAGAGACCTTGGGGGGGCGCCTGGGTGGCGCAGTCGGTTAAGCGTCCGACTTCAGCCAGGTCGCGATCTCGCGGTCCGTGAGTTCGAGCCCCGCGTCGGGCTCTGGGCTGATGGCTCAGAGCCTGGAGCCTGTTTCCGATTCTGTGTCTCCCTCTCTCTCTGCCCCTCCCCCGTTCATGCTCTGTCTCTCTCTGTCCCAAAAATAAATAAACGTTGAAAAAAAAAAAAAAAAAAAAAAAAAAAAAAAAAAAAGAGACCTTGGCTCTTCCTCGCCTGTTCACGTTTCCTCGCCCAGAAGCCGCGCTTTGAGGGAAACGGCTGCCGCCTGTGAGCTCTGCTCGAGGAGAGGCCCTCGTGACAAGGGACAGCCAGCAAAGACCCCACGCCCAGTGACAGAGAGCACATCATCGGCCCCGGTCGAGCCTTCAGATGATGGCCGACCCAGTCAACATGTTGGGTCTCTGCCCAGGAGAGACCCTGCACCCAGCACCCGGCTCAACCGTGCCCGATTCCCTGCCCACAGGATTGCGTGGCCCTTCCTTCTGGAATCATTTGTTTGGCAGCCACATTTCAAGAGTACAGTGCCCCTCCCCCAGCGAGACTGAGAGCACCTTGTCCTAGTGCCTGGGGGGCGGGGAGGATGGGCCTGGCCGCTAGGAAAGGCCCTCTGAGAAGGTGGCTTCCACTCAAGGTGTGCAGGGTATGATGGCCCTGCCATGACAGCATCTCGGGGAAGTACTCAGAGAAAGAGAGCTGGAAAGATGAGGCCCTAATGCTGGGAATGCAAGCTGGTGCAGCCACTCTGGAAACAGTATGGAGGTTCCTCAAAAAATTAAAAATAGAACTACCCTATGACCCAGCAATCGCACCACTAGGCATTTATCCAAGGGATACAGGAGTGCCGTTTCCAAGGGACACATGCACCCCCGTGTTTACAGCAGCACGATCGACAGTAGCCAAAGTATGGAAAGAGCCCAAATGTCCATCGATGGATGAATGGAGAAAGAAGATGTGGTCTATATATATACAATGGAGTACTACTCGGCAATCAAAAAGAAGGAAATCTTGCCACTGGCAACTTCGTGGATGGAACTGGAGGGTATTATGCTAAGTGAAATGAGTCAGAGAAAGACAAAAATCCTATGACTTCACTCGTATGAGGACATGAAGAGACAAAACAGAGGAACATAAGGGAAGGGAAACAAAAATCATATAAAAACAGGGAGGGGGACAAAACAGAAGAGACTCACAAATATGGAGAACAAACTGAGGGCTGCTGGAGGGGCTGTGGGAGGGGGGAGGGGCCAAATGGGTCAGGGGCACTAAGGAATCTACTCCTGAAACCATCGTTGTGTTAGATGCTAACTAACTTGGATGTAAATTAAAAAATAAATAAATAAATAAATAAATAAATAAATAAATAAATAAATAAAATTTAAAAAAAAAAATTAAAAAAAAAATTAAAAAAAAAAAAAAAAAAAAAAAAAGAGGAGGCCCCGATGCGAACGTGGGCCTGTGCACTCGAGGAGCAGAAAGGTCCTGCTGAGCTGGCCCAGGGAGCCAGGACGGTAGCCTTTGTGGACAGGGAGCAGGCCACGGAAGGACTCGGACACCGTGGCTTCCAGAATCCAAACCAGAACCTAAACCAGTGCCTCATTTCTCCCCCAGAGACGGTCCACCTCCCAGGGTCTGGCCTTGGGGTTGGACGCAGGCTGGCCTCTTTCAGGGGAAGCTTGACGCGACCCAGGGTGCCACCCACCGCCACCCTCGCCCCCCAGCACCCAGGACCGGCCTGAGGCCACGGCCTTCGAGGCCCAGCTCTACCCACCTCCAAACCCTCTCGTCTTCAGCTCCTCATCCCGGATGATCGTTGGGGTGATCCCCAGGTCTTTTCCAACTTTCTTAATCTCCTGGACACGATCGTGGAAAAAGCAACACAAAGACACGTGAAAATGGCTTCAATCAGGACGAGGCCGTGGCTCTGGGCCAGGGATGAGCCGACGCCCGCGTGGCGGAGGGGAGCCAGGGCCCCAGCTCTCTCGGCTTTGGGCGTGATCAAATCCAGGACAGAAGGCCCAGCCTCCAAACTACAACTTCCTGCAGGTTCACGGCTGCAGTCCTGCAGAGAGGCCTCGCGGAGGAGGCTCTGTCCTCCCTCCGCCCTCCGCCGAGGCCTGCTGGCCCCTCGCAGCTGGAGGGACATTAGGACCCTGTCCACAGCCGCCCCACGCTTCCTTGGGCGAGGTGCAGTGACTATGGACACCGTCCCCTCCGGCCTCAGGTTTCCTCTGGCTTCCTCGGGGTCCACCAATGCTTCTCCCACCCTGGCCCCACCTTGGCATGACTGACTCCCCTGGGCCACGAACCTCGAGGAACGTGTCTGTGTTCATCTCATTACACGGAGTGTCCACAATACGGGCGGCCAGCCGCACGCCTTCCGTGGCGTTTGTTAAGCACTGGGGAAGAAAACCAGAGGCTGTCACCGGGGACCTGGGACCAGGCAGCAAAGGCTGTCCCTCCCTCTCTGTTCCCCCAGGACCAAAGGCACCGGCAGCACCGAGGGGAGGTCTCAGGGCTGCTGACAGGGTCTCGAGGGGCAGGTCACGCTGCCCGCTGCTGCTCTCCAGTGCCTGTGACCCATCCAGCAGCCTTCAGAAAGTTCAGCGCGGCTCTGCACCTCGCCTCCAACACAGATGACACAATAGCCCTGCAGCCTGGCGTCCCGGCCGGCCGTCAGTGGGACCCACCTTCCTTGCCAAGACTCCTCTGCTGCTTACCCCCTCATCCTGGCGGCAGGCGGCCCCTGGGCCTGGCCCTGAGCACACGCTGGGCATCCCCGCCCCTGGTCCCTGCCAATCCCACGTCCCCTGCTGGGGAGAAGTGCTGTCCTTTGCTCCTGACTGAACGAACGTCTGTGTCGCCCCCAAACTGGTACCTTGAAGCCCTAACCCCCAACGTGATGCTATTAGGAAGACTTTGAGAGGGGATCAGGTTGCCATGAGGTCGGGAGGGTGGGGCCCACCGTGGGAGTAGAGTCCTCAGTAGGAAGAGGGAAGGCGTGGCGAGAAGGTGACCACCTACCAATCAGGAAGTCTCCACCACACCCCACCCTGACCTCAGACATCCGGCCCCCACAACTGTGAGGAGTACCTATCTGTAAAGATGCCACCCGTGGCCTGTTGCGGCCTGAGCTGTAATACACCCTCCCTTCTCCTCTGGTCAAGGCCCTGGCCATCCTTTGTGGCGCCTCTTGAAGGCCGTGTCCCCCGGAAGCTTCTCTGGACCTTCCCAAAAGAGTAAAAGTATTCTTTGCCCTGTGCCCCTGGACCCGCTGGCCCTCCTTTCGGCCCTCCGGCCATCAGGGTGGCGTTTTTCTCACCTGAGCCCCAGGTGAATGTGTCACAGACTCCCTGCCCTGTCTTCCTGGCCATCCAATGCCACACCACTCTGGGCACGGGGTCCCCACCCTGCCTCGTGCGGCTCACACGTTGGCCCAGAGCCCAGGAGGGAGCAGGGACCCGACACCGTCCACCAAACTCAGCCCGGCACGGGGGATGCCCTCTAGATGGGTGTCTGCGCTCCGATGCGGACGCTGCCCGCCCCCGCCACCAGCCACCCCTCCAGGCCCTGCCTCTAACTTCTGCCAAGAGCGTCTGTCCTGCTCTCGCTTTAACACCGACCCTGGAAGTTCTTTGCCTTCTCGTTCGTCTCCACCTGGCTGCCGCCCACGGCGCCCCCTGCCCCACCCCGCGCCCCCCACCACCACCCCATGCTTCAGACACTGGGCTGGCCGGCTGCCTCCATCAGCGCGCAGGGAAGGGGCGCGATCAGAAGAGCGACGGCACAGGTGCAGTGGGGGTACAGACAGCTGGAGCGTGTCATTGCCCTCCCCAGCCCCACAGCGTCGGGGAGGCCAGGCTCGGGGGCGACGGCACCTGCCCAGCCACCTCCTAGGCCCTGCCGAATGGCTCAGAGAGCTCCTGCCATCCCCAGGTAATTACACCCCAAAGCCTCAAAGGCAGAGACGCAGGACCGGACAGCTCAGATAGGAGATGTGACCGTGCGGTCCCCACCGCCTGACAGCGGGCTCTCCTCTGGGAGGCCGAGGCTCCCTGTCCGCGGCTGTCGCGGAGACCATTGCTCATCTGTGACGCAGCCCGTGGCTGCTGTCTGGGAAGCGTGTCAGTGCCCCAAGACTCGTCTCGAAGGAGGCCAGGGGCTCGGCCAGCAGGCCTCCTTGAGCTCAGAGCTCCTGGTGCAGCGCGGCCGGGCGAGAGGGCCGACGGCACCCGCGGGGGAGGCCGGGGAGGCACCCCAGAGCCTCGTGAAGAGGCTGCGCCTCCTCGTGCCTCAGCCTCCCCATCACCAAAGCAGGATCAAGCGTTCATTCATTCATTCATTTCATTCTACCCACGTTTCTGGGAGCTCCCGCTGTGTGGCAGGCTCCGCACTAAACCCTGGGAATTTGAACGTGTCCACGGTATTCCGGTCCAGCAGAAAATCGCAACACCCCACTCGGTTAAACGCTACAGGGGAGGAGAGGCCACAGGAGTCCGGACGGGACGAGGACCTGGAGGGGAGTCGAGGGGGGCCCCGGAGTATAGAAAGGGCCACGCGGGTTACCAGAAGCTCCTGTGCTCATGATCCAAGACAGACGGGACAGAGGACTGACAGACGGTGGCCGCAGTTAAGACCTGGCTCTGTCCCTTGCTGGTGGGGCCCCCTTAAGTCACCTGATGTTGCAAAGCCTCAGTCCACCCAGCTCTACAATGGGATTAAGGACAGGCCCCAAGACAGGCTGTCGAGAGGGTTAAGTGTGGGTGTGCGTGCGCTAAGAGCAGTTCCTGCTACCCGACAAGCCCTGGAAAACTCCGCGCTCACGTGGCCAGAGGAAGGACGAGCGTCTGGAGGCAGCAAGACCAGCGAGGAGACTGCTGCAATGGTCCAGGAGAGCAGCAGGGTGCGGGGGCGGGGTGGGGTTCCCCGTGGCAGTGGCAGTGGGCAGAGCAAGATGCCCTGGACGGGGTCAAGGAGACCCACCAGCCCAGCGGCCCTCGTCACGGGTCGGGCCATGCTGGGGCTACAGACCGGAAGCTTCTGGAAGCTTCCATCCCAACGTGGGGCACAGAGGCTGAGCAAAGATGTATCACACGAGGTGGGATGGTGCTCGCACTCAACAGGCAGAGGGCCTGACTGTGAGGGAGGCCATCTCAGCCAGATAGCCAGGACCCCGCCCCGGGGGGAAGGGACGCGGGCAGAAGCTGGACTGAGACCAGGCAGGTCCAGAGCAGGAAGGACCTGGACAGGGAAGCTGAGGAGGAGGTAGGAGCCTGGCAGGGCATAGGCCCAGCAGGAAGTCAGCCCACCGGGCCGGCAGGGAGGGAGGGAGAAGTGCTTGGAGGAGTCGGGGAGTGGGGGAGGGGGGTCCAGGGTGCTGCTCAGGCTTGCAGCCCCGGGGGTCTGGTGGAGAGAGGCCTGAACTCCAAAGGGATCCCCACAGCTACAGGGGAAGGTGGTCATCGGTGCCTGTCTGAGGGATGAGCTCACAGGCCTACGGGACCCAGAGATGGGAATGCCGGACGGTCGGGAAAGGAATAAAGATATGGCTGTAGGCCGCAGGGGACGTGGGAAGGAGGCACGACTCCTGGGTGGGGCAGACCCTTCCAGGAGGGATGTCAAACGGGATGACAAAGGTCCCAGTCCGGCAGACAGGGCCCTTAAAAAAAACAATGTCAGGAAGTGGGGTGGAAACTCCACTCGGTGGGCTGAGGGGGAAAAGGGAGTTCAGAAAGGCAAAACAATTAGCCCTGTGTTTTCAACGTCTGGAGATGAATGGAAGGAAAGGAAAGGAGCTGTTACGAGACAGTGGAGACGGAAGCATGGCCTCTCCTCCTCGAGCAAAGAATCCAGGTGGAGGGTGAGGGGTGCTGGCCTGGGACAGAAGTGAAGGGTGGGGGTGGGAGGCACAGCCCGGTCTGGCTGGGGACGAGGAGGGTGAGGCCACGGGACAGTCGCCACGGGAAAGGAACCCAACCCCCATACAAGGACTTCTGACTTAGAATCTCTCCCAGCCTTGCCTCACCTCAAAAAAGGATTATCCTGCGGGCGTCTGGATGCCTCAGTCGGTTAAGCATCCGACTTTTGATTTCCGCTCGGGTAATGATCTCAGGATGTGTGGGATCGAGCCGGGAGTTCTGGCTCCACACTGGGCGTGGGGCCTGCTGGGGATTCTCTCTCTCCCTCTCTCTCTGCCCCTCCCCCATCTCAAGAATAAATAAACTTTATAAAGAAAAAAGGATTCTTCTGAAGATCCAATGCAATCAGGTGTGTAAAAGTGTACCACGGAAAGTAACGTGATATACACGCGGATGGGATTCTTAGTATGAAATGTGAAAGTGCCTGGCACTGGTTAGGTGCTTGGTAAATATGGGTCAAACAGACTGAATCCTGAAAAGGAAGCCCACCCAGAGAGGGGGCAGCTGCCTGGCTCTGGAAAGGCCTCGGGGGCCTTCTGGGAAATTGCTGCAGTAGCCCAGCGCCACGGCACCCCCTCCGGAGGCGGGGGAGACAAAGAGAGAGCTCCCCAACTCCCCTTCCAGCTGCCCCCAGCTCGCGCAGGCCCAGGGGACACAGCCCGAGCCTGCAGACACCCACTTGCAAAGTGGACACCTCCACTGGCCCGTTGTCTTGTCCCACCAGGAAAAACTCCACCGTGACTGTCTTCTTCTCCGTGCGTCTCGAGGCCCCCGAGCGGTGGGTGAAGAGGGGGAAGGCCCGGGCCAGGGCACACGCGGAGGCGAAGGCGTCCGACCGCTCGCACACCATCTGCGGCACAGAGAGGCAGAGCCGTGAGGAGGGGCAAACCCATGGGGACTGCACTCAGGCAGTGCTGGGGCCTCGAAGCTGGGCCAGAGGCCACTGCGGGTACAATCTGGACAGAGGGGCCCCAACACAGCCACCGCGCAGGGGCCTGCCCGGAGCCACTTCCTCACTGCGTGATAAAGGGACACGTCGGCCACCGGATGTGGACCGTCTCCGAGACAGGAGAGGAGGACGCCGAGGGGAATGGGTTCAGGAGTCTGAGATTTGCCACCGAAAATGATCTGGGGTAAATGGCCTAGTCTCTCTGACCCCAGCTTCCCTTCTGTGAGCAGGGGTTACAGTGTCCTGGGTTGTGGCCCCATGTCCACCTGGGAGGTACCTCGAGCCTGGGTGCCCAGCAGGCATGACACACGCTCCCCGATGGTAGGCGGATGGCCTTCAGCACTCACCAGGATGCACCGATGGGTCCCGGGCGGCAGGCAGGTCCGCACAAGTCGGGTGACGAAGTGGGCAGCGGAAGGGCTGTTGTGCCGGCTCACCCTGGAGGGCAGGGCGGCCACGGTGGCATAGTTCAGGTAGAGGGGACAGCTGTCCGTGGGGTTGGGGTTGAGCGTGCTTAGCGCAGCCTGCCAGAGCTGGATCAGAAGGGGAGAGACAAGAGACAGACACCAGACTTCAAACAGCCCACATGCCGGGAGCCCGGCCCTGCATGCGGGCGCTTGCGTCGCCAAAAGGGCCCTTTTGCAGCTTCCCCGGGGCACCCACGATCCGTAATTAAGATGTGTGGCATCTCGCTGGAGCTAAGCGTGCGTGCGTGCGTGCGTGTGTGAGTGTGTGTGTGTGTGTGTGTGTGTGTGTCTGCTGGCACGATTCCACCCTTGTGGGATTACACGCTGGGGATTTAAAAGGCCGGCGTGGGGGCCGCCTGGCTTCGAGCTGCCAGCCCGCACCGGGGTGGGCCCGGCCAGGTGCCGCCGCGAGGGCTTCCGGAAGCGGGCGGCCGGCTCCTCCCCCGCGGGGCCGCGCGCGCCCCTCGAAGGCGGCGGCGCCCTGGAGGCGGCTCCCGGGGGCGGGGGGCGAGGGGGGTGGGCGCCCAGCGCCGCCGGGCTGGCCTCGCGCCCCTGCGGGCGCCGGGCGGGGCCTCCGGGCGGCCGCGCGGCCCGCTCACCTCCTCGGTGACCCGGGGCTGCAGCTTCCCGCGGACGTGGCTCCAGGGCACGCGGTGCAGGTGGTGCAGCTGGCCGAGCAGCAGCAGCGGCCGGCTCTGCGGGTCCGCGTCCCCGGCGCTCGCCTGGAACTGCAGCCCCACGTTCGCCATCTTCCGCCGGCCCGCGGGCCCCCACCCCGCCCCCCCCCAGACCCGGCCCGGCCCGGCCGCCGCCCCGCTCCGCTCGGGCTCCGCTCCGGCCCCGGCCTCGGCGCCGCCCCGGCCCGGCCCTGCCCGGCCCTGCCCGGCCCCGCCTCCCCCCGCCGCTCCGGGGCCGCTCGCGAGACGTGCAGGGCCCGCCCGGGGCGCGAGGGGGCGCCGGGCCGGCGGGGCGGAGCGGGCCGCCCTGACCCCGGGGCGGGCCCCGACCTGCAGGCCCGGCCTGGCAGGCGCCCGACCGGCAGCCCGGCCCCGGGCCCGGGGTAGGCCCCAGATGCCGGCAGGCTGCAGGCCCCTGGGCAGGCCCGGATCCCCGGGGCGGGCCCGAAAACCCAGCAGCCCCGATCCCGGGGCGGGCCCCGAAGCCCGGCGGGCCACCCCCTCCCCGCCCCCACCGCTCGGCCACCGAGCAGGCCCCGCCGCCGCTGAGGCAGGCCCTGAGCCCCACAGGCCCCCCAGTGGGTCCTGCCTTCAAAGTGAGGGAAACAGAGCTCTCCGGATAGCTTTTCCAGGGAGAGGCCCTGGCCTCCAGCCCCAGCACACCCTGGTGGCCCTGACCTCCAGCATATCCCGAAAGGACCCAGGCCCGACCTCAAGTCCACCCACACAGCTCCCACTGGACCACAGTCTGGATGAGCCCTAAGCAGCAGGCCCAGCTGCCAGCGGTGGTCCTGGGTGACCCTAGGCTGGCGGGTGCGTGCCCTTCCCACGCCCCCCTCCCCCCCGTCAGGTTTGCACTGGCTGGGTGATGCCTGGACCCCTGCTAGCCCCCGACTTAAGACAAGGCCTCACTGCCTGGCGTGCTGGGCAGTATCGTTCCTTCCTCCTCGCTTGATGGGTTCGTTGATCGGCTCCCCACTATTTTCCAGGCAGCGTCCTGGATGTGAGTAGGGTGTCATTATGTGGGTTTCCATCCAGGTTACTGCTTCTGGGACGGCCAGTTATAAACTCAGGCGTGGCCCTGTCCCGTGGAGGGCCCTTCTTCAGCCCACCCCCTCGGCAGGAAGGGTCATCTGACAGCCGTCTGAGCAAGCTGCCCCCTACGGCCTCCCACCCCGCCTGGGGAGGGAGAGAGGAGGCAACGAGACCAGAGGAGGGGCAGCGGGTGGTTTCCAGGACGGCACCAGAGCCACCCCTCATTGAGGAGGGAAGGCTAGGCAAGGGGGGGGGGGGAACACCTGGAGAGTGCCTAGGGGGCATGTGGTGGGGTGGTGGAGGGGCCCTGGGGTATGGGGTGGATGGTGGGTGTCTGGTTGGGAAGGGTCTTAGCTCCCGCCCGCAGCTCAGATACAAGGCTCCGGGAGTGATGACCCGGATGAGGAAGCGCTACCCGCGCTCGTTTAAAAATTAGGCTCCTGCCCACATCCTGATTGCTCAAGGGCCTGTTGACACCCCCTTCTGTTACCGCCTGCTTGTTCCATGTGCCACCGTTCCCATTTTGAGTTTCCTTCATTATCAACCTTAAAAATTACCAAAGCCATCTCCCCCAGCTCGGCATCCAAGGCTCTCGGCTGCTGGTTTCCTAGTGCCCCTCCCCAGCTCCCTGCCTGGCCAGGCCCCCCCCCCCCCCCCCCCCCCCCCCGCGAGTCACAGCTTCGTCGTCCCTGTCAGTTTTGAGTCACGGTCCCTGGTGCGGGGTCCCCGGTGGTCCCTCCAGACCGGAGCATCAGCATTCTGGAGGCTTGAGTCTCTGCTCCAGGGCCCAGCACAAAGCAGGTGCCGAGAGAAAACCAGTTGTTGAATCAGCGAAAGGGATTCCTTCGAAAACCCTCAGCTTTCCCCACATGAAAGTCGACGCTAATTGCATCGTATTTTCCTCAAAAGGTTTTACAGCAGCTGAATGTTTTCACACGTTGTAAAGGGTACGAGAAGAGCTCCGTATGAAGATCTATGGCTGTTTTTTTTCTGTTTGCAAATACGTTGCAGAGAAGCACAGGGCACTCCAGCAGTGGGGGGGACGGCCGAGGGGGATCTTCTCCGACGGGGAGGGCCGGGGGCTTTGTCCTGGAGGGTGAAATGGCACACACAAACAGGGCAGGGAAGGCGTGGGGGGGGGGAGAAACCTGGGAGCAGAGCCCAGACCCAGAGTGGCCACGTGTCCACCGGGCTCTGAATCCCCGGGGGTGGGGGAGGGGCGGGGGGAGCTGAGAGGGTCCCAGGGAACAGGGAAGGAGAGGGCTGCGGTTGTAAGCCGGGGATTCACTCCAGAGACTTCTTTCTGCCCGCGGAAGGATCCAAGCCACGCTTTTAGCAAGCCGGCTCTGGCAGGTTTGAGTGCAGGGAGTTGGAGGGGGAGAGAAACTGCTGGTAGAGAGATCATTCTAGAGACTCTTTCCTTTGAGAATTCTTTCATATGTAAGAGGAGAATAACCCCAATAGCCCCAAGACAGGATGAACAAGATTACCCAACCCAACAGGCGTTTAGAGAACACTTGCGATACACAGAGCCAGGGAAAATGCTAGATGCTTGTTAGGAGCAGATAGTCCGGATTTTGCCTTCCAAGCGTCCCCTCCCCCCACCCCGCGTCGAAGAAATCCAAACTAAACAGACCGCTAAGGAGTTATTTCACTTCAAATGCCTGCCAGTTTCCTCAAGATGTAGCTTGTGACAGATACAAATATATTCCAGGAAAGTACTTACCCTTTGCACCGCAGACTTGACGGACTCCAACATAAATAAGGCAGGCAGCACTTTGTTTAGATAAATTTTTACGAAGGTATTAATCCACAGCTTAGTATATATTTCACTGTCAATGAAAAATGCACCTCAACTTCATTTTCTTCGAAAAAATGAAAAATTTAAAACAACTTACCAGATCTTTAACGCAACCCAAGAAGTAACGTATGTTTTTGATGGGGTGTGACTCATCCCGAATTCAACCGGGCGTTCAGGCTTTAGCAGCTGGGGAAACAAGCCCTAAAACTAGAAGAAATCCGAATGAAATTCCCAGGACTCGCGAGGAAGCTTTTGGTGCCGTTCACATCCTAAAACACGTTTCTGAGCTCATGCCCTGTAAGATGGCTCTGGGGGTATGAAATGCGCATTTATCTGTTAATTTCACGCCTGTAGTAACCCCCCTCTGATGCCTGCTCAGACTGATTGCCACGAGATTCCATTATTCTGATGTGAGAAACACTCATTCCCCTCGGAGTGCTTGTTGGTTCTTTCTAGTATCGTCGCTCGTCCAAACAGATACTTACCGAACACCAGTTCCCAAGAGCTCCAGGCCTGGTCAGGCTTTGGGGGTCCAATGGCACGTGGGTGTGTGTGGCAGGGGTGGGGTGTGGGGATGTGCATGCGTGCGTGTGTGCAGAGTTGCGGGAGCAAAGAGGGTGGTAAAACTCAGAAATCCAGTCCCTGGGGAAGACTGAGCTGGGATGAGACGGCCAAGGACAAACTGAGGTGTCCCAGGCAGTCTGATCCCCGGTAAGGGGTTTGTTCATGCGAGGGCTCACAGTCCGGAAGAGCACGGTCCATTCAGAACCGTCAAAAGCTCATGTGCACACATAAAGCGTGCGTGAGAAGTACGCTGAGCCACGTTGTTTGAACTTGATCTCAGCGGCTCACAGAGCCAGTGGAGGTGCCTCGGTCAAGACTAACATGAAATCAAGGTAGGGTTCATTCCTGGTGGACAACGGTCTGCTTCACACACCCGGACAGAAAGGAGGCAGGATTGGCTCCGGGAGCAGCCGGTGGGGCGGTGAGCCCCCAGTGAACGGACAGACGGTGACACCCGCGTGACCTCGCAGAACGTGGTCTGTGCTGTGCGTGTCTGCGTCTTCCTTCGCCGCACCGTAAGTGCCGGGTGTCAGGGAGCACCTCAGTTACCCTTTGTAAATCCTGCGTCAGGCACGGCACCCAGAAGATTTGTGTCAAATGTTCCTTGAAGGACTGAAAATGAATAGCCATGAAAATCACATTTCTCTAGAAATTCTGAAAAATGCATTAACTTCTGAAAAAGTTGAAAAACAAATAGTGACCACTTGTTTACCCTTTACCTGGATCATATGGTGTGTGTGTGTGTGTGTGTGTGTGTCCACGGACATATGTCTTTTCCTGTACTGTTTAAAGTTGGTTGCATACACTAAACACGCTAAATACGTCAGCGTGTATCTCTTAGGAACAAGGACACGAGCCCACATAACCACGATAATATCCTGATCGTACCCATGGAAAATGAACACTGAAGCAATACTATTACAGTCCACACTGAAATGTGTTTAATTGTCCCCAAAATGTCCTTCATTGCCTTTTTAAAATCCAGAACCCAAATAAAGACGAGGCCTTCTGCCTGGTTGTCAATTCTCTTCGGTCTCCTTGAATCCAGAACAATCCCTGCCTTTGTGTTTCCCGACATTAACATGTTTCATAGAGGGACCCACGGCCTGGATTCGTAGGAGCGTTTCCTTACGATTAGATGCGCGTCAAACACGTCGTGTCTCCCACTGCGCCTCATCAGGAACCACGTAACCCGGGTGTCTCCTGTTACTAGCCAAGGTGGGTTGTTGGGTATAAGCGGAGTTGACCAGATCTCTTCACGGTAAAGGTCCATTTCCCTCTTCGTAATTAATAGCACTCAACTCGGTTTCCTCTCCAAAGTGCATGGACGCTCTGAGACTGACCTCTTCTGTTTCCTGACCTCTCCCCCCAAAGCTTTCACAGCCAGTGACGATCTCTGCGTCAATCAAGTATGGGTTGCAACACGGTGATTTTTCTAGCTGAATCATCCCTCCCACATTTGCCACCTGGAAGTCTTGAGTAGCGACCTCCCTGCCTCCTCCCCTTGTCCCCAGGACCAGTTCACATAAGCTGTAGGGTCCTGGTGCAGAAAGGAAAGTGCAAGAGGCTCTTTGTCAAAAGAGAATTTCAAGATGGTGGCAGTGGAGGATCAACCCCAAAAACGGGCCTGTGCCCTAGCGGTGGCCATGGGCTCCGGGACCGGCCGTGCCCCACTTACGTCCCTATGTCTGGATTTTTCACGGTCACTGTCCCCACTCAGGCCAGCCAGGGCCCCATCACACCAGCCCCCCATGTCTTTTTTTTTTTTTTTTTTTTTTAGTGTTTATTTATTTTAGAAAGAGCGTGAGCGGGGGAGAGGCGGAGAGGGAGAGGGAGACACGGGATCCGAACCAGGCTCCAGGCTCTGAGCTGTCGGCACAGAGCCAGACGCGGGTCTCGAACTCACGCACCGTGAGATCGTGACCTGAGCCGAAGGTGGTCGCTCAACCGGCTGAGCCACCCAGGCGCCCCACGAACAACATTGATGTGGTTCAAGTGTTGAAACCGCATGAAGGAATGCTCAAAGATGTTCCCTGTCCCTCCTACTCCTTTTCCCCTCCCCCTCCCCCCAGAGGTGACCATTTTTATCAGGTTTTGGTTTATCCTTCCTGTTTCTTTTTGAAAAAAAACGAAACAAAACGCGTTTATACGTATTCACGGATCTAAACGAAAGACAGCATCCTGCACGTGTTCTTTCGCACTCTGTTCAAAAAGCACATTCTGCAATCTCCTCTAAAGCGCTTTTTACCTTCTGGTATCAGTGGGATGAGAGAACGTTGATAAAAATGTACCAGAGGAACCGCTTATTAACAACAAAAAGCGTTCCTTCTAACATCAGTTTTTAGGAATTTTCGAGAAAATGAGGGTCTGAGCTGGCTGCTCTGGGCCTAAATTAGCCTCCCAGGGAGGCCGCGGGGTCGGACAGTAATAACCCTCCTGTCTCGGGGACCACATTCTTATTTACTCTGAACACCGGCAAAGTTATTTCCGTCGCCGCGGAAGTCTTCAAGGGCACGTGGAAGGCCTGGGACCTTGGGACGGGGTGACCCCGCAGGAAGGAATCGAGAAGTAATTCACAGGCCGGGCGTGGCTCCACATCCCTTGAAGCAACTTAGCATATGGGAAAGAAGGTGTACAGAAAAGCAAAATGAGGGGGTAAATGTTAATTTTGATCAAGAAATCTTTTCTTTAGGAGAACCTTCACTTACAGGACCCTTTTTTTTTTTTTTTTTTTAATTTTTTTTTTTCAACGTTTATTTATTTTGGGGACAGAGAGAGACAGAGCATGAACGGGGGAGGGGCAGAGAGAGAGGGAGACACAGAATCGGAAACAGGCTCCAGGCTCCGAGCCATCAGCCCAGAGCCTGACGCGGGGCTCGAACTCACGGACCGCGAGATCGTGACCTGGCTGAAGTCGGACGCTTAACCGACTGCGCCACCCAGGCGCCCCTATATATATTTTTTAATAAAAAGAAATGATTCAATATTGAAAAACCTGAGTCCCATTTTTTCCTCAGAAACACTCTTGTGTGGAGCAACATGTCTATCGGCATTAGCTAACCGTGGATCTTTGGGAAAGTAAGACAGGATCACAGATCTGTCGCTGAGGATTTTGGCAGCTGAGGAGTGTGAGGCAGGGGGTGTGGTGGGGGACAAAATACTAAGCGGGAATTGTTAGCCTTAAGGGCCCCGAGAGGGAACTTCAATACAATTTTTTTCTCACTAACTCTGGAAGGTTCCATCTTTCAGGGTGGCTCATAGTTATGGATGGAAAGTACTGAACGGATGCAACCTTACTCACATCACGATGCAGGTTAAAATGCTAGATTTGAAATAAGATCACTTATCCCTTCTCGGCAATTTACAAACCAAGAGTGACGTTACAGCCCCAACAGGGTAAAGAGTGTTCCAATCCGGTTCCTGGCTCGCCTCACACCTTCATAAATTCAAATACTTGAACATCACCTATGAGCACCATCAAAAGACATTCTGAAGTCTTTTCCTTAACACATTGGGAACACACGGTCAACACACACCGTAAAGTACTATTTTTAAGACGTGATTTATTTGTCCCATTAGAAACTCGGCAGCGCGTGAAATCGAGTGGTTTCGTGGGTACACCAAGGGTATACGCGCTAAGAGACCCCTCTTTTTTTCTCTTTGAACGAGGTTACTTTCCACCTCCCAACAGCCCCGGGGCCGGAAGAAGGGGGAGATGGGAGGTGAGTGGGCACCAGGGCGTTCCAGGGTGTTCTGTGGGAATCCCAGGGGAAGAAGCCACGGGGATGGCGGCCGGGGCCTGCGGACTGACCCGGTCAGGGTTCACGGTCGGCTGGCGTGCGGGCACCCCGGTGGGGACGGGGTGGGGGTGGGGGGGGTGACTTCTGCCTTATATTTTTGATCAACACACAGGATGTCTGCCTCCACGAGGCACGACGGAAAGCGCTCAAGTTCTGTGTCAATTTAATTATTAGCATGAACTGACGGTACTGTCATTGTTTAACTCAGCCGACCTTTTAAATGGATAACCAACCTTGAGGCTTAATTGGATTTAAAAAAAAAAAAATCAATTTCTAGCCATTTCATAGTGCGGAAATGAAGTGTTACATTCTCAGGCAATTGTAAGATCAGTTTTGCTCAAGCCTATTTCTTGTTATTTACAACTCTAAAATGACATTACCCATCTTGGTAAGCATTTTATGTACACATATACCTTTCGTAAACACCCCCAAGTACACACACGTGTGCACACCGAGTCATGTCACAGAAGAATCATTATTTTTTGTTCGGCAGCCGGCTTAGACATCAGCGGTAATCTCTTCACGCCAATTACACGAAAAACTGAACTGGGGATAATGAGATACCGCTGTTTGCAAATCTCTCTTAGCCTCAGTCTGGTCTGATCTTTGTAATGAGGAAAAAATCCTTGAGGAAGCCTTGACCACGTCACATCTTGGCCATTAAGTCTTTCTCGTAGACGGTCATTTGATTTTATGGAAAGAAACGAACGATCCAGATGGCACACGCAGAAGTGGGACCCGGGTGTGCAAATGAGAACGCTGAACATCCTAGTTCCAGCCCTGGGTTGTACTAGTCATGTGACCTTGGGGAGCCCCCTTGCGGGGGGGGGGGGTGTCTCGGTTTCCCTACCTGGGAAAGGGGGCTGGTTGGGGGAGGAGAGGAAGACGGTCTCTCTGCCTAACTGGCAATGAAAATGGAGGTCCACCACGGGGTCCCGAGTCAGAAGGTCAACTTGAAAAACCATGTGACTCCCTCAGCGCTTCCTCCAAGAGGGACCACGTGACCCAAACCAGAGCCCCTTTGGCCTCCGTTACATGTATAAAATGAGAGAAATGGTGATCACTAATGGCAGACTTGGGATGATCAGCTACAAACAATTCTGTAAGAACAGTTGACAAGCAGAAAACACTCAACCCAATGGTCTACTTTCACGACGTCTGATGCAAATGTACATCGTATCGAATGGCGTCTCCTTCGAAGGGTCCCTTTGAGCCAGATCACGGAGCTGAAGTGAAGGCCCACACGACTATCCCGAGCATCCAGGACGGTCCAGAGAGCTCACCTGGACAAGTGGACAAATCATTTTCTTTTGCCTCAACTGACCGGGTAATTGTGCACGAGTCTCTGCCACTCGACTCTGCGGAATGTCATTTGTGGCGTCAGAAGGCCGCGCCGGAGACTGGTAGGAGGAAGTTGAGGGTGGTGTGCGGTCAGGCCGAGACGCGTGAGGCACACAGCTCGTGCCCGCCGTCCGGCTCGGAGTGCCACATCTGGATCGTTTTCAGACGAGCTGGAAGTCTCTGAGCAGGGCCCACCCCGCATCCACATTAGGTCACCTGAACGAACGCCCATCACTGACCTCAATTCCAAAACCAAACTAAACAAAAACATCGGGCAACGAGGTCAGAGGTGGCATCTGGGTGGTCAGGGCCATCTGGAGAGAGGAAATGAGGAGTTTCTAAGGGCTAACACACACAGAGACAAACAACCTGAAGCCACATTTACGCGTACCCGCGCTGCTAGGTTTCGAAGGTAGCTAACGGCAAACGAGCCACGTCGGCCCGGCCCGAATCTCAGAATCTGACACGGGAACTCGTGCTACACGAGTCAGTTGAAGTAGCAACACGGCAGCTCCGTCCTAACCTCCCTACACCCGCCTATCAGACGTTCCGTCTGGGAAGACGTGACCTGGTTCCCGCAGGTTTTGACGAGACTAGGGGAGCCCGATGATCAAAGTTAAGCCAGCACGTTAGAGTAACACACTATCCTACCCATGATGCCGGGCTGGGTAAGTCATTTTGCTGCAGCTCCAGGAGAACGGGGAAGAATTCCAGGTTGCTCACATTTTGGGTGATGATCAGAGCTCCTGAAGCCCGTTCTCCTAAGGCTCCCTGCGGAGCCTACAGAACGTTCCCAAGCGTTGCCACCTACATGGCTGTCCCCGTCAAAGTGGAGGGTTTCTTCAAGGTTGTTATCGCTGGTCAGAATGTTCTTGAAGCCTACGGCAAATGTCTACCCTTTGGGAGGTGGCTTTGATTCTTGGACAGAGCCAATGGCTTCTGAACAGGTTGGGGAGATAGAATTCCTAGCCAAAACACAAGGTGAGGGCACAAGAGAAGGTTGCTTCTTTTGGGTGGTTCATCGACAGGCTCTGAAGGCAACTAATCGTCACAAGCAACAGCAACAGCCCAGGACTGAATACCTCGTTGGCCAAGGGGACTGCTGGGCCAGACCGCTCCTGTGCAGATTCTGGCGTTTAACTTAAAAAAAAAAAAAAAAAAAAAAAAGACTCCCCCCATCATGCCTCGATGATGTGTAAGACAACGCTTGGGTGACAAAGACTCGGCCCAGCCTTTGAGGAGGAGCCCGGGACACAACACATTCGATGGGAAACGAGGTCCTGGCTTTGAGCTCAGCTGGCAAAGCCTCGCTCTCAAGTTTTCAGTGGCACAGAATAGGTCACTTAGAAATGCAAGTCTCCCGGAGCCCAGCTGTAAGAATTACTTCTCGACGAGGCTCACACACCACAATTTCATTTGAAGGTCTCCTAATGTTTCTCGGTATGTATATAAAGCATACATTTTCGTAAGGAAAATAATTATCTGCCTCTACGGCACCTTCCCTTTTGTCTACTGGATGGCAGACAGATTGGTCCCTTTGCAAGCGTCCATTAGGCAGATGGATGGACTTTCAGACACTGAGGCAAGGCCTCCGACACAAAACAAATAGTCATTTGGCCCAAGCGATCACAGAACGGATGAGGCCCTCCTGTAACACAGATGCATTGGAAGAAAACACGAGCCCCATCGTTAAAATTAATACGAGGACGGCAGGATGCTCTTTAATCCGCATGATTGCTTTATTGTACAAAAAGTTTCCAGTAACAGTGAATTAGTTTTAAAAAAGGACAAAAAAAAAAAAAGTCATTTTGGATAGAAGCGCTTCACTAATTGCTTTATTTAAGCACACAAGGAAAAAAGTCTTATCTGACCAATTAGGTTGGAAGGGTTTTATTACCTTTAAGAAGCCATTAGCTAGGATAAAACACTGAAAGCACTTGTGTCAAAACAAATAAATAATGCTCTCTCAATTAGCAGAGAAAGCGGTAAATCCGTTAAATTAGAGACACACACCGCTTCACGCCCATGGCGAAGCCAGCACCCCCCACCCCCAAATTAATACAACAAGAGACAGTAGACTTGTTACAATCGCAGGAAAGATCAGGAGCTTTGGAGACCTGACGGTAAACGTTTCCTTATCTCCCCTCCGGCCCCGTCAACGGAGCCACCCCCGGACACGTTCAAGGGGGCAGGTGTCCAGGGGCCGAGCCCAGGGCTGCCCAGAGGGAGCCTCCCCCTCCCCCCCACCCCCTTTCTCCGGTCGTGTCCCAGGCGCGGGGAGAGACCGGGCTGGCGATCGTTACCACCAGAGCCCAACAGAGCTGAATGGCCCGGCCCTCCCTGGGACAATGGCCGTCTGGAGCGAAAGGAGCCCGTCTCCTTCAGAGGCAGAGGATCACCCGTTACCCTGAGGTCCCAGGGCCCCAGGACCAATCTACTCTTACTTCCCCCAAGGCTGCTGATCTTTCCCTAAGTAAAGGCTCAAAAGAAAAATACAGTGTTGTGAGGAGCACACGCCCTGGGGCCGCTTCCCCGCCTGGGGACAAGGTGGCCTGGGGACAAGGTGATGGCAGCAGAGGGGGGGGGGGTGCTTTCTGTGGCACTGCACTGCTTTTCTCGGTTCACTCGAGATCCTCAAGATCACTTCTGTCAGATCCGTTACTTTACCCTGGTGGGTGAGGGGGGCAAAAACCAGCTCCAATCACCCTGTTAACTGAAAATAAATATAAATAAATGGTGATCCTTTCTTTTTTTTCTTTCTTTTTTTTTTCTGGCGATCCTTTCTCAAAGGGTCACTTGCCTTGCACGTTAAGACCACCGAGCCTCCTGTCGCCACTGTCCACCGCTGGGGAGGGAAGCCCCGTGACCTTGAACGGCCCCCGCTCCTGGGAGCAGTCGGTCCAGAGGAACATCTCGACTCGGCCACCGGATTAAAACCCGCTGTGACTAGAAAATGCCTACGGCTCTTCTCAAGATCTGCAGAAGCCCCACATGTCAGGGGTGATCAAGGAGGTGGATTCTTACTTCCTGACCTTTTTGCCTAATACATAATGGTTGGTCAGGGAATACCAGGCGATTTCCTGAAATGCCAGGGGCACCTTCGGATCGTTCTACAGCCACATCGGTCGTGAGAAAACCAGTGGTGGCCGGGAACTTGGGAAGGGGAAGGCTGGGGCATGGGTGTGGGTGCTAAGACCATGATCTGTTTGGACAACCTGAACGTCTGGACTTGCGTTTAAGTTTCTGGAAACGACTTCAAAGTCAATTCTAAAGACACATTTTATGTGACTGATCCAAATAAAACACAGCACATTTAATGAGGTCACGCTCTTCACAAACTTCTCAGGAGAGGTAAAAAACAATGGAAAAGCCATCGAAAATTATACAAAGACCATTAGAACTATACTGGCGTCTCAAGACCAAGTAAAAACACGAACAAGTTGAGCTTTCAAAGCTATCATCGCTTTCCACATTATTCTACAGTTCCAGGAATATATTCGAGCACCATAGTGATAATAGGTAAGAAAACGGCACAGTCCCACTCTGGCGATCTGATTCGTGCTCGCTCGCACAAACGAGGGACTCCTAGTCAAGATTTTCACAATCTGTCGGAACGTGCTTACTTTCTGGGCATGTTAAGCAGCAACGCAAGAGCCGATAAATCATGCCCCTGGTGGAATATTCTACTTTGAAATGGAGTGATGTTTGGTTAATAATTTGAGATCCACTAATCCTGAATGGGGTGACCCATTTAGAATGGCCTCTGTGTAAATTCACAGTTCATTAAATGGTGGCTAGTTTGAACAGGTCATTATGTAGTTAGTGCATAAGTAATGGATTGAGCAAGGATGGCTGGGGACGAGGACAGGGGCACACTGGCTGATTCTGGTGACTTTCATGACACGGCCAAGCTTCCCTTTTTCATGTTTTCAGGTGCGGTTGGTTCAAATCACCAACTTTTAAATTTAGGTGGTTTTGTTTGGTAACCCCTTTTGGTGTACAGTAGGAAATGCAGTGCACAAACTCTAAATGAGGAATAGTCCATTTACGATTAATTTAAACTTATGAAGCTGTTTTAACTGGCCCATCTAAATGTGTTAATTAACATCAATGATGGTCTCTTATTTTTCACACTTTGTTACTCTGATCATTAACAGTGATGGAAAAGCTAAATTAAGTTAATGGGGAACGGATTATAAATTCTTAAAGGACTTCTCAGTTTGTTTTCAACTGGAAAATATACAGAGAAAGATGAAGAGGCATTTTTGCCTCTACTCATAAATTTTTGGTACCAAATTTCTTAAAAACCAGATGGTTTTTAAAAAACGTTTCCAAAAATTATTTTTACATGCTGCTCAGACATGACTGCTAAAAAAATAGCATATGCACATACAATATCGAACAGCTTGCGGAGTGCCTGTAAACATTCAACTCATTTTCTCTTTCTAAAAAAAATATATATTATAACTGATGACAGAACTCAATCTCTATTCTGCAGCAGCATCAAAGGTCCTTAAATTCTTGACAATGAAGGAGAAACAGCAGCTCATCCCCCTGCTGGAGCACGACCGTGACGAGGGGTCCAGGCAGGCGCTCGCCGCCCCCACGGGGTCCGCAGCCCGCGCCTCCGCTGTGCCCGCAGGGCGGCCGAGCCCCTCGCGCCCGGGAGCGCACACGGGCGGCCCACGTGGCCGCACGGCCGCCTAGCGAGACTTCACGCTGATCAGGACAACAATGAGGACAATGATGACGACAAATAATATTAAAATCACAAGCATCTTCCGATTCTTCTTCTGATACTGCTCTGCCTACAGAAAGAGGAGGGGAGAGAGGCCGTCATTTCCCCGAAAAGCCAAATAGCAAGCCCGCCCGCTTCCAGTTCTGGGCTTGCGGGTCTGTCTGCCTAACTGGCGTCTCCGCCACGGGCTACGTCATCAGAATCCCGCCCGCCAATTCCGGCACAATTAATCGACACGAGTGGACGAGTGCCACGGTCCCGGAGCCACCCATCTCCCCCGGGGCTGCCCCAGAGCCCGGGCCTGGGATCCGCCGTTATGACAAAGGCTGGCAGAAGGAGTCCACGGCTCTGCCTCAGGGCCGGGCCGACCCGCTTCCCCGCCTGCTCCCACCGTCTGCGACGAGCCACTCTTTCCACCCGAGCCTCCCGTTCCTGGACACGGTTCCTCGGACGGACGTGTACCTCCTTCACCATGACGCCCAACAACTGGCTACGGATCCCCCGGGGGACTGACGGCCCCCAGAGGGTGTTTTCCGCCTCCCCTGACTTTGGAAACAAGAGCACACCCCTCCCCTCCTTTGAGACGGGAATGGGAAGGAGCGAGCCACGGGTAGCAAGTGCAGAGAGAGACCCCCCCCCACCCCCGCGGTCCTCCCTCCCCGTGCTTCTGCCGGCACCACAGGCAGGCGCCTGCCGACCCCGCACCCTCTTGCACACTGCACCCGCAGACCTCAGCCTGGAGGCCGGGAGGGGGCGGACACGCCAGCCGTCACACCTCCCCTGCCGCGCACAAACCCAACGGCGGCCCGCCTCGGCTTCCCGGGGACCGGCCCAGAGAAAGGAAGAGCACGCCCTGCGCTTCCCCAGGGGCGGGTGGGGGGGTGGCTACTTCACGGGCAAGGACAAGAAGGCGGCAGCTTGATGGCCACGTCTGCCGAGAAGATCCAGCCCCTTCTGTCTTACTTCCATGTTCCCCGCCGACCTTCTGACTGGTAGTTCTGCTTCCTGAGTGACCCCACCTACCCCCTGGGAGCCACTCATCCACCAGGAGGAAACCGCGGCCTAGACGGGTCAGCCCGTCTTGCCAGTCGGGCCCGTGCGCGGCCACTCCCGAGGCTCAAGCAGCCCCGGAGGAGGGGACGGCCGGCTAACGGCCAGCCACGCTGCTGACAGAACGTGACGTGAGAGGGAGCGCGGGGCGGGCTCACTTCTCTGACAAGGAACCCGGGACGCCAGGGGAGCCGATGCCGCACGGGACTTAAAAACCTCTCAAAATGATTCGTGAAGTAGACCCTGAAACAACATTCTTAGTTCCCCCTGGATTTGTCCGCTCCTGCGGAGAAAGCTTTGCCCGTGGTCTGCGTTCTATCAGAGGACACGTTTCACTAGTTTTTATTGAAGCAACTCTAACAACAGCGAATCAGAAGCTGGGTATTACAGAGCGGGAAACTCGAGTTGGCGGTCACCCCCCTACACAAGGCTGGCGGCAAAACGAGTCCGCAAGCTTCGAGCCCGAGGCCCGTCTGAGGCGGGCCTCTTGTTCTCGCCAGGTGCCGGGAGTCTCACTCCCACCCTGCTGCGGCAGGGAGCGCCAAGGGCTTCTGGTCAGACCTCTGCAGGCGTCACCTTCTGTGCACTCACCACCCGCAGCCGGGGCCGTCCTGGCCGGGGAGCAGCCAGCTTCCGCAGAGCGACAGAGCGGTACGTTAGTGGACTGGAAAAACGCTCATGCTATGGCTCCAAGTGTCACTGGGTCTCAAAGATACAAGGAAAAACGGACAGAAATTTGTCTCCTTTGTGAAGTGTCCTCGTCCCTCTCAAAGCACACAGGCCCCTAATTACACACGGGATCCCCTCGGCTGCATGCGTGTGTTTCTCATCACTGACGACCAGGCTTCGAAGACGCCTCCCGTTTACCTTTAACAAGTATCATGAAAGATCTTCCCGAAAGAGCTACCTTCCCAGCAAAGAGTAAGGGAGCTAGCCTCACGTCAACAAACGACTCTTTTCTCAAGGTAGCCCACAGAGACGCCGTGGCAACTAAAAGGGAAAACGAGACTTTTATCTGCTCCAGAATGACCCTCCAGCAGCAATCCATCAGAAGGGCGTCACAACAAGAGAGCCCCGAGTCAGCACCAACGAGCCAACAGAACGTTCGACGCGCGTCTAACAAATGCCCGTTCCCCTGACTTCCTGAAACAAGATTCAAAGAGCGAGATGCTTCCTGACAGAAAGAAAAGCCCAACTGCTTTATAATTTCCTGTCACGGGAGGGAGTTCTCAGCAACGTCAGACCCACGTGTGGGGTGCACCTGCAACCGTTTCCTGCCGGGCAAGGGAAACGACCGCCACGGCCGGCTCCACATAAGCCGCTAGTGTGCGTTCTTGTGCTGCTACACGGAGGGTCCTCCTGGGAGGCCTCGGTGTCTGAGAACAGTTCCTCCAGTTCCAGGTTACTGAAACATCCGACATTACCTTGTGAAGCTGCTTCAGGCCGTCTTTGGTTTTGATGCAGGACTGCTCGACATTATAGTCAATTCTATCAAGGACCGTACCCTGAGTAAGAAATGACAGTTACAGACCATCAACAACCCCAACGGGAAAAACGGAACTTCAAAAATGAGAAAGGCACACTGCAGACATCGTTACGCACAGGATTATCTATCTGTTTTACTTAACTGGGTGGTAAAGGTGCACATGGAAAGCTCTGGAATCCATCCCCAAGCGGTATTAGGCACTCGATGGCAGAGTGCTGTGTTAGTTACAATAAAGTCTACCTCGTGAGATAGAAATACTGACAAACTGAGATTTCTTTTTTGGATTTAGCCACTCTAAGATAGGCCACATTCAGACTTACTGGGGCTTTAAAAAACATACGGTTCAGTGGAAATAGGCTCTGAGAGGCGAAGGGCTGACTTCTGTGCCCATCCGCTGCGTAAATACTTGGATGCAGGTAAGCAGAGAACACGGGTTAAACTAGACCCAGCCATGATTAGGCCTGGAAATTGCCGATCATGTCTACACACGTCAACACAGGCTTCCATGGGTCGGAGCAGAGACAGTGAGCTCCAATCCGCCACGTCAAATTACACCTTTGCCTCCAGGAGAATTCTGGTTTTAATTGTTTCATCTCTCGGTTCACACAGAAAGAAGGGAACACCAGGCTACATGCAAGAACAGGGCTCTTAATGGAACACGCTGTATCAGTAGAGATGGCAAAAGCAGTTCCTTGGGAACCACGGGAGTAATTATTGTAACTAGATCTTCCACAGCCTCAACACTCCATTCTGCAGCTGGTGGCAGGGGGATCAGGACCCAAATCCCTGCTGGCAAGATAATAAAACCCCGTAATCAGATTGTAACAGCGAACAAACAATTTAATTCTACTTGAAAGCTAGTGGTTCCCGTTGCCATTACGCAGTAACCTGCCAAAATTAGAAGGGAAACTTTATCTACTGCCAGAATCATTGCTGAGTGGGGGGCACCAGACCCCCAAAGCGGGGTGGTCCCCTGAGCATCCTTGGAGTTCGGTTGGAGAATAGGAGACCTTTGGATATTTGTTTTTTACTTCAAAAAAAAAAAAGAAAAAGAAAAACAAAGCTCTCAGTATTTTTACAGGGAGTGACGTTAGCACGTGTATGTAATCTGCACGTGTACCTATGTAAACGTGCACGCACACGCGTACATACGTGCACACGTGGGGGGAGAGGGGCAAATTCTGTTCCCCGACGGGAATGCAGAATCAGAAGTCTGAAGAAGGACCCGAGGTACGGCAGGAAAACTCAATGACGAGGGAGCTAAACCACGTACCTGCTCCACGATCATCGCTCCTAAGTCCCTAAAGATTTCATTCAGGTCAGAGATGGATTGCACGATCTGGCGTATCTCCCGCTCCCTCTCCTCCACCATCAGCGTGTTCTGTTCCACCAGCACTAACTGGTCATCTGTAAAACCCTAGCGAAACAAAACATACAGGATTTGTACGTTGGAGTCCGCCCCCACCCCCCGCCCTGCCTCCAGAAAGGGATGGTGTGTGATGTTAGACATAATTCAAAGAACGAATTCTGGAAACACTTCCACAAAGCAGGTAAGCAACACACCAGCACTGATTTTTCCCCGACAGGCAAGATCCAAACTCCTAAAACACGCCGCAGATCTAAAGCACGACTGGCCCGAGCCAGGACGCGGGGGAACCCACGTCGGCCGCTCCGCAAGGGCCGAGGAGCAAAACCAGCGGGATGAACCCTGCGCTTCTCTGGGTTCTTCCCCAAGTGGGGTGGGCAGACTGCTTTCCTGAAGGTTCCGGAAGGCAAGACTGCAAGGTCTCCTCGTAGCCTCTGCAGAGGGAGAAGCGGTATGGCCCCCACGACCGCTCCTCCAACTGCTGCACAGACTCCACCTGAAGCAGCGCTGACCCATCTCATCGCACACAAGCCAACGGTCTATGAAGAGACGGAACAGAGCGGAGCGCGAGTGTGGAGCAGTCAGTTCTGCAGCCCCTTCACGTACCCGATCATAGAGAGTATTATCGTCTCCGTCATCCATTAGTGGTACTGCTGTATCAAAAAAATGCTGGGATCTTTCCTCTCGATTCTTCATGCCTATCATAGATAGGAATTCACTTTACTGGAATATGTAAATCGTCCTGGTTACTGCTCCGCCATTAAAAAGGGGAAATCTGGAGCAAAACTCAACAGTCAAAATGGAGATACTCGCAGCAGCTTTAAAAGAAGCCTATCTCCAACAGAGGTGGGGGGAGAGTAAAGATTATAAACATAAAACAATATGCAAGCATTTGGCGTTTTTCAAGACAAAAATCACACTGCAAATGGGTACAATTCACTCGATGCCAAGTGAGCGACAAAAGGACACTGAAACCATCTGAGCATCTCTAAGTAAGGCAGAAATATTTAATCTCACTGCTGTTACAAAACATTTTTTAAAAAAAATCGGTATTTCTCTCCAGAAGCATCTCTAGTAACAATTCCAAATGGCCCTAATCAAGTTTTAGAAGTAATAAAATTAAAACACAAATATGCCAGTTGTCAGATGGAGGGGGAACTAGGTTTTTTGCTTTTGTTTTTGTTTTTGAGTATGTGGGGATATTACTGATTACAGTGGTAATAAGGAAAAACCTAGTTTATGAGGTAATTCGAACGCGGACGTGGCTGACACCAGACTTCCCACTGTTCAGGAAGAAAGGGCAGGGCAGGCCGAGAGGATCACTGGCCAGGACAGCCAGCAGCCAGCATTTCACCCACTCCCAGAAAAGATTTTCAGGCACTCGAATACTTTAGTTGTTTTGCAAATATAAAGCTTCCGCGTGATTGCAACTTTTTACCTCCGCGTTCGTACCGTCCTCCAACCCCACATCTGGGAAGCTACGGGCCTCGCCAACGTGCTAGAATGCTTTTCACATTGTTCGAGCTTGGCAAAGAGTAAGTTTTGTTTTTGCTGCATGTGAACTGTTCTGACACCCCGTCCTCGGCCTCGGTCCGGGAATCATTTCACACGGTGTGTGTGTGTTGGGGGGGGGGGTCCCTTTCGTGGCATAAGCTGTGAAACGTGCTCAAGGGGTGGCGATGGAGGGCTCGGGACGAAATGGAGAACTAGCGGCCAAAAGGAAGGATGGAGACAAAAAGCGGTCCTAGTGCCGGAACTTTCATGCCTCGAAATCCCGTCCATCACTCCCGGGGACACTCACGTCTGAGGTAGCCCGACTGCGCGCGCCGGAAGCTGGCCGACAGCTCCTGCAGGGCCTGGGCCAGGGAGGCCACGACGTTGCGAAGGAGCCGCTCCTCCTGGTCGGAGCGGGCCTTGCGGGCCCGGCCGGGCAGAGCCTGCACGGCGCGCTGGCACCTGTGGAAGAGCTGGGAGAAGGAGGCCACGGCTCCCAGCGAGCCGTGGACGAGGGGCCTGAGTGCCACTGCCGCTGCGCTCGCGGGTCTGAGAGCCGGGAGAGGCTCTGTTCGCACAGGCCGGCGTCACCCAAGGCGCACAGGCCAAAGCAACCCGAGGCTCCGAGGCTCCCAGGCGGGGCCAAACGCTGTGGGCGGGGCGGGGCGCACACCCCCTCCGGCCCGTCGCCCGGCCACGCACCGCTCTGGGACTAGGGTCCTCTCCCCAAGCCCCCGCCACCACCCCGAGGCGGCAGTTACCGTTACTGTTCCCGCTTTGCCGCCGAGAACACCGGGAGGCAGAGGGAGCAAAGGGAGCAAAGGGGAGCCGTGGCGCGGACCCCCTGCGAAGAGCCAGGACCCACACATCCCAGCGCCCGGAACCTCCGAGCGCCAGGAGATTTAAACAAGTAAACGACGTAAACACTAAGGTTTCCCCACTGGTCACACTATTTAAAAAGTACTCAAATTTGGGGCGCCTGGGTGTCTCAGTCCATTGGGCATCTGGCTTTTGGCTCAGGTCATGATCTCATGATTTCATGAGTTTGAGCCCCATGTCGGGCTCTGTGCTGACAGCTCGGAGCCTGGAGCCTGCTGCGGATTGTGTCTCCCTCTCTCTCTCTCTCTCTCCCTGTCCTTCTCCTGCTCAGTGTCTCTCTCTCTCAAATAAATACACACTTTTTTTAATTGCTCAAATTTAACATTTTACAAGGAATGTTTCTAGGGTGCTAAGTTTCTTGAAGATGCTAATACACTCCAGCCTCGGGCAGCGCAAGTTCCCAATCTTTTCCAATTACGAGGACCGTTTTGTAACGTGAACAATTTGTAAGCACTAATATAAGAAGTTATACATCTCTAGATCAAGTGACTGAAGTCAGCAATGCTCTGAGTTTATTTTTAAATCAGCTCACGGTGGCAGGTACCAACAACTGCGGAAACAGTCCCCACTCGTCTAAGACACAGGCTGGTAACCTGGGGGAGCCCGGGGTCTCAAGTCTCTTGGTGGGCTGCGGGCTGGGAAGCGTAGCTCTGGGGGAGGGAGGTGCGATCTGAGAGCTGTGCCACGCTCCGGCCTCTGAGGGGGCCGGGAACTGCCCACTCCGGCCTGGGGACCCAGTCCCACCCTCACCTGAGTGATCTCCTGGGCGGTGATTTCAATGGCGTGTTCCTGCTCACTGCTGTCGTCCAGGGTGGGCCTGTTTAAATGCTGGTCGTGAAGGCTGGCTAATTCCTTCATTTTCTGTTTGATCCGGCCAACGTCGTACTGTATCTACGCAAATGAAATCAGCAAAACTGCAGTGCCGCCTGCCAGGCATCTGTCTGCCTCTGAGACGATCAGCTACACTCTAGAGCACAGGGTCCGGGCTTCAGCCCACTTGTAGTCTCCCTGACGCGTGAGCGACTTTGCATTCAGATTATCGAAATTCAAATCCCACTGCTCATGACATGGTGCTCGAGTCTCTCTCGCCAATCCAGGCCACTCCCACTGAAGCCCAAACCACCGGCTCACACCCCCTTTTCCGGTGGGGTGTAAGGCGAGTGACCCTAAGGCGGGATTACTTCCAGGTGCCTGCGTTCACCGTGTCGTCACGCTTCTTACGGCAAAAGCACCTTCACACGTGTCGGCGTCATACCATTACTTAAAAAAATAGGATCGCGTGAAACTAACATCCCACTTACTTCGTCCACTCCGTCCACCCACTTAGGGGGCGACCGCTTTGTCACGCCGATTGCTGCTTCTGGATCTAAGCTAATGCCCGACACCAGAGCCATACGGTCGTCGGCAAGCTACAGGGAAATAAAGGGACATGGGAAAAAAGTTACTCAGGTTCCATTTTGATCAGCACACTCTCACACCCTTTTAAGTGTCACTCCCTGAGAAGACCAAGAAATGTAGGAGTAAAGTGCACTTGCCTGTATCATAAGCTTGCTTTGGTACTGCTAGCATTTGGGACTGTTTTCCTATCTTTTCATGCACCAGTTCTTAATTTTCTTGGACATACTTGTGAACATGAATTTGACTTGATCTGGCTATAGAAATGTAATAAAAAAAATCAACAGAAGAGCCTTAACAGAAAGACCTCTTATCACTAGCACTACGTACGGACAGGAAGGCATGAACCTCAACAATTAATGCGAGCAGATACAAGTTAAAAAAAAAAAAAAATACGAGGCTACAAACGGAACTCACACAAAGTGTTCAGTAGCAGCAAGGTTTACTTACACACGTTTCGCTTATTTTGGAAATGGGACTGAGCCAGTCATCTTGGTCACAAGGTCATTAACCATGTGTTAAAATGTATCAAAGAACTGCCTGAAATGATCAGCAAATCACCCACCATGCAAAAGCAATCCTCAAAAATCTCAACGCAAGTCTGCCTGTCACTTCCTTTCTTCAGTTCAGTGTCCACACGCGGTGTTTTCACTTATTTTGAAATGATACCCAGAGCTCTGGTTCTTTTCCCGGGTCTCAGACACTGGCTTCGAAAACCTTGAAGACCCGGGGAGGGAAGGCCGGGCCTGGCTGAGTTAAGCTGCTGGCTTGCCTTGAGGCAGTGAACGGGTTGAGAGCCATCTGGAGGTGCCCTCCGGAGTTCAGAATTTATAAATGCCAGTTTCCAAAGATCCAAATGATGATTGAAAAATAATGGAAAACAGTAATATAAAAGTCTTTTACAGGTAATACTTTGTAAATGCCCTAAACCATACTGTGGCAGTGGGTGAAGAATTTATGTTGCTTTTCTCTCCCCCCCTTCCTTGCATGTACCTAAAGTTATGTTTTCATTCATTCAGCAAATACTTGTTTGCTTTTCTAATAAAGAAACAAGACAAGATTTAAAAATCAACAGATAAAGGGAAAAAACGTGACATAAGCAAAAACCCACATTCAAAGAATTCTTCTACGCTAAACAGTTTACAGAAAAATTCCTACAAGCAAATTGGCATCTTGCAGCTGCCCCCCCCCCCATCCCCCCCCCTGCCAGGCCCTGCCCCCACGGGCTTAGGACATTCTGTGTGTTCCCGGATCACACCTCGTGCAATGACCACACCGAAGACACCAGAACCCTCGTAACTGCTCCCTGAGCGTCTCTGAGTCGTGATTAAGTCACCAGCATTCCGCCACCGCGTGGACCCTACAGGACCACAGAGTCATCTCAGGTCACAGACAAACTGTGTGTCGTCCGACCTGCACAATCTGGGGCGCTGGGTCCATAAAGTGGCAGTTCTCAACCACAGCCACCCTGTCTGTTTTCAAGAGTTCACCAATAGGAATCTTATATTCTTTTTATTGTTTTAATCCTCACGGAAACTAGGTGAGCTAGGAACTGTTATTCCAATCTATAAATGAGGAAATTGAAACTCAGGAAAGTTAAGTAGCTTGCCCAAGGTCACAGAGCTATTATGTGACAGATTAAAACTGGGTCCAATGACTCCAGAGGCCCCATCTCCTCCACAGGCTGCCACTCATTTTGGCAGGCCCGTGAAATAGAATTGCAATTTGCTAAGAAAACAAATCAGGACAGCAAGCCCTCAGACTGAACCACCACCACAAAACACAGTCCTGGATCCACCCCCCCACCAAACCGTACCAGGGAGAGAGGACCAGCTCCCAGTGAGCACAAGAGTCTCAACATAAAGCGGCCTCTCTCACTGACCACCTGTGGGTACAGCAACGGGGCTCAGACCTCATCGTACACAGAGCAGGAACAGACCGGGAGAAGTCGAGCTGTTTATTCCTCAAACTCCTGCTCTGAAGTCACGGAAAGGTATGCAACTCTGCACAGGACATACTGACCAAGGCAGGAGGGACAGACCACACAGCCAACTCGTGCGGGACACAGAGCTGTGGGTCTGTCTCCTGGAGCAGAACCTGAACTCAAACCTCCAGCTGTTTATACAAAGCAAACCCCAAAACTGCTAAGGTACCTCTTCATGGGTCACAGAATTTCCTCGATGCCAGCTTATTATCTAATCTACCATATTTTATTAGTATATCATTTTCAATAGAGTAATACTTTAGGTAGGCTTTTAAGCTCATGACCTTTTTTGTACTGTTTTTACTGTTTATAAAAATACGGTAAACTAAAAAAGATATAGAGGTGGTATTCATCTAAATTTACCTGCGTAGTAATCAGTGTCGACTTTTCTGAAACAAATCGACTTTCCTGAAACTTCAATCACACGTGAAGTCAGCTGAAGTGGACCCACCTTTTTTAAGCGGTACCTGGTTTTACCCAAGAGTTGTGTCCACCACCCGCCCCCACCCCCCAAATGCGTATAAGTTAAAACTGGGGCCAACACGTTCTCTTTCAACGCTCTGAGGAAGCTTGCTAATTAAGAGATCCCTACCCGAAAGTGACAGATCCCAGCTCAAAAAGCTGGCCCTGGCTTCCCCACATTGGATCAGGATTTTGCCAGTAAGACAGTCTATGCAGTCTTTGGGGCTGCAAACTTTAAATATTGGAAAAATTGTCCCTTTCCTCATATAGTCTATAGCCATAGCTCATCCTGATAAAGAAATCCAGCACTACTCAGATGAAATGTGTCCTTTATTTTACCAGTGTGAATTCAAAATGAAAAAAAAAAAAACAAACCCACATCGTTTTGAGAAGGGAAAAACATAAGAGAAATGTCAACTACTTGAAACAGAAACAAATACGAACATTAACAAAATCTATGTTACATGCAAAACAATCACCCCCTTTCAACCTCACTTCACATTTGAAAACATGCTTTCTTATTTTCTTAAGATCCAGGATGATCCTGTCAGTTTTCAAGTTGCCCTTTCAGTCAAGACAGGCTTTTTAAAAAACTGCCAGATTTTTTATTCTCCTTGCTTATCCTTGCTGAACTTCAACTTAGTCCCCTCTCTGAATATATGATGATCCTGGTCTATAAAGCTTTTCTAAAATGAACTTGTGCTTCTGAAATGAAAACAAAAACAAAAACTTTTCTGTATTTTTTAAATAAAAAAAAAATCAGTGAAAATTCTGAGGAGAATTTCAGAATTCTTGTCTTTGATTTGGGGCTCTGATTTGGGGGTGCGCTGGACCCGGGGTCATCGATGCAGGAAAATTCCAACAGATGTTCAAAACCGCACGCCCACAGGGCTCCTTGCTGGTCTCCCTACAGTTACCTTTGCCCTTGGTCCACTTCAGATGCCGACACTTGTCCCTTAACGAGCACCAGACAGCACGGACAAGTTCCTGATCTACGGAAGGAACGCGCGCACACGCATCGTCTTCTTATAAATCCGGCTGCCGCAAACCTAGAGCCTTTCTACTCTTTGGAAACCCTGCCTTTACAAGAAGGCTGATTTGGTGTCCTGTAAGATTAAAGACACAGCAAAGCCTCCGCAGAGATTAGCAAAGTCTGACATATGCCCCCCGTCCCCACCCCACATCTGAACACAAATAAAATAAACTAAGTTCCGTCATAATGGATTGGTAACGAGAAACAATACTGACAATTCTGGATGGTTTGTGGCAGCGGGCACTTAGCAAGTCCTGAAGGGACGCTGGAACTCACGGCCTGGCCGCTCTCGCCTCCACGTGAGACAACCCAGGGGTGTGTATGATGAAGTCAGACCACAAGCGCGACTCGCTGGGCTCGAGACGGCTGGGGGACTTTGCTCACAGATGGTTAGGCCTCAGAAATCTCAGGGTTTTGAGGGAGTAAAAAAGCACGTGGATAAAAAGGAATCAGGGGTGTCAGCACTGCAGTGTGTTTGAGTTTTAAATCTGTGATCATTTAAATAGCGACTAACTTTTCTGGTTGTGAGACACTAAATGTCCAAAAGAGACACCTTTTTTTAAGTGTGTGAAAAATAAATAACAGAAAGATACAAAAAGAGAACAAAAACAAAAATCAGAGAATCCTACCACCCAGATATAAATGCTGCTGGTTTCACGGATTTTCCTTTTCTCTCAACTATTGTTCACACCCTTAAAAACTCAGGCAGCAATGATGGCCTGTGCTGTCGTTGTCGTCCTTCCACTGACTGGAGCCCTGTACCCCAACAACAAGCCCTCGGAGAGGACTGCCCCCTGTTGTACAAACATGGACACTAAGCCCGCCCCCCTGGATAGAGACTTTCCAAGCAGGTGACCAGCGGGCCCAGCCTGCGGCCCCCATGTCCCCACTATGTCACCGTGCCCTGCCCAGGCTACGTGCTTGGAGAGCTTGGCACTTACATCTTGTAATTTTTTATTATGTCCAATTATGAATTTTAAAGACCCAACAGCTTGGGAGACGACTTTGTTATAGGAAGAGAAGTAGATGAGAGCAGGGAACAAAGCAGAGGGCCAGACACCAGACACTTCTCTGGGTAAGAAAGTAAACGGCGGGTGTGCTTCCTCCTTAGGGACACCCCATTGCTACTTGTGGAGAAAGACGCAGAGCGGGATCCCCAGGGCGCAGATTTTCAAGTTGATCCGGGCAGAATGACAGTCTACCGTGGGCACCCTGTGAGGTGCCACCAGATGGCTTCACTCTGGGAGACCCGAGGGATGCGGTCAGGAAATTCTGCTCAGGCCTCAACTCCAGAGGGGTGGGCTTCTAACTCACACCCAGAACCCGTGTGTCACTCTCCCTATCCCCAGAAGACACCGACCCCAAGCCCTGCGGCAGTTGTGGTGAAGCAGGGCTCTAGACACCAAGCCCCAACACCCCCAGCTCCTAACCCAGCACCTGGAGCTGAATGGTAAGAAATGTGCCATTGTAATTAGCTGGGTCAACAATAAACACAAGCAATGAACGAAGTAGACAAAACCCAGGTCACGTACAATTCTGGAAGCTAACTTCATAAAAGATACAACGGTCCTGGACAGAGGACAAGAAGGGCCAAGTGAAGTGCTCACGAGGACGAGGTGGCCATGTGGACCCAGAATGAAGGCTGACTGAGTCTAGAGAATCCCAGAAGCACGGGAGTCGTGTGGGGCCAAGTGGCCCTCCAGGCAGCGTCTCTGGTGACAGGATGTGGAGACCCCCTTTAAACACCCAGAAGCTAAGAAGAAAAGCAGAAGGGCCTGCTGGTTCCCACTGTGGGTACCCAGTTTCTGAAGAGGGAGGCAAGACTGGAACTCGGCTCCCGGGGCAGACCCCTAAGTAACATGACCGTAGACGTGCTCCTCACGTGGCAAGTGGCCAGTGTTTCTTTGACTTCTGTTCTTCTGTGGTTTGTTATCTACCCCCCATCTCACACTTCCTTCTGGGAGCCGTAGCCCCGAACTGTTCAAGAAGGGGCTGCATCTAATCTAAAAGGCCTCCGCTCTCAGCCCCCAGGCCTTCATGCCTTTCCAGTCTGGTCGGCAAACCCAGGCACATCCTGTCCACTGTGCCCCAGAGACGCTTAACTCCACTGTCGGGGAGCTGCAGTCACTTCCTAGCTCTCCAGGGCTGGGGCCCCGGCCCGGGCCCAGTGCTGGCGGGGAGGCCAAGACACCGGGATCAATGAGCTACTCGCTTAAGGGTAGCTGTTTTTAAATACTAGGTTTTTTCTGTTTTGTTTTAATATATTTTTTTAAACATTTATTCATTTTTTAGAGACAGAGTATGAGAAGGGGAGGGGCAGAGGGCGGGGTGGGGGTGGGGGGTGGAGGGGACACAGAATCCGAAGCAGGCTCCGGGCTCTGAGCTGTCAGCACAGAGTCTGACGCGGGGCTCGAACCCATGGACCGTGAGATCGTGACCTGAGCTGAAGTCGGACGCTCAACCGACTGAGCCACCCGGGCGCCCCAAATACTAGTTGTTTTTTTCATGACAGAAGTAGTGCATGCACAGGTTTTAAAACCAGATATCCAACCTAAGAAAAGGGTATGCGATAGAGAGGAAGTTTCTCTTCCATCCCAGACTTTTCCTGGAAGGGATCCACTGTTAACTGTCTACTTTGTCTCTTCAGAAATTTCTCAGCACACCCCAGCGTAAATGGGAGTTGCTCTTCTCAAAAACAAAACCCAGAAGAGCGGGAACCACAGCTTCCACACTAGTTTGCATCAGGCTCCTTCCCACTCGGTGATGCGTCCCGGAGCTCAGTCGGCTGCGGCCCCGCGGATGGACCGCACCCTTCGAGGTACAGGGAATCAGGATGCTATCCAATTTCTTTAACCAGCTCTCGACGAAGGCTATGCAGCAGGTTGTTCCCCATCTGTTCCTACCACTGACTAGCTAAAACAGCTTGTAGAACGTACACGTAGATCTTCATCTACTAGTTAGGAGCTCCACTCGTTCTGAAGACAGTCACCCGAGTCCCACCTCGGTGGTCCTATCTGAATTGCAATAAACAAAACCCCCAAATACCTCCTCTCTGTTACTTTTTAAAAGGTCTACCCTCAGGAAAAAATATTTTTATCCTTCCACAGCGGAAATGGGTCAGAGAGACACAAGACTGACAGCCACAGTTCAATCCCCTTTTGCCTCAACCCTTTCATTAGCGCTTCTAGACTACAGTGCTAGGAACATGCACCCCGTCCGTCTTCTCGGTGAGTTGCTAGTTAAGTCTTGAAAAGGCCGAACGTGTGCTGCTGGGAAGGGAAGGGGGCAAAGAGGGGACCCTGCAGTGACGAGCACACACAGAGGGTCGCCGGCCTCACCCCGGCACGTGACCGTGACCATGAAGCCTCCCCGGCAGGCCCCCAGGTTGTGAGCCCGCTTCCTTGGGGCTCTCGCCAGACAGACACCACGTCCTCCGCACTCTACCTGAGCAGCCTTGCTTCGCAGAAAGCAAGCAGCACGCTTCGCAGAAAGCAGGGGGTTATACACACAATCCTAAAAACAATCTGGCTTTTTGTAAGCTCAAGGAAAGGCTCACTCAACCTTTACTATTTATTTCTCAAGTTGAGACACTTTCCCAAGCGTAGCAAACAATTGTTCCTTAAACTCTTCTCTAAGCCACCAATTTACCTGGGGTGAAAATATATTAAGACATCCTGAAGATCAAATTGATAAACACAACAATTATGAGTAATCAAAAGAAACGCTAAAATGTGTATCAGTTCTGTTAGTATTCTGTATATGACCAAAGACTTCAAAAAAAAAAAAAAAAGACAGAATTTTATTAACTAACATACAGAAATATTCAAAACACAATACCTCGTCCAGCTCCTGAAGAGACATGTTGTTCCCATCAGTCCCATCCAGTTAGGGATAGCAAAAAAGAAAGAAGGATGGGGACAGACAGATAAGGCATGGTCAGTTGAGATACACTTTGATTTTAACCAGCTCTAAAGTTGACTAAAAATAAAGATCCACTAACCAAGGCATTTAAAAAATCTCCCCCTTTTGATTGCTCCTTTAAAAAAAAAGAAAAAAAGCTACATCAATACACATGTATTTTTTTTTTTATTTACCGTGATTGTTGTTTCGGTGAATGAGATAGGAAACAGTAAGCAGTTGTAAAAATTAAAACACCATAAAGCAAATAAAATACACTTGCTTTAGTCTCACAACAATATAATGCTAATCTGTTCGATCAGTATCAAATAGCACATACAATATTCTAAATTTCCCTTAGGAAGATACAATAATTTGAGAGCAAAGCTAAAATGCAGTTTTACCGGGTCAAAGAAGTGTATATTTTAGCATGTAAATGAGCCCTGCAAATGCAGCAGAATTAGCAAATGGACAACCCACAGAAATGGTCTATGGCTGCGTTCAGATCATATTTGAGTGACCACACGTGTAAGGTCTCTACAAATTCAATCCCGCAGACACGGCTTTCTCCGCGGTAATCAGCCAGCCGAGAAACCCTTCTTCCCCGGAGAGAGACACAGGTGGTAAGAGAAAAGAAAAACTCTCCCCATTTGCTTGCTATTTATTATTATTAGTCTAGAAAGCGCACAGTTATTGGTAAAGCTATTATCAAAGCAAGTAAACAAAACAAAACAAAACAAAACGAGAACGAGAGATTTTCCTAAGGGGGGAACAGGGAGGAAAAAGCACCGGCAGCCAGAGGATTAAGTTTCAATTTAAAACTAAAGGTTCTTTTTTAGATCGACATGGAACTCTAGCTTCTGAACAGATATTTACCAATGATAGATAATCTAAAGAACTAGGTCTTTTTTTTTTTTTACTTTTTTGTGTTATTGATCACTGAAATAATTTGTGGTAAATTTCAATCACCAACTGTGTGTTTTGTTTTTTTTTTTTTATGTTCAGCAGTAAATTTAGAAAATTAAAAAACGTAAGTTCCTTATTTAAAAATTAATAGTGCAAATGAAACTGGTCTGTCAGGACCAAAATATTATTAAACAATGACAGTAATAAAAAGTGTAATCAAGCAGTATTCCTCCATGTAAAAATTGAATTAGCTGACATTATAAAGCTGAAAGTCGTCTTCATTCCTTCTACAACTTGCCACGAGAACAAAGAGAATGATATTTATATACACACCCTGCCATAACCGGAGTACTAGAAAATTTTAATAGAGAAGACAGTGTCAAATGGAAATCTGATTTAATTACCTTTTGCTTTAAGAAGAAAAAAAGACAATGTTCTTATTTTTTAAGAGCTTAACATTTTCATACAGAAAGCACTGCATTGTTTTTATTAACAGAACAGGACAGAGGGCAGAACCCCTAACTTCGGCATCTCAGCCTGTACCTCTGTCCCTTCTGCGGTGGCTACTTGGCATCGAATCTTCGAACAAAGTACCACCGCGAGCCTCGGGTAAGGTCTCTGCTACACGTGAGCCTGTCCTCTTGGATTATTAACCCAGCACACACTCTGATCTTTCGGTTTTTACGATTACTGGCTGATAAGAGGTGAAATCAGAATCACGGACTAGATAAAGCCTCTTTTTGTTGTAAGTAAGAAAACTAAGCTGCAGAATGTATAAATCCATTTTCCCAGCGTCACAGAGCTTTATGGCTCAGAAGGGGGACGACAGACCCAGGTGTTCAGGCCTCTTCCCCGCGCCCCCCCCCCCCCCAGCATCTCTAATTTTATTAACAGTTCAGGAAATTATTAGTGATAGTCAGCTACTACCGTAACACATCGGGAATTAAATTCAGAGGTCAGCTTCCCAAAGAGTCCCCACCTACCTCCCCCCCATTTTGCTACTTAAAAATAGAGGGTGTTCAAAACCCCCCCTGCCATCAAATTACCAGAAAATCTGGTCAAGAAACAAATTAAAACATTTAGAATTACCATGAGGAAAAACCAAAATACAGCCAAATGAAAACACGTTACTACACATCACCACCTTCTAAATCTTTACAATGTCTAAATCTAGGTTTTTGACCTGCCAATGGCATATAACCAAGCAAATATTGAAAACTCCAAGTAGCATGTGGAATTTATAGTCTAACGAACTTTCTACATAAAACTGAAAAATAAGTGGAAACCCATCTGTGTTTACTCAGGAAGTCTGGAAAAGTTGAGCAAAATGACTTGGAAGCACAGGTCTATGCTATCGTGATATTTACTTTATTTCCGTTACTGCCAAAATAAAAGTTTGCTTCTCTTTTATCCAACAAAGTACCCTTATTCTCAAGTAAGCCTCACTGCTCAAAGGGAATCTTTAGGGGCAGGAAAGCAAACAGCTCTAAAGAGAAATATACAATGATTTCATACTTGGATTCTAAAGACAGAGGACTAATTTTCCAACAGACTCAGTGTGGACTAGAACCTTCAATATGCTAGTAAAAACGCATTTATGCATGGCTGGAGAGCAAGACACAGAAAGATGCTATCCTACTGTAAGGAAAAAACACCCCCAAGACTTAAACAATGGGTCCTTCCACATTCCGGGATGTGCAGCGACAAACAGTACTGCAGCCCAGTGGGTTAGCACAGGGCTCTAGGGCCAGGTTGGCCCGAGGCCCCACCCCAGCTCCCGGACTCTCTAGGTGGGGGGCACTGGACAAGCTCCCTAACGCCCTCCAAACCTTAGTTCCCTTATCTGTATCGTGAGAAAAACAACAACACCCATGTGACAAGAGCTCTGTGAGGCTGCATACAGAAGGTGCCCACATGCCCGGAGCTCAGAGCCAGGCACATAGTAAGCTCTCAATAAACCTTGGCTTACGTTACAGTCAAGACTGAAGGACTTCAGGTTTCTTATAACCTTAGTTAATCCTCAGTATCTTTTCTCCCCCTAAAGCACACCATGGTTTGTTAAAAATAATGCGGTTTCAAACTAATCTAAGACCAATTAACTCCAGCTTCCATTGATAGATTACGCATTATTTTAAAGCACAGGATAGATCAGGCAAGTCGACACTAACCGAGTGGCTCCAAACCCTCTCTTAGACCCATTCCAGACCAAAGGCGTCACATGGCACCTCATCAAGATCAGAACAGCAACTCAACAACTACTTTTCATTCATTCGTTTGAGACTTCACACATTTTCCTGAGTGATTATTTTACTTTGTAAATTCACTTGAGCTCCTTAAAGCCAAGCTGCCTGTAACTGCTTGAATGAGGCGGTGCCTTCAACCCTGCGCTTGGCTGATACAACGTCAAAGTTAGGGCAGCAAAGTCCTGGAGCCACTTCCAAGGATTTTTGCACGACGCTGGCCCAGCGGGCACAGCGACGCTGTTGACTAGTTCTCCTTTTCAAATTGAAGCTAGGGCTCCTAGGGCTGTGTGCCTTGGTCAGGGGAAACCATGTACTGGACCAGAACTCAAGAAGGCATTGTTGAATCCATACGGCCCTCAGAAACCACCTAACTCAAACCCCTCAACTTATAAATAAGGCAAAAGATGTCGGAAGAGACCAAGGAGCCTAAAGACACATCCTGAGAGTCAGCCACAGAGTGAGACTTAACCCTAAACTGCCAGACTCAGAGTCCAGTGCTCTTTTCCTTTATTTCACACTGCCGTGAGGCACAACAATGATGGGGGATCTAGGACTGAGGCCCAAACACAATGAATGAGAAACGCCAACAATTGCATTTTGCTGCAAGTCTAAAAAACAAAACAGAACAAAACAAACAAAATCAACCCCTGTCTGTTTCTAACAATTAGTTTTACCAATATCAATACAAGCAAAACCACAATCAAGGAGAATTTTGTTCAGCTCTGGCTGCTAAACTTTAAAAGGCATAGAGAAAAACTAGATTTCATTCACAGGCAAGAAACTTAACCAGGCTGTGTGAGCCGGGGCTGCTGAGCTAGATAGAGAAAGCTCTCGGCAAGGAGAAGGCTGCAGGGTTATCAGGCAGAAGAAGGAAGAGGCTTCCCGTGTCAGAGACCCTGAGGGCCAGAACCAGAGCTAGGACCACAGGATACGAGGTACAGACTTGGGGTGCATGCAGGCAAAGGCTGTTTGGGACTGACTGGCTGCTGGATTCCCCTGTAGCCATCACAGAATGTGGTTGAGGAAGGGAGGCATAAGGGTTATCACAGCCGGGATGTCGGGTCAAGGATCTTTAGGTCTCTGCTGGCCCTGGGGACTCGGCTTGCTTTGTCGCTGCACATCCTCCTTAAATTCCTGCTTAGCTGTGACAGATTTGCCCGAATGCTGCATCAACCTGCTTCAGCATGCATGTCTACGGGCGCACAGAGCAAGCCCACCGTCGCCACCATAGAACTTCTGGGTTTTTTCCCCTTAAACTAGGATGCAGTGAAATGCATGTTTAAGTTTCTTGAACGATATGGCTTTGGGTGTCCTGTGTTTTGAGGTGTGTGAGGCACACACGTGCACACAACCTTCTAATCAAATCAAAAAATCACAGCCTTTTCCTTAAATAAGGATGTGAAAATTCAGCTTGAAAACTTGAAAACAAAAGCCCCCTAACCCCCCTCCCCCAAACCAGCAGTTCGATGTGATTTTTCGATTTATTTTGGGTTGTGTGTGAGGTAACAAACACACATGGAAATCAACTTCTGCAGCTTTTTCTTCTAGCTAGGAACTAGAAATTTCAGGTTATGATTTTTTTAAATTAAACTCTAGAATTTAGTTGCTTCCTTTTTCATGAATCTGAGTTTTATCAGATATTTACAAATTGCCTCCTTTTAATTATTTTGCTCACGTTTTTAATATGCCCTGTATATATCTTTTAAGTTTTTGTTTATAATTTTTCAAACATACTGAAAAATATGTAAAATGTATGTATAGTGTCACCCCACATATTCATCAGTAGACTTAACAACCAGTAACATTTCGCCTTATTTGTCTCATTTGTGGGGGGTTAAATATACAAAGTAAGTTGCATTTTACTCATTTCACTACTCAACATTTCAGTTAGGTATTCTCTAATAAAATTAACATATTTGATTAATTATAATTAGCTTAATTAACTAATTATTTCTTAATGTCACCTAAGACCCAGCCCATGTTCAAATTTAATAACTTTGATTTTGATTGGCTACATGGTTTTGAAATTTGCAATTCAGAAATGAGGTGTTAAATTCTCTATGAGCTAGACATGCAGTGAAAAATGCTGCAGAAGTTACTGGATAAAGTTTTAAAAAATTGTGTTAGACATGGCTCCCCCCCCCCCCCAAAATGCTTATAGCACTTTTCCAACTTCCAGAAAAGTTGAAAAAATCATACCCTCTACTTAGTCATGTTAACATCTTGTCATGCTTGATTTTGTGTGTGTGTGTGTGTGTGTGTGTGTAGAACAGTTTCTGGTGAATTGATTGCAAGCAGACTGAAGATGTGTTACTTCACCCCCGAACACTCGAGAAAAATTTGACATGCCATGTGTTTCCTTAATGCACACAATTAAAAATATTAATAGGTGGGGCTTTTTAATTCTAACCTAAGCAAACCATTTTTGTTTACTTGCCAATTCTATTTTTTAGATAGTCTGAATTGACTACACGGATATTTTAAATGATCTGATTGCTTCTAAGCTGAGAAAAATTTCAGAGACTAATATCATCATGTAACATTTTAAATGGTGAAACATACAGAAAATATCGTTCTAATGTTCTGACTTAGATATGTATAGTTTGATTCAGAAACCGATTTTCCAGAAATTGCCCGAGTTAGCTAAATATATCTATACCTTTTTTGACATATCTAATTTTCCAAATTATAGACTTTAGCTATCCATGTTTAATTCTTTGACTTAGCTTATACGTATATTTTCTAATGGCCTACCTGAGAAAACCAATTTAAAAATCGGTCTGACTCAGAGATGCACTTTTAAAAAGCTGCCCGGCTCAGACACCAGGTTTTTAAACTGGCTGACTTAATGATTAATAGTAACGATAATAAAAGTCTCATGTTACCCAACAGTTCAGGGTGTTTTGAACTTTATACGATGAAAAATTTAAAAGCAAACAACGTTGTTTCAATAAATTAAAACCGATACCTTAGAAACATTAACCCGAGTTTTGGTTCTGTTGTTCGCCTCCCCCCCCCGCCCCCCGCCCCCCATCAGGTAGCATAAAACCAAGCATTTGAGGAATATGCAATTTTTACATCTTATTTGATAAAACTAAAGTTCCACTGAGGAATTTTATTAATTCAGTTTCTACTCCCGAATTCTTGGCTTATTTCAGAGCATTCTTTTCAAAAAATCAGCACTGGAATTAGCCCGTTTTCATTTACACCTCTTTCGGTACAATACCCTTTCTTCTTCGGTTTATAAATGCAAAAAACAACTTCAAATTCTTAAGTAAATACAAATCTAAACATACTCCGTCCCTGTTTTCTAGGCCTTTTGACCTGAATTTGCACGATTTCATTCCTGAAACGGTGCACACGCGGCTTACAACAGCTTTTCCATAGAAGCAATATGGCCAAAGACATTTTCCACTTGTGAGTTACAAAAAGGAAAAACTGTCTTTGTCACTCATCAAGACACATGGCATGATTTTTCTGAAGCATTCAGTAAGGCCATAAAGGAAAAAAATTAAAAGGTAATACAGTCCCTAATAGGTGAAAGAACTGTGAGGTCCCCAGCGCTGTATATTTCAAGTATAGTCCCTCAGAGTCTGGTTTGGGGGTGACTTTATTTCCTTCATCCTGCAAGGCTGCTTCTATTCAAACCTGGCCTGTTTATAGCAAGGAGCACCCCCCCCCCCCCCACTACAAACTAGTTTCCTAACTTCACTTTTCAATTTAAGATCTTCCAGAGCTAATCACGGTCTTGCACAGACCATGCAGCCCGGGCCCTGATTTACCAGAGCAAGAAAGAGCCAGAAACTGAAGCTCAGAAAAGGTAAGCAGACCTCGTCAAAAACAAACAAAAAAAGCCCCTCGGCAATCTTCCCAGGCCCTCCCTCTAAAAGATCCTGCCGCTGCGCTAAAGAAAGGTTCAGATTAATTAAATCAAAAAGCATGTGCTATTCTGAAGGTTAATTTTCACATACATACATGTTTGTTTGTTTTTTTTTTTTTTTTTTTTTTTTAAAGTTCGAATGGAGGCAGAAGCTTAATTTCCTGTCTGGGAAATGGAAAACGAAGAACCTAGCACCTTAGTCTCCCAAACAGGAGCCCCCAGGAAAAACAGTGAAGCAATTATTCATAGGGAACAGGGCCCCACACAGGGCCGCGAGGCCATTAAAAGAAAACGGGTGAAACGACAACAAAACAAAACACACACACACACACACACACCCCAACTGCTTCCTCATTTGGGGGAGGGTGTCGTTCATTTGCAAAGATACGGGCTCGGCGATCTTGCAACCCAAAGTGAGGCTCCGTATGGGGGGGGGGGGAGGGCGGGGGCTTAAACACAAAACGAGACAAAAAGGCTTCCGGAAGGCCCCAATTTTTCCAAATCTCCGTGTTAAAACACATGTAAATCGGAGGCGGCCTGTCGGGCAGTGACGCCCGGGCGGGAGGGAGGCGGGGGAGGAGGGTTGCGGAAGTGAAGAGAGAGAGAGAGAGGGCAAAGGCAGAGGTGAGCAGGGGCCTAAAACTGTTTTTGTTTTCGCTTTTTCTTCCCCATCCAGGGTTGTACACGTCCCCGGCCCCTCGCCCAGAGACCTTCCACTTCGGATTATTCTTAGTCTCATTCTTCTTCTTCTCTTTTTTTTTTTTTTTTTTTTAAACAGAGAGACAGACAAGAGACAGACAGACAGGCAGAGCCGCTGTGCACACGGTGCGTGTGTCGGAGAGGCCGCCGGGAGACTCACCGCAGCAATGCTACGTGAATGCAGAGGGCTGGAGGTGGTGTAACTACTCACTTGCTCGGCTAACAGCTGCCGGTTTTGGATGGAATTATTCCGCAACAACAAGAAAGCGTCGGTTAAACGCCTGGTGGCCATGTCTCACCCTTTGTGACCCCCCGCTCAGGGGCCCCCCGCCCACTTAGCACTCCTGGTTTGTTCACTTTTCTTGCTCTTGGCCTGGCCGGGTCGGGCCCACCCTTCACAGACACCTGCCTGGACAAGGCCTCGAGCCAGGCGGGCGCAGCCTTGCGCTTCGCCCAGGCGCCGAGACCCCTCCCCAAATAACCACCTCGGCTTTCCAATTGTCTGACTCCCCCTACTCAAGGCCTGCCTTCGATCTCTAAGCACTTAAATCCCCCCAATCCTCGCCTCGCTAGCCAACGTCCCAGAGACCCCACCCCAATCCAACCTTGGATCTACAAGCGTCTCACTCGCCAATCCGGCGGTGGACTGGGAGGCCCTGAAGCCCCCTACCCCCCTTAGTCTCGGAGACCCCCCCAGGGGCTGTGCCCCCTACCCCTAACTTGGCTCACACGTGTCCAGGCCGTGCCCTGAGGCCTGCCTGTGACTCAGTTTCCCCACCAGAGGCCTGGCCTAGGCCTCCTTTGGACAAGCCGAGGCAAGGCCTGGGCCCTGAACTCCAGGGCGCCTGGTACTCCCTTCTTGGGCCTCGTCTGGGCCTGCTGAGGCCCGGGCCCGACCTCCTGACCCCGTCCCTCTCTGGGCGGCCCGGTCCTCCACTGCCACAGCGGCCTGCGGGCCTCCAGGAGGGCAGCAGGGCCTGCCTCCCCGGCCTCCTCACTCCTCTTCTCCGGCTCCCTCCATCCCCGGATCTGACTGCAGCTCAGCCCCGGGCCGTTTCCGTGCTGTGGTCCCGGGTTCTGGCGTCCCCCCTGGCCCTCTTCCTGTCCGTCCCTCGCGAGTGCCCCCCTGCGACGTTCGCAAGGCTTGCTCGCAACGTTCCGGGCGCGGGAGCTCCCTGCCCCACCCCTGCCCCGGGGCACGGGAGCGCTCCGCCCTCTCCCGGGGTGCTCCCGGGGCGCCCGCTTTCCCCCTTCCCGCACCGGGCCCGGGGCTCGGGGAGCGCGCCAGCGGGCTGGCCCGAGCCTCAGGAGCGCGGCCCCCGGGGCTGCAGAGCGCCCCCGGGGGCCTTGGCGCGCGCATTAGAGTGGAGTTGAGCGGCAGGCAAATTTGGGCCCCAACACTGGCGAAGTTTGAGGCGCGCTCAGAGTTGGGGCGGGAGAGCAAAAGTTGGAGACGACTGCCTCTGGAGGCCGAGCACGCTCCACTGCAGGCGGCGGCTCCGGCTCGCTTTTTTTTTTTCTTTTTTTTTCAATACTGTGAAAAAAAAAAAAAAAAAAAAAAAAGATGTATCCGAAAAACAACCAGGAGGGAAAAAAAAAAAAAAAAGCCAAGCCAGAGCTGCAGGCCGCCCGGGGCCGAGCCGCCGCCGGCAGTCGGGGGTCGTGGGGGGCGCGCGCCCTCCCTCCCCGGCCGCCGCTTTCTGTAGGGGGCACTGCAGGGTTGTGCAATCTCGAGTGGGAAACTTCCCCGAAACTTGGACGGCCCCCCACCCTCCTTCCCCGAACGCCGTTTCCCTGCGCGGAGGGGCCGGGCCCCGCGCCCCACGGCCGCCCCGACGGTCTCCCCGCGCGCCCCGCTGTCCGGCCGGCCCGGGGCAGGGCTGGGGCGGGGGGAGGGCGTCCGGGCAGGGGCCCCGCGGGGTACCGAGAGGCCCGAGCCCCGCCGGGCGTGTGACCCGGGGCCGAGGCCCGAGCCGGGCGCCGCGGCGGGGACGTGGGCTGGGGCGTGGGGGGCAGCGGGCCCGGGTCGCGGAGCCGCGCGGCGGCGGCGGCGGGGAGGACACGCGGGCGGGGGTCCCGGCAGCGGGGTCTCCGCCGCGGGAAGCCGCCCCGACCCCGGCTGCGGGCCCTCACGCCCGCACCCGCTCCCGCGTCGCCCCAACTTGGCACACGCGTGTGTGTGGCGAGCGTTTCCTCGTGCCGAGCGCGACGGGGAGCGGAGGCCGGGCCGGCTCCCGGGGCAGCGGCGCCGAGGCGGCCGCGCGGCCCACACCTGCCGGGGGCGCGTCCGCGGGGGTCCCGGGCCGGGGCGCCCCTCACGTCCTCGCCCTGCTCTAAAGGACCACGTTCCTACGTGTCGCTCGTGAAACTAAAAAGGAACGTCAAGAAGACCTTGGGGAACCAGAAAAATGCATCAAAGCGAAGGAAGCGGGAGCGCCGAAGAGCCGGGCCGGGGAAGGGGCTGCGGCTTGCGGAGCCGGGCGACGGCGGGGGCGCCGACGAGGGGCGGACCCCGCGACCCCGCACGACGCGCGGGCGGACACCCGGCGCCGCCGCCCGCCCTGCGCGAGGCGGTGGCGGGAGGGGGGTCGCCGACCCTGACTTAGCTCGTGCGGGGGCCATTCGGGGAGCCGGGGTGCACCCCGAAAATTATTTGCTCGTTTGGTCCCCCACCAGCCCCCCAGCGATGTGATCACACCCCCCGCCCCCGGTCCCCTCTCCCGGCGCACGGTCAAGCCCCCCTCTCCGTCCGCCCTCGGAGAACACACATTGTGAATAAACAACCGAGCCGGTGTTTCGGTCGGAACATCAGATTAGAAATGTGGTCCGCACGCTGTTCCTTTCTCTTGAGCACACTCATCACCTTGCAAAGCAGGCCCTTGTTTACTTCAACAGGCTCTCTCTCCCCGGGGCTAGAGCGCGGGCTTCCTCCTGGCAGGGGCCGTGTTTTATTCATCTTTGTACCCACCGCCATCGCACCTGGCTTGGAAGAGGCTCTGGATCGATGTTTATTAAATATGCGTATGAATGAACGAGAGCCCCGCGTTTTAGTCCCCAAACTGTCTGACCTCCGTCGAATGACTTTAAGCCTTTAGCGCCCTTATCTGTTAAGAAGGGGGGGGGGGTGGGCGAGGAGGGGAATGTGGGGCTTTAATAATCCTTGTAATCCGTGCCCTGTCTACCTCTCTGGGGCTATTGTGAACATCAAGTAAGATAGGTGAAAACCTCTGTAAACCATCAGATGCTGAGCAAATACCATATAGGATGGTTATTCATTCATCCCCTTCGCTGGGAAAGCTTTTAACAAAGTAATTCCCGGGCTTGTTTTTCAGCAGACGGTGGTCGCCCTTCCTGGTCAGTCTTAAATATTTATTGCAGGCCAATCTCGTTCTTACACTTAGGAAATCAATCAGGCTTCCATTTGTTTGAGAGAAATGAACAGTGCTCGCACACATAAATAATGGAAGAAAAATCCTCGTATTCCCAAAACAGCCACCCCAAGCAGCCCAAGAGCCCAACAGCACGGGGATCATGAAGAATCCAAGAGATTGGCAAAGGCAATGCCGTGCAGCTCTAAGCCAGCCGCAGCCAGGCACGGGATTGTGTGCATGAAACAGTGTTAAGTGAAAAGAAGAGGGCCCGGGAGGGGACAGGCACACTGGCCGAGACTGTATCCATGTATGCCCTGACCCATATTGGAAGCGGGGGGGGGGGGGGGGGGGGGGAGGATGTAAATCATTCTATTTGAATGTTCCTTGGCTGTTTAATTTTCCTGTCAAGTGGCTTAAGCCTGATTTTTTTTTTTTTTTTTTTTTTAAGCATTCCCTCATGGCCAAGTATGTGTTTCCTTGGAATTGAAATCTGGGTTGATGGTTTTATATTTTAAAAGCTTTCATTGTGACTCATTCTTGGCCCGGGATAGGATTCTGTAATACTCCCCGAGCTCAAAGAGCCTGGGTGTCCTGTTTCTTGGGCTCCGTTCATACCCACTTTCTAGCATTTTGCCAGTGGATCCAAGAAGTCACTTTTGGAGACAAGTGTTTTATTGTGTTCCTGTCATCTTCGTCAGTGTGGAAGGGAACCAGAAACATGGAATTTCCCGGCCGAAGCCAGAGGACGGCAGGGGCCGGAGAAGGTTTTCAAGCGCTGACGAGTTCGTGGTCGGACAATATGGGTCAGCAGTGCGAGACTCACGCTCTGGTGAAGTAGTTGTAGGGGCGACGAGGCCGGTGAAGCCCTTATGTGGCCCCGGCATCTCGTGAGTGCTCCACAAACGGGCAACGCGGTTTGTGACAGCAGCCGCCTTGCTGACACACAGAAGGCCCTGCTCACACAGGCTCTGCTCTCCCCGGAAGGCAGCGTCCCCAAAGTGCAGGGCATCGTGGTGGGACCTGGGCACGCTCCGAGCACATTTGCAAGATTCCTGTTCTGTGGTTTGGGAATCCAGATGTGTCTATAATGCACTCTCATGTTTGAGACTGTTTAAACAGTCTCACGTAGACACCTTTTGACTTTGACCTTTTTAGCGCCTATCGAAAGACAGATGGTCATTTTTTTTTTTTTTTTTTAATCAAGATGAACAGCAAAAGCCTGATACATACCGTGTTTGCACAGATCTGACATAACAGGCAGGTTCTGGCCAGATTTAGGAAACAGGAACTTGATGTTCCATCTCCCCGAACAGCTCCTCGAAACCTTGAGTGTTTCCAACCTCAGAGAACTCCCCCTAGCTCCGTCCTCAGCCACGACGCCTCTCCCGAGCAGAAGAGCTCCAGATAGAGGCAACAGTTCTGTTTTGTCCCAACTCCATTTTACCAGGTTTTGAGACCAGACGGTTCAGTTCAGTGGGCATTTCTACAAACCTGGCAGCGGCCGGGTCTCGCTCTTGCCAGGCGCCGCTAGAAGGGGTGAAACGGAGCAAAACCCTGGCCTTCAAGGAATTTGCCGCGTGCCCCGACTTCACCCGCACGCCGGTTCTTACAGCCAGCCTCCACGCTGCGGCCGCGGTGACCTTTCCAAAGCACAGAGCTCATCACGTCACTGCCTGATTGAGGCCCCGGAACGGCTCCCTCTGGCCCACACCCGCGACGCTCAGCAGAAAACAGGTGCCCTCTAAGCCAGGCCCTCACTAATAGTAACTAATGATGGTCTTTTCGTGGTTGGCAGAAAAAAAAAAAAAAAAAAAAAAATGAAGTTAATTGATGGAATAGTGTCCATTTTAGGTGTTACTTTCCTCACTCTTCTTAAGCCTTTGGACCATATTACCCCCTGGCTCTCCCGTACTACCGGACTATAGCTGATCGGTCCAGCATTCTGGATTTCATTACTTTTTTTTTTTTTTTTTTCACATATCAACATTTCCTCGTGTTCTGCCTGTAGCTGAAGTGGCTTCTCGACACGGTGGAGTGTCCCCTGGGATGGAGGCCTGGCATTCGAGGCCCTTCTCAACAGGCCCCCCGGAGGGCTAAGCTTTCCGGGGCCTGGATTTCAAGTCTCCCCCGTCGGCTTGGCTGACTCTTCCTTCAAGATTTCGTCCCCTCTGTTGCCTGGTGTAACAAATGCTTGGGGGAATCGGTGAATTCGCGGATTGAGAGAAAGACGAGACTAAATATTTGAAGTACCCAAGAGTACCAGGCGGTCGGTACCCTAAATGGGCGGCATAGATAGAGAGTACGGTGACCCTGTCTCCCCCGCCCCCCACCCCCTGGCACTGGCTGTGACTCCAGCCACACTAACCTTCTTACCTCAAACCTTAGCACGGGCTGGCCCCTCTCACCTGGGCTCTCCATGTGACTTGGCTCCTTCTCACGAGTCAGGTCCCAGCCCACCCCCCTAGAAAGTAGCCCCCCGACTACTTGCCCGTGTCCTTGGGAAAGGACTGGCCTCCCCCGGGGCCCTAGGCCCATCACACCATGTACCCACACTCCGTCAACTTCAAGACTCAACCAACGTCTAACCTCATGGCTTTTGGTCTTTGAGGCCGAGGAAGAGACCTCTCTGATAGTAGCTCACACCAGCGAAGGATATCTTTGGCACTCCTCTCTCTCTCTCTCTGTGTCTCTCTCTCTTTTTTTTTTTTTTTTTTTTTTTCCAGGACAATGTTGACACATATGTACTCAAATAAATCAACCTTCCCATCTTAACCATCTCCCTTGGCAGGAACAATAAGTTGATGTGCCAAAGCAGGACTGACCTGTATGACTCAACCCTTGAAAAATATAAAGGAAATCATTGTGTTTTCATGGTAACAGGTATTGAGACACAGAGGGCTCGTCCATTTCTAGTTTTTTCCCATGGCTGTAGCCACTGACCTGTTTGTTGTATGCTGTGTGATGGGCGAGCACAGAGCTGGGCTGTAGTCCTCTCCAGATGCCATCCCCGTAGCGTAGCTTTTTATGGGTCGGGACCCCTTTGGTTACATGTGACAGAACCCAAATCAGATTGGCTTAAGCTTAAAAGCAAATATCGTGGCCCAAATGACTTAACAACAACCGAACAACAGCAAAAACAACCTCAGCAAAGCTAGATCCAGAGGGTACATGATATGAACAGTCTCTCTCTCTCTCTCTCTCTCTCTCTCTCCCTCTCTCTCTCAGCCCTTCCTTCCTCTGTGTTGGTTTCATGCTCAGGCTGGCTCTCCCCAGGAGGTAGCAAATTGATATCTTGAAGCTCTGCTGTGGTATCTCACAGCATAGCAACCCCAGAGGAAGGACACTACTTTTCCCTAATGAGTCCAGCAGAAGTTCTAGAATTAACTCTCACTGACCTGTCCTGCGTCACATCCCTATCTCTAGACCCTAAACCCTCAACGGAGGCCAGAAAGCAGCGATCATCTGATCAGTCAGGCCTGAGTCATGTGACGGCGTCTGGACTCAGGAAGGTGAGGGTGTCAGGGTCAGAGCCGCTCAAACAAAACGCAGTACACATTTGCCTTTTTTGAGATCAGTGTGTTGGACCCAAGAAAAGGGATATTGGGTGCTCAAATGCAACAGATTTCTGCCTTAGGCCAGTTTTCCATCCTTGCTCTGTGCCCTTTACACATCACCATCTGCCTTTCCTTGAAACTCCCTCCCCTGACTTCCAGCACTTTGGGTGTGACTGGTTCTCCTCCACAATCCCTCTGTCACCCAGCCCCCGAATGCTGATTTGCCCCAGTCTTTTGTCCTTGCTTTTCTTTCTTTCTTTCCTTTTTCAGTTACTTATTTTATTTATGTTATTTTTTCGGAAAGAGAGAGAGAGCTGCGAGGAAGCAGGGGAGGGACAAAGGGAGAGAGAAAGAATCCCAAGCAGGCTCTACACTCGGCGTGAAGCCCCACACGGGGCTCAAACCCACCACCCCGGGATCATCACCTGAGCCGAAATCCAGAGCTGGACGCCCAATCGACTGAGCCACTCGGGCGCCCTGTCCTTGCTTTTCTTGTCCTATCAACCTGCTGTGGTTTCAGGTGCCGGCTACCTGTGGGCTGTCTCCACGGATGCCACCCTCTTCTCTCGTTGCTCATTCTGAACACATTCTGGCCGCACAAAGCTGCCTGGGTGTCCTACAGAGGCCACACCGGTCCCTGGTGCCTCTATCTCTTGCTTTCTCTCCAAAGTTCGGGAGCAGACCTAGAGAAGAGTTTTCTTTGGCTCTCTATTAGATGTGACTTCGCTATTCTCCCCTGAGGGCACGACAGGGAACCCCGGCTTCCCATCTAGGGATGCTCCTCCTCTGTTGCAGATCTCCATCAATGGCACTACTCGTCATTTGGTCCCCAGAAATAGATTCGGTCCCCTTTGTCACCATCCGCCGCGGGCAACTCCTCTTTGCCCGAGCCAGTATACCACTCCCGACCAGATGCCGCCATGTCTGTGGCCCTTCCCCCTTTCCCTCCCCATGGCCACTCCATTGGTCTCGTCCCTTTTGCCCGGAAAATCACAACCACAGCCAATCTACCCGGTCTCCACGCTCCCAATGCTGGTCCCCGCTGCGGGACAGTCTCTAAACCATCACCCTTCTGCAAAGACCCATCGGTTCATGTTCCTCTCCCAGTCAGACACTTGCTTTTTCACCCTGCTGCCTACAGGAAAAAAATGAACTCCTTAACTTTGCCTCTAAAAGCCTGAAGTGCCCATGGTCTCTCGAGCTACACCTACTGCAAATCCTGTGTCCTGTGGAACATTCTCTGCCCACTCTGTGCTTACGGTTTCTGTTCCTTTTGACATGTGATATCCTCTGCCTGGAACAGGTGCCTCCATTTCCACCCTCTTCGCCTGGAAACTTCTCAAGATCAAGCTCAGACGTCACTGGTGAGGCTTCCCACCCTCCCCCGGCCCCCCGGCCCCCAGGGACCGTCAGTCACTTTCACTTCTTGGAGCACAAAGCCCCACGTTCATTCATGGCCTGCAGGAGATGCCATCTTGTCGGGGGTCCTCACATCTGTCGCCTCCGCTAGCCAGGGATTCGGGGAGGGCAGGCACTGGCCGACACACCTCTGAGTCTCCGGTGTCTGCCAGCGGAAGCACTCACACGTCGCGCATGACCTCATGAATGACATGTGAACATCCTGAATGGGGGGGCGGGGGGCGAGGTGGGCCCGCCGGGGTCAGAGGGGGCTGGGAGGCATCAAACGCATCACAGTAGGAAGATGCATCCTTCTTTACAACCACAGCCCAGGGGTCAGGATGTGAGGTTTGTGAGGCTGGGCCAAGCGGAGTCCAGGCAGAGGTCTTCGGGGTCTGCTACCTGTAATCGGGAGCCATCCGTAAGCCCAAAGGCCTCAAGGGGTATTTGGGCTAACGAGAAGGTTGTGATGAAAGGGACAGAGGGGAAAAATCCAGCTAAATTTTCTGCCTCCAACTGGCACTTCTCCTCCCCCCTTCGAAAGGCCAGCTCATCGTCAGCTGGCCGTCTAAATCAATTTGAGTCTCAAGGTTGGATTGTCGGTGATAAACACATGTCCCTGGTACCCTCTTTCTCTTTTTTTCTTTCCAAAGTTCAGTAGCAAACCCAGTTAGATGTTTCCTTTGGCTCTATTAGATGTGACTTCACTATTCTCCCCTGATGGCATCGACAGCCTGATTCGTGTCTTCTTGATGGAAATAAAGGCTGATTGAGTCGGACTCGGGTCTGGAAATATGACTGGACGTGGGGTCTGGGTGAGGCTCATTCGATTCTCTCTGGACACTCCATTTCTCAGGAGGAGCCAGGGAAGTGGGTGGGATGTGTGTCACCCACACCTTCCGAAGGAGAGACGTCCTCAGGTCCGTGGAGACGGCAGTGGTGCCCCTCAAGGTACCCACGGGCCACTCGCGCGCGAGGCCCGATCCAAGGAGGGTGGGGGAAGGCTAGGGTAGGTCTGGAGAGAAGCCGAGCGCCCCCGGACTCCTCTGCATGGGTGCTATCTCCTACGACAAAGGTTATCAGGATCAGGATGTTTAGCGCCTCCTTGTTGCCCCGAGGACCATTTCCAGCAATCGGTTGTTAAGATCCGAGTCGATGAAGGGACCAATCGCTTTACCAATATGGAAGAATTGAACCCCTACCACGAGCCCAGCACTGCGGGAGATGTTAGAGGTCTGTGTGGCATACTCTGCTCTCAAAGAACTCACAGCCTAGCTGGGGACACAAAGCCAACAGACGGGAAACAATTAGTGAGCAATGGAGCTTGAAAAAATATGCCAAAGTGACTATAAAGGCAGCGACGGTTCAGAAAAGGGAGAGATTGATAATTTCAGCAGAGGCCTCCTTCATGAAGGAGGTAGAGGAAAACCTATGCCTTGAAGGACGGGAAAAGTCTTCAGCAATGGGAGGGCATGGCACAAAGGGGAGCCTGCCTGAGCTGGGTGAACCCCGAGGTGGGGAGAGGGGAGGAGGACGCACACCTAAATTATGGCAGAGCGAGATCTGGAGGGCCCTGGAAGTCAGGGCTTGAATTTTGATGTTTATTCCGTTCACAAACGCTTACTGTGTGCCTGCTGGGTGCTGGCCACTGAGAACGGTGCTGGAGATTCAGGAATGCACAAGACCCAAGGAGAGTCCGACACAGGAATATCTCATAGTAAGTGCTACCGTGGACGGACGCCCCAGGTGCACGGAGACCAAAGGGGAGCAGCCAGCCCAGCTCGGGGAAGATCTTTTTTTTTTTTTTTTTAATTTAATGTTTATTTTACAAAGAGAGAGAGAGGGAGAGAGAGACAGCGTGTGAGTGGGGAAGGGGAAGAGAGAGAGGGAGACACAGAGTCGGAAGCAGGCTCCAGGCTCCAAGCTGTCAGCACAGAGCCTGGTGCGGGGCTCGAACTCACGAACTGTGAGATCATGACCCGAGCTGAGGTCAGAGGCTTAACTGACTCAGCCGCCCAGGAGCCCCCAACTCAGTAAAGATTTAAGCAAGCCTCTTGGAGGGTTTCTCATAGAGCGCTAGAAATTGGCAGGATGTCGAAGGGGCAGAGGCATGGTCTGGGCACGTCCGAAGATGTTCACTGCAATGTTGTTTATCAGAGCAAAAACACGGAATCGATCTGAATTTCCAACAAAAAGTGGCCAGTTAAATAAATTATGGTCCATCCAGAAGGAATCCCGTGGAGCAGTTAAAAAAAAAAAAAAAAAAAAAAAAGCAGCTCAGTATATATTGATTTGGAAAGGTCTCCCAGATACAGTGTTAAGAAAAAAAAAATGACAGGGGCACCTGGTTGGCTCAGTTCGTTGAGCATCCGACTCCTGATTTTGGCTCAGGTCACGATCTCATGGTTCATGGGATTGAGCCCCGCATTGAGCTCTGCACTGAGTATGAGGCCTGCTTGGGATTCTCTCTCTCCGTCTCTCTCTGCCCCTCCCCACCTTATTATGAATAAATAAATAAATATATATAAATATATAAATATTTATTTATTTATTTATAAATAAAGGAACTTAAAAAAAAAGAAAGAAAAAAAATTGCAAGATCCAGAAAAATATTGTTTGCCATCTTTCATGTGAGAAACACATAAATTTCACTGGTAAATGACTAGGCTGTCTCTGGAAAGAGACACAAGAAACATGGAATGCTGGATGGTTCCCAGGGAGGGGAAGGGAGAAGAAGACAGAGAGGAAGGCTGTCACTCAGGCTTGGCGAGAAGTGACTCCACAAGGAGACAGGGCTCGAAGCTTGAATTTTAAAAGGTGCTGAAGGCCACCCAGGTGGATGGTAGAGAAATCGTCTTCTGGGTGGAGTGGACAGCCTAGGGTGTTGATAGACTGCAGGGGAGGGTTGGGAGGAAGGTTCTCTTGGGACAGGCAGCTGTGGGGTCAGCAAAGCCTGGACCACACAGAGAATGAGGTGCTGGGCTGAGTTCACACTTGGTTCCAACACCACTCACTCACTCACCCCATCAGCCAGCATCATGTGGACCTAGGATGATGGCTTTTGGATGTGTGAACTTGTGGTCTCAGTCTGGCCGTGCTGTTGTAACAGAATACCCCAGACTGGGGGGGCTCGTAAACAACAGAAATCTATTCCTCACAGTTCTGGAGGCTGGAGGTCCCAGATCAAGGTGCCTGCACAGTCACGTTCCAGTGGCTAAAGCCACGGAGCTCTGTGGGGTCTCTTTTATAAGGAAGGGCGCTGATCCCATTCGTGAGGACTCCACCCTCAGAACCTAATCTCCTCCCAAAGGCCCCACCTCCTAACACCATCACTTTGGGGGGGTTCAGATTTCAACAACCGAATCTGTGGGGGCGTTCAGACCCCAGGGGCGTGGCCACGCTGAATTGTATTTCCTAGAATTTCCTTCCTTGCTTGTTGACAGTGAGTCTGGGCTACAAGGAGATGCCTGCAAGATTTGGAAGGTGCTGTTCCCAACTTGGGGTGGTGGTGCCTTCCCACGGTCCCTTTTCTAGGAGGAGGAAGCAGAGAGTAAGCAAAAAATAAAAAACGTGAACTCAGAGACTGAGAAGTGCCAGGAGGAAACCAAAGGGTAAGGGGCGGGTGTAGACCAGGATATTTCAGGAGGGCCTCTGGGAACGTGTGGCGTTGGCCTGCGCCCTGATGGGCACCAGGACCCACCATGTAGACAGCACTCACACTGAGGGAATGTTGAGGTCACAGGCTTGGAGGCAGGATGAGCCCCGAGTCTCGTAGGAACAGGAAGGAGTGGGGGGGGGGGGGCTGGCACGTAGCATGCTGGGTGACATGAGAGCCGCGGGTCTCCCTGTTGACCTTGGAGGTCAAAGTCAGGAGACCGGACTTTGCTCTAAGAGCATCCTGGGGTCAAGGCCTCTTTCAACGTTGGCCAAGTAAAAGCCCACATGTGGCTTTTAGAAAAGTGGGGAAGAAACACGGTCGTGGTGCATGTGGGTGGATGTGTCGGGCGGCGGGGGGAGGAGAGAATTTCACATCCTTGGTCTTTGTCTCAGGCCAACCTGCAGTCCTTTCCATCCTGCATCAGTGCTACGAGGGCCCGACTGCCTTCTCGTTTCACCAGAATTCCATCTTTCCAAAGAAATCAGACTTCCTCCCTCTAAGGAGTTCTTTCCAGAGCCCCTGATAGAAGAATTATGTGAAGCCAAATAACTCGTGTGGTTTTATGCCTCATTTCCCTGGGATGCCATTAGCCACATCACCTCTTTATTTGACAGAATTTCCTACCCCGTTCCACCTGGAACAGAGGAAAAACAGGAAGGAGGACATGGTGTCGGGAGGCTGGCTTGGGAGAGGTGGCCTTGGGGAAGTCCAGCAGAGGGAGCGTCTCTTCAAACAAGACAGATGGCGGCCATCTTCCCAAGGGGTCACTGGTCAGCCCCACATACTCTGGCTCCTGTTCCAAGCCTCCTGGCCATAGCATTTCTAATTGATTTGGAAATAACGAATATTATGGGATGGACGCCCAGAGACCAGGCAGGCCAGAGAAGTGAAGCCGTTTGTCCAAGGCCACACAGCTGCCCAGTGCCAGCATTGGCCTTGAACCCAGTTCAACTCCCAGAGCAGCCCTTTAGTGCACTATCCTGTCCCTCAGAGACAACCGAGTGCCTTCCCCAAGTCCTCTACGAAGCCCAGTATCTCTTGCGTGTGGCTCTCAGGAAGGATGCGCGCCATTTCTCACTTTGGAGATGCAATCACTTATCCAGTTCAGAAGCAAGGGTCCGGGTGAGGTGTGCAGGTCAGAGGGAACAGAAGCAGGGAACCATTTACGTGCTGGTAAAAGGGTTCAGGCCCTCTTGCCAAGCCACACACACTTAGAACCCATCCAGCTTTTCTTGGAACCATCTGGTACACAATGCATCCCCGACTGACGTTGGGTGGATGGGTCAGTAGGTGACTGACCACCTGGTGGGGGTGCTGGCCATCCTCACTTGTCTCCCGTCATTTAAAGACCTAAAACTCTACCTTCAGGAAGTCTTCTCAGCTTGATGGGAGAATGAATGGATTCTTTGGCCTTGACTAGTGTTTCTGGACTCATTGGTCATTCCGGGAAAGGTTCCAGAACGGAGTCTCATTGGCCTGACTTCGGCCACACAACCCAATGAGCTGCTCTCACCAGGAGGATGAGGCTCCATCCGGCCTAGCCCGGTTCGCCTACTCATGAGAGAGCCAAAGGTGGGCCCTCTCCCCCAGCACACCGACTGGGGCAGAGGTGGGGGGGATGCTTTCCCGAAGGAAATCACAATTTCCTACCCGAAGAAGGAGGAGTAGACGCCGGGCAGGCAAGGAGCGGAGAGCCCCACAGACTGAAAAGCAAGGATTTCCTTATCTCCCTCCCAGAGCCACAAAGGGCTGTGGGACCTTGTATACCCAATTCACTTCTATATTATGCTCAAGCAGAGTGAGGGCTTTGTAAATATTTGAGCGAATGAAAGAATAAATGAATAGCAAATGAATGAATGAACCTCCTGAGAGCAAAGGCCGTCCTCACGATGGGAAAAAAGCGGGGCCCCGACCAGAGCCGCGGGGAATGGCCGGGCCCCATGCTCAGTGGGTTTGGCCTGGGAGCCAGTCCGGAAGCCCAGGCCGTGTGGAGAGTGTGTGCAGGGCCACGGAGGCCGGGTCGCATCCCTGCCAAGGGCACTTGGGCCTGAAGTTCGGCGCGAGGCCACGCACGCTGGCAAGCTGGCGGCAGGTCTATGGGCTTAGGGTGCGGTGCGGTGTGAAATCAGGGGATCTCTCCTCAAATGCATCCGCCTTGGCCAGTGGCCCTGGTCGTGGAGGAACTTTCCAGGTAACAGATGGATCCGGAGTGATAGGAGAGAGCCCCCGGGCGTGATAATTTCCTTGCTCCTTGAAAGCTGAGCCCAGAAGGGAGAATCATTGACAGGCATTCTTTCCCGAGCTGGGGGATGGCAGCGTGGCCTCCCCGGAGGCTGGCCTGGCCCGCGTGGGGCTCCCCGGGCTCCTGACGGCAGTGCTGGGCAGATGTAACTGTGACCGAACCTGTAATTCTTTAGTTTCCGGTTAAGGAAGTTCTAATGGACAGTCTTGAGCGTTTACCTTGTAGGAAGGGGAGGAGAGGGGCCGAGAGCGTCTGAAGGCAAAACAAGGATGCCTTGGGATGCTTTTCACGCAAATCCTACGCCTGAGTTCCCCGTGTGGAGGGAGAGGCTTTTTCATTGCTCCGTGATCTTTTAAAACGAGAGGCGCCTGGAGGGCCGCCCAATTTGGAGGCCCCCCCAAAGGGCATACTGGTAAAGGAACACCCCAGGCTCTCAGCTCATGGAGAAACAGCATCCCAGTTTTCAAGAAACTCTGCCTAACCAGGTTCCTTCTGGTGTGTGTGTGTGTGTGTCTGCTGTAGCCACAACTAAGTTCAGCACCCGAAACGAATCGCCTCCCACAACCGGGAAGCCAGGGCCGCTAAGCCTCCCCATTCCGCAGACAAAGAAGCAGTTGTATGTGACTGACCTGAGGTCACAGAGACATAGAGCCAGGCTGAAACCCAGGTCTGACTGGTTCCAGAGCCCACACCCAGCCCCTCGATCACACTGTTAACTGGGGGAAGGGGATCTACTAACGTCACCCATGACACTCGTCAACCCACTCAGCTGAGAGCACCTTGTAAGAAAGTCCTCCGAGGTCAAACCTCCGCAAAGTCCCCAGGAACAGGAGCGTGCGACCCAGGCGTCAACAGACATTGACAGAGTACCCGCGACATGCCCGGCACAGAGCTGATGGCTGGGGATGCTTCGGCCAGCGTGACCCAGGGGCCCTGCCTCTGGGCAGACGGGAGATTCCCATGAAGGGTGATCTGGGAAGGCCTCCAGGAGGGGGTAACGTTGGAGCAGAGAGACCATCCTGGAAGAGTGTCGCCTAGAGAGGGAACAGCAGGAGGGCGGGAGCCTGGCTGATGCACTCACAAAGAAGCGGGGGAGGGGGAGGGCATGGGGAAGAAACACAGCAGGGACCAGAAGGTGATGCAGAACCTGAGAGGCTGTGGGAAGGACCGTGGGTCTGGCTGGATCTAATGAGCCTCTTGGCGACCCCTGGGGTCTGTACGCGTGGGTCCTCTCGAGGTGGGGAAGGTTCAGCGCCTGACCGGTTCACGCTGTCCCCTGAAGTTCAGCTAACCTGACGGCTGAGGTTAGCAGCACTCCCTCTGGATGGAAGCGTTCATTCAGGCCTTCCAAACTACATCCCCACGGAGAAGGTTCTGAGCGGGGGGGGGTCAGGGTGGTCTCACTACCCCCTCCCTGTGGTCGCCTGCCCTTGCTACCCCCTGGAAGACGAGGATTCCGAGGCCCTTCTCCCGAAATTCCTGAGGCAGGAAGCGTCACCACCGAGAACATTTCCTTCTTTCTGACTCTTCGGGCCTCTCAACCACCATGGTTCTCCACTTGGCCTAACTCCCTTTCCTCTGGTGGAAAAGGCTGCAGGAACGCTTTTGGCACTCTCTCTCCGCTCGCTTTTATTTTTAAAGGTGTCACGGGCCACCCACCCTTGAGGAGAGTAGGAAAGAGAATGAAGACACGGGGGGGGGGGGGCGGGGTACAGGTGAATCTTCCTGCTTGTCACGCCTCGGGCTCTAGATGGTGGCCCCGTGGCTGGTCACCGTCTCCATGTGACGGTGACTCAGGGGCTGGATCACGCACGTGGACACTGTGAGGAACCTGGGAGACACGCTGTGGACCTGCCCGGAGCTGACTGTGTCATCGACCGGGTCGCCTGTCTCTTGGTTTTCAGAAGGGATATCACCTCCCGTGGATGCTCGGAAAGGCAACTGGGCTGCAGAGAAGCCTGCTGGACGCTCCCCCGTGTCCTATAGGAGCGTGATGAGTGTTCATGAGCGCCAGCCGCAGGGAGAGGGACAGGCTGCGGGAACGTGGGGGGCGGGGAGCACCCACAGTCAGGAGCTAGTGGCCCTGGTTGGGGTCCAGCGGCTCCTCGACGAAGCTCCCCTATGTGCCTCCCCAAACTGGCTGGGTATGGCCTGACCTTCACTTTTCGTACACTCTCATTTGAAATTTTTTTTTCCTGGTTCTTGGCTCTGGAAAAAGTGGGAAACCGTATACAGGGACCATACTGTTGACGTCTTGGTCAGAGAGGAGGAAAGATTTCACAGTTACTGCGAGAAAACACCGGTTGACGTGTGGGCTCATAAATCACGCCCACGTTTATGAATTTGTGGGTATGGGTCTATATGGTATTTTTCCTTTTCTCAAGAAGCGAATTTAAGCTCCAGACTCTCCGACAAGGCCCCATTAAATAGGGCCTTTCTCCTGCCTGCTGAGGGCTGCTTTTATAAGAGTGTTTATCAAACGGAACCTGAATCCCTTTTTCCCTCCCCTGGGAGGGCAGGAGCCATGCACTCCGGGGCCTTCGAGGGAGGCGAGCACGGCTTCTTTGCACAAAGTTCATGAAATCAGAGACAGCAAAGGTGCCTTCCTGAGCAGGGAAGCTTCCCAGGCAAAGGAGGAATGGCTCCCGGTGCCCAGATTGACAAGACGGTTGACCTTTGTGTCGGGCACATTGCCCGAATCCTCTCTGGCAGCCAGATGCTTCTAACACCGCCCTCTCGTCCCCCGCCCCCTTCAGCCAGCCTGCAGTCACCGGGCTCTAAAACGGCTGCTGAATAAACTATCGATCAAATAACAAATATTTTTAGCATCCATCATGTACGTGCCACTGGGTTAAGACCTAGAAAATGTATGGGGCTTTGGGGAGGGGGAATGAGGTTCTCAGCTATGAATGATGGCAAAAACATGGCACGCCAGTGCCCACTCGCGCCTCCCGTGCTCCGAGCAGACATTGCTAATCGATCACTGTGTGCGTAGCTCCCCAATTCTCTGTTTGACACTGGGCCCCTGGTGGGGGGGGGGGGTTCCTCCTTGGGAAGGTCTATTAGGACATAGACTCTGGGAGATGAGGGGTCACCCGCTTGATCAGCCAGAGGCATCCCATCAATCCTGGCGATCGGTGGAATAACAGACATCATGCTGTCCTCTTCTGCATGTCTTGGGAGGATTAGAAACCCACCCCTTGTATACAAAGCACCGTGAGAGGCAACGACACAGGTGATGACAGCCAGGTCAGGAAGCCAGGCGTAGGCTTTCTGCCGTGTTGCCACTCACCTGCACCAAGGCCACCCTGAAAGACTTCCTAGAGGGGCAAAGAATGAAGAAGAAATAAAGCCCAGACGGGACTGGGGACAATGGGGTCTTTGCAAAGCCTCTCCACAGAACAGCTAATTACGTTACGTATTTCACGGAGCCCCGGTCGCTACGCTGAAGCTGCCGTCGCTCTCACACGGCAGAACTCTCACAGCGACCCGCGTCCCCCTGCGGTGCGTCACTGGTCCTCTGCGTGTGTCCGGCCACCTGAATGCAGTGGGGCCTCAGCTCCCTCCAGGTGAGTGCCGGAATCAGGCACGTCGAACGTGGGGTTAACACCACCAGCAGCCCCTGCACGAAACCCGCGTAGACCGTCTACCTGAGGAGGTAGGCGTTACTCTTATTACTCTATCTCCATTTGATAGGCGGGGAAACTGAGGCTCGGAGCGCTTAGCCATCATTTCACAAAGGGGGAAAGGGAGCTCGGAGAAGGGAAGTCCCTTGTTCAAGGCCACACAGCTAGGGGGCAAGAGAGCCAGAACTCAAACCCAGACTGCATGACCCTCTTAGGGCCTGGTACATTTCAGTCAGTCCCTCTAGCAGAGGGTCTCCGAGGGGGAGGCAGGTGAGAGCTGAGCCCACACGTGGGCTCAGAGCTGAGGGGTTCTCGCTTTGTCAGGAAGGTCGGCCGCTGCTTCTCGGGGAGACTTCTGGCCACCACCTTTCCAGGACCTCTGGTCCCAAGTAGGAAGCAATGGGGGACACACTAGGAGTCCAGCCCGCATTGGGACCAAGTTCTGGGGGCCCTCGGCTGCTGTTTGGAATGTTCTCTGGGCCATCCATTTTCCCCAGTGTCGCTGGCTATCGGAGCCCCACACAGCCTGGAACAGTCCCCTCCACAGACGGGTCCCCCCTCCCCTTTGCAGCTTCCTAGCCAGGACCCGGCGCCAGGCTCCAGGGTCTCAGCTCTCTGCCACCTTCTCCCAAAGAGGTTCGACTTCAGATTCCTCTGGGTTATATTAGTTTCGTGTGGCTGCTATCACAGAGTGCCATAAACCGGGCGGCTGACAACAATAGGGATTGACTGTCTCACAGTGCCGGAGGACAGATGTCTGAAATCAAGGTGTGGGGCGCCGGGGGGACTCAGTCGGTTAAGCATCTGACTTCGGATCAGGTCATGATCTCATGGTTCGTGGGTTTGAGCCCCACATCAAGCTCTGTGCTGACAGCTCGGAGCCTGGAGCTTGCTTTGCATTCTGCGTCTCCTTCTCTCTCTCTGCCCCTCCCCCCTCCCTCTCTCTGTTTCTCTCTCTCTCAAAAATAAATAAACATTAAAAAAAAATTTTTTTTAATGAAATCAATTTGTAGACAGGGCCACATTCCCTCTGCAGGCTCCCAGGGGAGGGTCCTTCCTGGTCTCTTCCAGACTCTGGTAGCTCTGGGTGTTCCTTAGCTTGTGGCCCCATCCCACCAGTCTCTGCCCCCATCTTCACACCGGCTTCTTCCTTCTGTGCCTTGGTGTCTTCTCCTCTTCCTATAAGGACACCAGTCATTGACTTTAGGGCCCACCTACATTGTCCAGGATAATTTCATCCCAACATCCTTAACTAAATACACCTGCAATGGCCCTAGTCCCAAATAGGGTCGCTGAGGTCCCAGGTGGATGTGAAATTTGCGAGGGCACCACTCGGTCCGCTACAGGGGTCCCTAGGGCAGTGGCCGGCTGTGGGCGGGGATCCCTGAGCATCCAGGGCAGCCGTCAGATCCAGATGCCCCGGAAGAGATCCACTATCCCCGTGGGCGTCACTCCCCTAAGAGTGGGGCTCTCTCACAGTGGGGTCTGCACATACCCCGTTCTCCAGGGAGGCTTCAGAAAGGGCCTGCGTTGCCTTCTTTTCTTTAGGGGCCAGATGGAGATAAGGTCACCTTGATTTCACCATCATCATCATCATCACCGCCAATTTCTGCTTTGTTTTTGGTGTGTGTGTGTGTGTGTGTGTGTGTGTGTTTAACTTGTTTCATTTCTTAAAAGGCGCACTGGGGCCAGGAAAGAGTCTTTAGGTCCTTGTAATGTTTGCCACAGGCTGACAGAGGATCCATTGTCCTTAGGGCCGGGGGCCCTCTGGGGAGATGTCAGTCTCTCTCCTTCTGGGGCCTGGGGCTGGTCTCAGCTGTCCCCGAATCCGGATTTGCTGGGAAGTGGGCTGCAGAATGGACCCCGGGAGAGTCATAAACCCCAGGCAGGAATGAAGCATGGTTTAAAATGTGAGGATTTGAATGGAATAATATACAGCCTGGGAGATAAGCCTCTTACTCCAGACCTGGATTGCTGTAACAAAGCCCACAGATGGGATTACTGCAAAGAACTGAACCAGGAAAGAAACATAATGACCTGTGTGCTCAGCAGGCAGAGAAGCCAAAGCCTCTGCCCTTATGGAGCCGCCCCCACCCCCCCGCCCCACACTGAGCTCCCGGGGTACATCCAGCACCCCCAAAGCTTCTCCACACAGGATCCAGAGGAAGCGTTTAAAAATCTGATAAGTGGAACTCTATCAGATGGTCCAGTAATAACTATATTATTGCAAATGACAGGGGTTTTAGATTTTTAAAAATATATTTATATATTTTATATATACTATATACTGTACAAATATGTATTTATTATATATGTGTATGACCCTTGGAGTCTATCTGGATCTCCCTCCCGTCTTGGCCAAGGGCAGTTGTTGAGAATGAAGGTCTTCTCCACCTCGCAGTGAGCAGGGCCCCCCCCCCCCCCCCGCCACCACACAGGGCCTCTCTGAGCTACCCCAGACCCGCGGAACCCCACTGGCTCACCACCTCCCTGCTGGCGGTTCCTGACTTCTTTTGGGGGAGAAGTTGCTGCACATTTCTGCCTACAAACCCTCTATTCTTTGAAAGCCACACACAGCTCTTGAGACCAAAAAACGACCAACTTTGCCCAGATTTGAAGGGTCCTTGACAGGGCCGAGGGCCTTGGAATAAATGCATCCCTCAGTAGGGAAGACGCCTGGAGTGTCCACCTGGATTCCAGAACTCTCCAAGCAAATCCATGGGCACCACTGTCAGGTGGCGTCTGAAGCACCCGGCACAATGCCAGGCACAGGAAAGGTGCTTGACAACTACGCGAGAAGGCCAAATAGCAAAAACATTAATCATCATGCTAATTACCAGTGGCCCTTATTGGGCACTCATGAGGAACCAATCTCTGTGTGGAGCACTTTATTTATTTTTTTTAAGTTTATTCATTTATTTTGAGAGAGCAAGCAAGCAGGGGAGGGGCAGAGAGAGAGAGAGAGAGAGGGGGAGAATCCAAGCAGGCTCCATGCTGTCAGCACACGGTCCGATGTGGGGCTCAAACGCATGAACCATGAGATTGTGACCTGCGTGGAAACCAAGAGTCGGACGCTTAACTGACTGAGCCACCCGGGCGCCCCGGAACACTTTATCCTCAACAAGAAGACGCACGCCTAACCCAGATGGTGGCAAGACCGGGCACATTTGGGCTAGGGGCAGGGGAGAGAGATGGGTGGACATCTGCCCAGCCCTCTGGAAGTTCATGTCTAGTTAGAAAGACAAGTATCGAAAACCTCACTGCTGATAAGGGTTAAACAGCCGTTCAATACAACAATAGAAGAGATAGTCAAGACATTACATGATTAATTGCCCGGAGAATCGTAGGGATGATTAATGTTTTAGGAACTCAGGGGAGGGAGCCATTTTTTCTTTTTTTCAAGCTGGCCAGAACAGACACCATGGGGGTGACTGTGCCCTTTCAAAGGGGGCTGGTGGAGCTGTGGTCTACAAGGGCTGTTGTCTGGGGGAACCCATGAGGGTAGGAGTTCTGGGGAGAGTGTTATTTTTAAGGAGCGACTGACATTCAGTTGCCCACTTACTATGTCAACCCACGTGTCTTTAGAAAACCAGCAAGTTCAAGGAAATGGGGAACCAGTGGAAGGTTGAGATTTACTGCTCCTCCAGGTGCTTAAGCTTCTCCAGGACAAGCCACTCGTCTGAAATCTCCCCTCTGGAGGAGGTATTGGAATCTGGTGTTTGCATTATGGGAAACCAGGGCGAAGACGCTGGCTTCGAGCCCCGAAAGCAGCTGGGGCATTTCCCCCCCTGGCAAATGGGTCCCACATAATATTCCAAAAACACATCATTTTCACGGTTGTGATAGGATTGACAAGTGTTTGGATTTTGCCTGAGATTTCAAGAGGCAAGAGCTGAGAAGTTTCTTTGAAGCTTCTAGAGCTCTGGATTGTGTTCGGTTTGGGTATCTATTAAGAAAACAGCCATTTCATCATGGCTAGCACCATAAATTGGTTCGTGGATGCCCAAGGCTTTATCTCATTAAATCGTGTCGCTATCTATAAATGGCATTCAGGCTGTTTCTCTGGGAGCAAGGTTATCTGACTGTTTAGAAACTCCAACCCGGACTGGTGAGATGCCTCTATCTGCAGACTTGGGTGAGACAGCCAGCATTTCCAAACATGCGAGCAATCCAGAAAGGTCTGCCGCCCTTCCAGGGCTGTGCTGGGTCAGGGCGCAGCTATCCTTTAGCCCGGGTGGGCCCCCGCTCTGGGCTCTGGCTGTCCCCGGCAGTGAGAAAGCAGATGGCCGATCATGAATCACAGACTGTCATCTGCAGGGGCTGGCCAGCGACGTCACAGCTGGGGAGGGGGCTTCTGGAGCCAGGAGAGGCCCAGAGAGAAGAAACGTACCGAGCACTGACTTAGCCACAATGCCCCGCCCTCCCCTCTCTTTTTCTCTCCCCCCCTTGAACCTAACTGACTTGAATCCCTCATGAAAAAGCTACTATCTGCAAAGACGCATCTTGTCACTGGTGCAAAGCCACTGGTGCGGCCCCTCCCCCAGCTGTGTCTTAAAGGCAGCTGTGACAGAACCGTGATGAGAGGTCCCACGGAGGCTGCAGGAGGCAGGCCGTGGGGCCAGAACTGGGGTCGAGGCCCCACTGCGCCCCTCCGCTGGGGGCCAGCCTCTCGGCTTCCTTGCCTGTAAGACGAGCCGGGGCGTCTGGGTGGCTCAGTCAGTTAAGCGTCCGACTTCAGCTCAGGTCATGGTCTCAGGGTTTGTGAGTTCGAGCCCCACATCAGGCTCTCTGCTGTCAGCACAGAGCCCGCTTCAGATCCTCTGTCCCTCTCTCCCTCTGCCCACCCCCACTGCTTGCGCTCTCTTTCTCTCTCAAAAATAAATAGACATTAAAAAAAAAACAAAAAAACACACACAACTGAAAAAGAAAACGGCCTTGCGGTGGGGAGGACATCACATAAAGCATCCCAGTGGAGAACCAGCCAAGGTGGGGGCGATGATGGCAGCACGAGGCCTGACCAGGGTGGTCCTGTCACCGAGAGGGCAAGTTCCCTTGGGCGTTCCCTCCATAGGGGGAGATGGGAAGGGTCAGCGTATCTGTGGAGCTTTCCTAGCCCGGCCAGGGCCTTGGCATAGCCCCTGAGGCATGGGAACGTTTGGCCAAGCCAACCCGGGGGCGGGTGGGGGCGGGGGGGAGGAGATTTTCCAGGCTGGACGCAGCAACAAAGCCCCAGAGGTAGCAACAGCCCCGTGTTTATGGGGCAGCCGGGAACGATGGCAGGAGGCAGGGGGAGGGAGAGGAAGGGGGAGTCTGTTGTTCTATTACATTAAAAATAAGTTCCATATGCTGATGGTCCCCAAGGAAGGCAGCCTCAGCACTGAAGGCCCTGGCAGTCATTTGAAGACAGGCTTTCCGAGGGCCAGGCCTTGTGAAGAACCTGTCACGAAATATTTCATCGGCTGCTTGAGCTATTGAAGGAAAACAATATTCCGTGAGCCCCCCTGGCACATGGTGCTGTCGGGACATGAGGCTGGAAGGAAGGAAGCGGAGGAGAGCCTTCCAGAGACCCTAGACCGGATGCTCCCAGCGACAAGGCTGGCGCGAGAGAAGTTCTCAGAAACAGGAACAATAGCTACCACTCGGCAGCCCCGAGGTCCTTCACCCCACTGGCCCGCTGTGATGAGACTGAGCCGTGCCCGGTACAGAAACTTCCAGGGCCTGCCGTCTGTCCGCCCCCCATCCTGCCAGGGGAAGTGCAAACCCAGAGCCTGGTTCTGGAGCCCCTCACCTGGGAGGTGGAAAACATGGCCGACTGAATGGCTCCAGGGCCCAGAGGCCCAGCACGACACCAGCTCCGCTGTGATGCTTGGGGGCACCGCCCCTCTGCCCACCCGTTCCTCTGCACGTCCACTCGGGGCCATCTTGGCTCCCCACCCGGATCTGGGCTTCTCTCCTGGGCTCTGCCACGGGCCGTGCCACCCTCTGCCATGCACCCATGCCACCTGGGACCATGTCTGGCTTCCTCCCGGGAAAGTGAGACGCCCACCAACCTATACGTGGTTGGTCGCATCTGGGAATCACATGAGCCCCGTGACCCAGGGTGGGTACCACCGTGTGGTCGTCCATGTATATGCCACAGGCCTTTCCAGAAAACCAGCTTCAACAGACGCAACACGTCTTCTGAAGGAACCAGGTTCTCAGTCTGAGGCAGGACCAGCAAGGCCAGGAACCCAGAGGGTCCACTCTTGTCAGGCCTGTGGAGTTGGAGTCCGTGCAGAAGAGGAAGGGAAAGAGGAGTGGAGTTGGAGGAGGGAGGAGCCTAAGAGGAGAAGGAAGGTGGGGGTGAAGAGCAGAGACACCAGGACGAGGCAGTGGGAACAAGACGGTGGAAGGGAGACACGTGAGGCAATCAAGAGAGACGGAACGACCTTCAGTTGTGTCAGCCCCACCATCTTGCGGGTTCACCCCCCGGGAGACCCGTCTCTGATCCCAAACGTGGGCCATCCCCGAGCTGGGCCCTCGGCAGGCCCGGGCCCAGCCACAGGAGAGACAACTGCCGAGCTTCTCAGTCAAGTGCATCCTCGGGCAGAGGGCAGGGTGCGCGGCCGAGGGCACAAGGGGCCTTGATGCGGCTTTAGCTCACGGCCCCTCGAGGACAGGCGCGGGCATTTATTCCCAGCACAGCATTCTGATCAGAGATACCCAATACCCCAACCTTTTAGAGCTCTGGCCGCCTAATAGCGTGATTTCTTTCTCTGTCATCAGCGGTAACAGACTGACCTATAAAAGGCTTTAAAAGTGCTACAGATCGTTCCTCCAGCCCCCCCGAAGTCAAGCTCATTGGGGAAACGGGTGATCGTATCGCTCCCTGCCAGTCTGGGCGTTGGGACCCGGGTGACAGACCGCGCTCACCTCTGCGGCCTCCCGGAGTGGGGTGAATCGAGAGTAGGGTGGCAGGCGAATCTTCGGGGGGGGGGGGGGGGCGGTCGGAGCGGCCTCCACCCCCCACTCTGCCCCTGCCCCCCGCCCCCTCCCCATCTGGGGCCACCAGGGGAGGCAGGCCAGGCCTGACGTTAAAGCTCCCGCAGGGGCAGTGGGCGGCCCTGACCGGAGGGGCGGGGCGGGTGTCCCGGGACACAAATAAACGTGGACCTATTTCCTGTGGTCCCAACAGCTATGGAGGGGCATGGGCAGCGCCTCTCACCATCTGTCTGCGTCTCGTTGTGTGTCTGTCCGTCTGCCGTCTGTGCCTCCCACTGGGCCGGGGCTGCCGTGTTCCCGGCCCTGCCCCCGCTGCCCACTCGGGGCACGACGCGCCCGGGGGACCCCTGGGGCGGGGGCGGCCCGGGCGGCGCGTCTGCTCGCCCTGCCCGTCTCGTGTCTGGCCAGGGAGCGCGTCCACGGCCTCCGAGCCTGTCAATCTCTCCTCCCACCTCAAGAAGTGGCCCTTTCAACACAAGGGCAGCACAGGCGTGGGTGTGGGCGATCGGCGGGGGCTTCGGCCGAGAACCGAGGCCAGCGGGGGATTCGGTGCCGGCGCGGCCCCCACGTCTGCATTCAGACGAGGGGTGACTCACCCGGCGAGTGGGGTGAGTCAGCTCGGCCGCACGCTGATGAGACCGGCATTAAAAATGCACACTGGTAACGGGCGAGCCGGCAGGCAGCCCTGGACGACGCCACACACACACACACACACACACACACACCCTCAAGGGTACACACGCGGATTCACACACGCATCTCTCTGTGCACACTCATAACCCCCCCCACCCTCATACACACACTGACACTCAAATTCACGCACACACCCACGCAGCCACCTTCTCTCCCTTTTCTCTCTCCCCGCCCCATTCTCCCTCCCCCTCTCTTCCTTCTTGTTAAGAACGTGGGCTTTGAAGCCGGGCTGTCACACCCCAGCCCACCACATCCCAGCCGTTTGTGACCGCGTACAGATGTCCCCCCCTCCCCCGCCTGGTCCCTCGTGCCCTGGTCTGCAGGGCACGGAGGCCATTCACGCCACCCCCTTGATGAAGCTCCATGCAAAATGCTTGCAATGAGGCCTGACTCATCATCGCAGGTGCCCTGGGTGGGTCTGGGCCCCCGAAGCTCGGGTCACTGGTGGAGTCCTGCATCCAGCCAGCATCTGCTGGGTGCCCAGTCTGTGCCCACAGTCCTCCCCAGGCACAAGGTCTGGGAGCAGAGCCGGCAGGTAAACAACCGAATCACAAGCAAGGCAGGAAGGCAGCTACGGAGCCGGGAACCGAGTGGGGTGGGGGTGGGACACAGCAGGCTTAGATTCTGAGGACGGAAAACCGTAGCAGCGATCTGGAGGCAGGACTGAGGCCGGGGGTGGGGTAGGGGTGGGGGGATGACTCCCGGATCAGCGCTGGTGGGTTTGGTTACCCCTACAGACAGTAGCGGGGGGAGAGGGGTCGGTAGGGACTCAAGAGCCAGGGAAGTGGCCTTTGGCCAGAGGAACCCCAAAATGACTGGGGCTGGCTGCAAAGAACACACTTTCCCTGTGCCCCTTATTTTTGTTCGTCTCTGCAGGGAGGTCTGGGATGCCTTCTTCTATCGACAATGCTCTTTTGGTTGACAAGAGCCGAAACCCAGTTTAATGTGGCTCAAGGCACATTGTGGGACGACACTGATTCAAGAAAGCGCATATCTAGATTGATAGGGCGGGTTTCAGGCAGGGCAAGATCCAGGGACGTTAAAACTGCTATCAGCATCTTGCTCTGTCCTGAGCTCTGGTTTCCTCCACATTGGTCGCATGCCTAGGCAGGCTCTCCCTGCCCGTGGCTCATGGTGGGTCCTGTTTCACAGCCTCCCAGATCGGTCAACCCAAGGAGAGGACTTGCTTCATTAGAGCCACACTCAGAGCCGCACAATTGCATCTCCTTGACCCCCTGGCTTAGGTACCCAACTCTAAATGAGCCAGAGTGGCCACAAGGTAGATACTCTAACTGACCAGCCTGGGGTCACGGGCTCTGTGCAGACCTCTCAGGTTGAAAATCGGAGAGGGGTAGCCCCCCAAAAGAAATCCAAGGCACCAGAGCCGGAAGAAGGGGGGAAGACGCTGGGCCAGACATTGTCCTCCTCCTGCAGCAGTGGAACAACGAAGCCTGCTCTCCAAGGGGCCACAGAAAGCAGACAGAGGGCAGCTGAGAGCAAGGGGGGTGGGTGGGGGGCCCCGGGGAGACGGAGGCAGGCCGCATCCCCAGTGAGAGACTGGGCCTCAAGGCGGATGAGGGGTGGGGGTCTGTGGTGAGTTGATGGCGTTCCTCGGGGCGGGGCATTGGATCCCGTAAGGGGGATAGGATTCCGAGGGCCTGCCAAATGACCACAACCCAAAGGCTTTAAACAACGGAAATGTATTCTCCCACAGTTCTGGAGGTCAGAAGTCCAAAGTCAAGGTGTCGTTGGCAGGGCTCTGTTCCTCTGAGGTCTGTGGGGAATGGTCTGTTCCAGGCTCTCTCCCAGCTCCCGGTGGCCGTCAGCAACCCTTGGCGATCGTTTGCGTGAGACGCCTCGCCCCGCTCCCTGCCATCGTCGTCACAGAGCTGCCTCCTCTGTGTCTGTGTGTCTCCTCTCTGTCTGACAGGAGGACTCATGTCAGTAGACCCAGGGTCCTCCCTAATCCAGGAGGATCTCACCTCCAGACCCTCACCTTAGTCACATCTGCAAAGATCCTCATGCCCAACAAGGTCGCAAATAAGGATCTGGGTGCATGTATCTGTCGGGGGTGGGGGGGATGGACAATGAAACCCACCACAGGGGGCTTGATTGTTGCGAGGGAATTGACAAAGTTGTATGTTCGTAAGAGACTCGAGTTCTGTGCTGAAGTCAGATGAACACCTTCGCCTCTTTGCTGATCTAAGTGCAGCAGGTGGGCTGGGGGTCTCTGACGGGGACCCCATAATGAGACGGTGATGGGGGCTTCTGGAGGAGGTGGAATGGGAGCCAGGGGTGGGGTCGGGAGGCCGGGGTCCAGGACTGTGGTTTCCATGGCAGCTGTGAGGGCTGCACTCAACGGTTTTAGCCCATGGTGGGAGCCCCCAGAGTTTTGGAAAGTGTTTACCATGGCGCGCCCGGGCCAACAGAATGAAACTCTACACCGAGGTCAGACCCTCGTGGGGACCCAGTCTCCGTTTTCTTGGGCTCCAACCCGGTGGGTCTAGTCAGCAGTCCAAGACCACCTTGTGAAACCAGAAGGCGTGACAAAGGCTTCCTGCAGGGTTCTGGGAAGCCCTGGGTCTCTGCCCCAAGCTCTACCCATCTGGCCTCCCCAGGACCGGGGAGGGAGGGAGGAAGAGGACCCCAACAAGGAGGAGAGGCCCTCGGCGGGGAGGCCTCAGGGCCCCAAATCCACCCCGCGAGATGGCTTGTCAAAACGGGCTCACTGTCTGTTGGGATCGTTCTTGCTCCGGGATACTATGGGGTTTGGGGGGTCATCTCCGGGACCACCCAGGAGCGGGCGGTTTAGGTGCCAGGTTTACTAACGAGAAGCGCGCACACACACGCATACACACACATAACACTCTCACACTGACCCGCAAGCGCCCACACTCACACACACGTAGGCTTTCACACTCACACGTAAGCACACACAGAAAACACACACACTCCCGAAGCAGCCCCTACTCGCGGAAGAGAGACAGTGAGAGGGGAGAGGAGGAGGGGCAGGAAAAGGGAAGGGAGAGGAAAGGAGGGGGAAGGAAGAGAAGTCACCAAACCCGCGAGATCACCAAGAACCCAGTCCCGTGGGTTCCACCCCCGACTGGGCGAAGGCTGCCCTCAAGTCCTGGAGAGAGGAGCGCGTGTGTCCATCCGCACCCAATCAAATGGAGCGCCCACGTGACCCAGGGACACTTCTGCCTTTCTCGCTGACGCTCAGGGGACACAGACCCCACCCGCCACCCCCACCTCCGTAGCAAGACCAAAGGAGCAGACTTGTCAGCAGGGCCTGCCGTGGCAGGGACCGGGTTCCAGCCGTGCCAGTCGTAACCACGCGCTGAGTTGCTCCTCGGGTCGGACGTGGGACACAGAGGTGCCGGCACCCAGTCGGTGGCCCAGAAATAGGACGTGAGTCAAGGGACCACCTTATGAGGTAGAAACTGTTTCTATACGAGGACGCCGACGCTGGCCAGAGGCTCGCCCGGATCACACCGGTATTAAGGGCTGGAGCCGAAACACAGGCCCGGTTCTGTTAATTCTAAAGCCAGACATACGCGTTCGCCGTTGCTGCCGTAACCAACTACCACCCGCTTAGTGGCTTAGAACAACACGGATCTAATATCCCATAGTCCTAGAGGTCAGAAGCCCAACACCGGTCTCGCTGGGCAAAGTCAGGCGTTCCCAGGGTCAGTTCCTCCTGGCCGCTGCAGGCACAGTCCATTTCCTTGTCTCTTCCACATTCCAACGGCCTCCCACATTCCTTGGCTCGTGGCCCCCTTCCTGTGGCCCCCTTTCCCTACCTTCAGAGCTACAAACGTGCATCTGACCCTGCTTCTGTTGTCACACTTCTGTCTGACTCCCGCCTGGAAATGTTCCTTGATTTTAAGGATCTGTGTGATTAGATTGGACAGTCTCCCCACCTCGAGGTCCATAATGTAATCACAGCTGCAAAGTTCCTTCTCTCAGGTTCCAGGAACTAGGATATGGGCATCTTTGGGGGGCCAGGAGTCTGCTCAGGATCCTATATCGGTGCTCTGAGCTGCTCCCCGATCAGCCGGGGCCTCCAGGAAGCTCCTGACAGAACCCCCAGCCCTATCTGTAGGCCACCCTGCCTACAGGGTTGTGGACTGTCATGAGCAGGTCACACTATGCCACTGAAGCCTTCCCAGCAGGCGCCTGAGGCCATGAGGCAAGGGGTAGGCAGTAAGGCTGGTGAAGCATGCTCTCAGTGGGAGGCAGAGGGCATTTGGGGAGCGCAGGGAGGCCAGTGGGGTTGGAGGGAAGGACACAGGGCTGGCAGGTTGAAAAGAAGAGGGAAGGTGGGGCTGGTGAGGGCAGCAGAGGCTGGACCACAAGAGGCCTGTGTTGTTTTCCAGAAACCTAGCTAAGGCTATGCTTGGAAAGGGCAAGACCAGGAACTAGGGTCCCCCCGGGCAGCTCTGGGGCCAGTTGACAGGAGATGGCAGTGGCAACTGCAGGTAAGTGGCCGTGGTGGAGGTGGAGACGGATGAATGCATCCAAGAGCTGTCAGGAGGGAGAATGGACAAGAACTTGGTGGCTGCGTGAGAGGGTGGTCTGGGAGAGGGAGGCCAAGGACTCAGGCTGGGACTGCCCAAACAGAAATTGATTTGGAGATAGAGTGAATGCTTCTCCCTTTTATGAGTCAATGAGGTACAACTCTGCTTGCCTTCGTCCTCCAGACAAGACAAACCAGCCCTTCAACCCCAAGAACTGGGCCTGGGGAACCCACTCTCCCTTCTTTGGGTCTCCTCTTCATGTAGCTGTCTAGGTTGCCCCCCATGGGAGGGGAGGAGTGTTATGGAGATACACCCCATAGCGATAGCCTTAAAACCCATTTGAATTAGTGTTTGGCTAGCCAAAAAGGTCCTCTGTTCATGGCCCTGAATGTCACTTAGTGACCCAGTCATGTCCAGAGTGAAAACCCGTTCCATTCCCAGGGAGGAGTGAGAGAAGATGGGGAAAGGAGAAAATTGGTAATTTTTTCTCCCAAAGTGAACCTAATTCAGTCTGAATCCTGAACTAACCGTGGTTAACCTTGATCCCAACCCCACTGGAAACCTAACTCCAACGCCAACCGTAATTCATCCCAACTCAACTTCCAACCCCCGATCTAACCTCAGCCCTAAACCCAATCCAACCCAACTCAGCCCCAACACCAACTCTAGCCCCAGCCCTAAACCCAACCCGACTCAACCCCAACCCCAACTCTAGCCCCAGTCCAATCCAACCTAATCCAACCCAACTTTACTCCTATATCTAAACCTATTCTTTTTTTTTAAAACATTTATTCATTTTTGAGAGACAGAGTGCGAGCAGGGGAGGGGCGGAGAGACAGGGGGACACAGAATCCACAGCAGGCTCCAGGTTCTGAGCTGTCAGCACAGAGCCTGACGTGGGGCTTGAACTCACGAACTGCAAGATCCTGACCTGGGCTGAAGTCAGACGCTTAACCAACTAAGCTACCCAGGTCCTCCTCTAAACCTACTCTTAAACCCAACCCAACGTTAACCCCATCTTAACCCAACCCAAGCCAATTCTAATCCAAACTCTACTCCTGACCCTAAACCTAGTCGACTCCAGCCCTGACCACAACTCAAAGCTGACACAACTCCAACTCTAAGGAGTGTTCCATTGGTGACTTCTCAGAAAACAGATCCCTATGCATTGAGGTGACCCAGATAAGCACCGTTTGCCCCATTGTCCCAACAGGTGAAATCAAAGAAGAGGTACCAAGCCCCAGGAGCCCCAGGAGCCCCAGGAGCCCCAGGACTGAAGTTCTGGCTGCCGGGACCGATGCTGGAGCCACAGTTAGGACCTCCTGGACAGGACCGGGTGTGGGAGTCGGCCCTCAGCAGCACCTCGGACTGCCGCCAGTGTTCCGCCTGGACTGCTATCAGACTCAGTGCTGTGTTTATTGCCTTGCACAGCCTTCCTGGCCAAGGCGGTTTAAACAGCACATCGCCAGCCTGGCCGAGGGAAATGGGATGACCTTGGGCTTGCCTTCACGTTTTAGACAAGCTTAAGGAAGCCGGGAAGGGAGGCGCAGAGAGGTGCAGAGGAAGAGCTCTGGGAAAGAGGGAGCTAGCAGGGAGAGGAGACGTGGGAGCCCTTCCAAAAGGAAAGAAAATTGGGCTGTCACCAAGACGCTATTATCCTGCTTCCTCCAATCTGCTTAATCCCCTGAGTGGGGAGCTGGGGGGCGGGGAGAGGAAAGCATCCAAAAAGCAGACACCCAAATCCGCATACCTCCCCGCTGAGAGAAGCAGGAGGGGGTTCCAGATGCAGGCGGCAGCTGTCCCGTCCCCACCACCTCCAGGCCCGCAGCAGCGATGATCTAATCTTGGCTGCCAAGTGCAAGCTGGTACCCGGCGGCCCAACCACCCTCCCCGACCCCCACCCCCTTACCCCGCCCCACCCCCACCCCCTGCCCCGCTGGGCCGTGAGCACCCGCTCTGGGGCAAGCCTCCTCTTCGGGGCAGGGGGCTTCTCTCTGGGGCTTCCGGCCTGGGCTCCAGGATGTGAGGCTTTCGTATGAGCTGGAGGGCAGCGGCCCTGACATATTTCGCTGTCTTCAACCAAACGGAGAGGTGCAGGAGGCTGCGTATTTTCCACCGCCATGCAAGGCGGTTTGGGGGCACGGCTGTCCTGGTGTCCCTGCAAACGTCTCAGCTTCCATATGGAGCCTGAGGGATGCTGGGGGTGGCCCGCTCTGCCTGCCCGCTGCCGGCTCCAACAGGGCCTGTGCTGGCCGGCCTGGCACCGGGCCTGCCGGGAGGAGAGGCACCAGGCCTGCCTCCAGCGCCCAGTCGGGAGTGCACGGGGCCTCACCACGCCCGGCCCGGAGCCGGGCTTCTCCTGCCCCAACCTCATCCCGGGCCGTGAACAGGATTGGAGCTGAGGCTCCTCTGGAAGGTCCCACGGCCGGCGTCACCAGGGGCGGAAGGCTTGGTCTCCGCCCTCGGGGAACGGGAGGCATCTCTGCGCTCCGTTGGCCCCTCTGAAAAGCGTGGGCTCGGGGCACGGCCTCTGCTCGAGAAAACCTTTTTAATTTTTTTTTTTTTCAACGTTTATTTGTTTTTGGGACAGAGAGAGACAGAGCATGAACGGGGGAGGGGCAGAGAGAGAGGGAGACACAGAATCGGAAACAGGCTCCAGGCTCTGAGCCATCAGCCCAGAGCCCGACGCGGGGCTCGAACTCATGGACCGCGAGATCGTGACCTGGCTGAAGTCGGACGCTTAACCGACTGCACCACCCAGGCGCCCCTCTGCTCGAGAAAACCTAATCCTGCTCCCAGTGTCACCTTGGTTCTTCACAATCCCCCCACGAGACAACGATGGTGCCCCCTGGACCACGGCTTCCACCCTCAAACAGGTCAATACGCACAAAGTCCACACAGGCGCAGCCTTCCCGCGCTGCCTACCAAGCACCCGCGAGACTGCTGATTATCACGACCACTGTTGTTTTTGTCGTTGCCGTGCCTCTCCCTTCGGGGCTCGGTCACGTGGGCGGTCGCCAGCCACCTTGCCTGAAATGCGCGGGCTTTGCTCTCACCACCTTCCTCTCTTCTCCTTCATGGCGCGTGCGTGGCACATTTGTAATGATACGTTGATGTGCCTGGTTCCCTTCTTTTGCGTGTTTCCTCCCACGGACGGGGCGCCTGGAGGGGACGGGCTGGGTTTTGCACCCCCCCCCCCCACTGCATGTCAGGGGCCCAGCGCCACCTCAGCGAGCGTGTGCTGGAAGGGGTCAACAAATATTGAATGAAAATGGTCATGACGTGATGGAATGGCCGATCCAGTTTAGTAAGTGAGGGGGCGGGATGCCAAGCCAGCTCTGCCTCACGGCACAGTGACCCTCAGAGGGAGACCCAAGCACCTGTTCTCAGGCGGCCCCCCGGCCGAGGGACTGGGGACCCGGAGCCACGGCTCCTCCTCAATCCTTGTCCTGAGATTTTATACCTTTGGGGGCACCTCTCCCCCATTTCCTTTGCCCCTGGTTCTCCCTACGGAGGCCCTGGAGCCCGGGCAGATGAGTTCCAGCCCTTGTGGGGGCCTGAACTTGGAGAAGCTCGTCTGAAGTCACGGCGGACGCCCCACGTAGGGTGTCCTACGAAGAACGACCTCCTCAGTCAACACCCCAGCAACCAAGGGCAGGGGAAATCGTGCCTCAGCTTGGGAACACAGTGCGGCATCTCAAGTTACACGGCCCACGTGCTGAAGCTAAGGTCGATCTTGAAACATAATCAGTGAGCTGAACCCCTTGCCTTGCTCCCCTCCAGGCCTCCGGAGCCAGCCGCGTGGCTAAAGACCCCACTGACCGCCTCCGTTTTCTCAGAGCCCAACAGGCAGCCCTGTGCTCTTTGCGGACTCGCTCCGGGCGCCGTTCCCTGACGCCCAGTAGTCGCAGCTTCAGTGAAACAGGAAAAGGAAGGAGCCCGTCACATCCCAGCACAAAACAAGCAAGACTCGCTCTTCGCTGAAAAGTCCTGACGGAACGGGGTAGGCGGAATATCCAGAAAACAAATAAATCACGAGTGAACGCCCGAAAGACAGGGAGCAGATGGCTGGAGTTGTTCGTGCGTTTTTTACAGTAAGACTTTATTGTGGAGCTCGGGCACTTGACAGGGATCCAGAGGGTGACCTCGGGTGGAGGATGCGCCTGGCCCAAATCCCCAAGTCTCCCCAGGAAGGGGATCGTCCCCCAAAGCCCTGCGCTCCGGCCCTAAACCGGACTAGAGGATCGAGACCCCGAACGGAGCAACCACCACGCACAAGACTGTTCGTGGTGAGGAATCCGGAAGCCCCATCAAACGCGAATCTAACGCCCACAGAGGAGCTTTTCCGAATGGAACTGCTCTCTCAACGTCCGGGAAGCTTGTATCACCGAGATGGAGAGCATTAAGGTCTTAAAAGGCCACTCAGCTTGGTGGTGCTTGCACGGACCTGGCCGGGCCCGAGAGGGGACTTTCCACGCCCGCGCAGGAGCAATTAGAAGCCCACTGCACGGGCCGTTGTGTTTAATGGTTACAAAGGTGCTCGTGGCTGCTTATGGGTGTCCACCCGGTCACAAATGTCAGCTGTTCTCATCTCCGTGATTTGCATGAAATCGCTCCCGACACAAGCTGGCCTGCAATTTAGGGACTGCTCACACAGCTGGAGGGATCTCATCAAATGTGAAAATAAGCTTGCCATCACCAGGTCCCATCTACGTAGAGGTGGGGGCACAGGGGGCGCGCAGCCCTCCTCCCCCCCCTCCCCCCCGCCCCGTGCCTTCGGCTGCTACGCACAATGCCCAGCACACAACTGGTGATCGATAAATAACTGTCAAAGGAAGGAAGGAAACGTGGAGCCCCTTACCCCTCCCTCCCTTTGTACGATAGCTTTCTTATCCTCCAGGGCCTCTCCAAGGACACGATTCCCCGGAGCATCCCTGTCTCAGCACTAGCTGTATCATCACAGAGCTGAACGCTGGCCCTCACCTTCACCCCGACCTCCCGAGGCAGAGCCAGACGCAGCACAGGCGCTCAGTCAAGACCTGTGTCCACGGACCCCGAACAAGGAAAGAGGAGATGTGGGCCTCTAGGCTCAGATGTTCCGTTCGACCCTGTGGAGTCCCACTCAGTAGGGGTTCTATGAAGCTGATGCAGGGGAAGGGGACTGAGGAAGGGGGGGCGGGGGGGGGAAGGCCACGGAGCTCATTTGGTAGAGGAGGGAAGGCCGTAAGTTCGAAGTGGCGGGTGGGTGCATTTCACAAGCACAGCCAGGCAGCACTCCACACGCTCTAGGATGGCTAGAATCAAAAAGACCGACGATAACCAGGGCCGGCGAGGATGCGGGGAGACCGGAACGCCTAGATGTTGCCGGCGGGAAGGAGAAACAGCTGCCTCGGAAAACAGTCTGGCGGTTCCGGAGAAAGTCGAACACGGCGCCGCCCTGTGATCTGGTGATTCCTCTCACGGGTGTGTGGCCACGAGAGCTGCAAACACACGTCCGCGCAAAAACCGCACACGAATGTTCACAACAGTGCCGCTTACAACAGCCCCAGCGTGGAAACCACCCCAAAATGTCCATCAACTCACGGTGTATCCGTACGTCGGGATATTATTCAGCCACAGAAAGGGGTGACGTTCTGAGACGTGCTAGGATGTGGATGTGCTTTGAAAACATGACACTAAGTTAAAAAAAAAAAAGCCAACAAAACATTAAATAAAGACCACGTACAGGGGCGCCTGGGTGGCTCAGTCAGGTAAGCGTCCGACCTCGGCTCAGGTCACGATCTCACGGTGCGTGAGTTCGAGCCCCGCGTCGGGCTCTGTGCGGACAGCTCGGAGCCTGGAGCCCGCTTCGGATCCTGTGTCTCCCTCTCTCTCTGTCCCTCCCCCGCTCGCGCTCTGTCTCTGTCTCTCAAAATAAATAAATGTCAAAAACCATCTAAATAAATAAAAATAAAAGACCACGTATCGTATGACCCCGTTTACAGCTAACATCCAGAATGCACATGTCTGCAGAGACAGAAAGCAGATCAGTGTTTGCTCAGGGGTGGAGGGGGCATGCGGGAGGAACAGGGGGGTGGGTGGGTGACTGTGGGCCTTTGGGAAGTGATGAAATGTTTTAGAATTTAGGAACGTGGTGACGCTTGCACGACTCTGTAAATATGCTCAAAGCCACGTACGCTTTCAATGGGTGAACAGTATGGTTTGTAAATTACATCTCAATAAAGCTGTCAGAAACAATGGATTTGGGTTCACGGCTGGCCCTGGCCACTTCCTGACTGCCTTGCGGTCTCAGGACCAGGACGCCCATCCTGTAGGTTTGCTGGGAAACGAAATGAGAAGTGACACATGTAGGCTGGGCATGGAGTGACCCCGGCTCAGCTTCCTTGGCACCCTTTTATGTAGCATTTCCTACCACCCCATGACCCGAGGGGGACAAGACAGGGGCTCCCATCTCAAACCGACCCAGGGCCGCTGATGCCCTCGGCTGCGAAGCTGCCCCACGCCTCTCAGCTCCCCGGACCTTCCAAAGGACACCAGTAGCCAGAGAGGGCGCTATGCTCGGTCGCTTCCGGCCAAATGATGCCAGGGAAGAAAGGTCAGGCGGGATTTGGTTAGCAGACCCCCCCCAGCCCCCCACCCCATCTGAGAGTGGAGGGAACTGTGGCCCAAGCTTCAGACATTTTCCTGTCGAGGCTGTGGCTTCCTCACCGCGTGCCAGGCTCGGCCCCACACGGTCACCTGTGCCGTGTCTCTGGCCCCACCTGGCCCAGCACCTCTAAGACCCAACATTCCCGGGGCGCCCTGCACCGGTCCCCAAGCCCCAGCAGCACCAGCCACGGGTGCACGTGCAGAGGTGGGGGGTTCCAACCGCGACCCATGGGTGTTTCGTTCTGCCCCCCGCACTTTCCCAGTCCCATTGGTCACGGGGATTGTTTCATGCCGGTCGGGTCGGTCGGTCGCAGCTGGGCCCTGGGGCCACCGTGAGCCCTCTGCCCACCTTGCCTTGCTGTTCTTGTCGGAGGAAACGCATTAAGGGAAGGAAGAGCGTGCGGACGGCTCCTGATTACCATTTCCTGCACTTCCAGCAACAGGGCCCTCGAACCCAGCCCCAGCCCTGGTGGTGCCTTTGGCCTGCGGGGCATAGGAACCGCCTGCTTCCTGCAGACAGGGGCATCCCGGGGAGGGATTCGTGTCTGCGGCGTTCTCGGGAGTCCAGAGGACACGTAGGCAGTGTCCATGACGACCAGGAAAGCGCACGGCAGCCGGCACGGGGTGGGGGTGTCGGCGGTGGGAGGGGGTCCCGCTGGGACCGCGCTCTAGCCGTGCCACGCTCCGGAAGCCAGCGGACCCCTCTGGACCTCCGTTTCCTCGTCGGCTGTTGTGAGGTCCCGGGAAGGAAAGGCGTGCAAAGCCCGGTGCCCAGCATGCAGAGGACACGGGGGCGGCTGCCCCCGTGTGGGCTGGCTGTGTCTGTATCTCCCGTGTCCACACACACTAGCTCACGTGCGGGCCCGTCCTGGGCAACCTGCGTCTGGACACCGAACCGCACGGACCCGGGGCCAGAGGGGTCGCAAAGACGGACGGGGATCTTGCCCACTTCACACATATCAGTCTCCACCTCTCCACCGGGACCCCTCAAGGCGGGGGCTGCCGTTAGCTCCATTTTCACAGGTGAGCCCACTGAGGCTCAGGAAGGTTAAGCCACTCGCCCAGAGACGCACAGCCGGTAAGTGGCGGTGAGTCACGGAAACTGCAGTCCGGCAAAAAGCAAGCCCCCCTCTGCTGTTGGGGAGCCGGGTACTTTCGAGGGCGTCCCTTGCCCTCCCGGGGGAGGCGAGCCTGCCCACTTCTGATTGAGCTTCCAGGCGGCAGGTGCTGGGGGGGCCCGCAGGGGCGCACACGACACGCTGCCCTAAAGCTTGGGCACGGCCTTGCTGCTCTCAGGGTCGCACAGGCGGGAGGTGAGGGGCCCACGACGACATCCCTCCCGGGGGAGGCCAGCAGCCCAGGAGCGCGGGCAGGCTGGCGAGTGCGTGAACAGAACGTGACTGCCCGCCAGGCACCCGGGCACAGAGGGGCAGGCGGGCCAGCCTTTGAAGAAAGGGCAACCTCACGGGTGACCCTGGGGTCCCAGGGAGGCCTCCAGCCCCCTCTCCCTGCGGGCTCTCCGAGGCCCCGGTGTGTGTGCTGTCCTCTCTGGCCACCTGGATGGCTCAAGCAAGGACATCTTGCTGTGATACAGCACTGGCCCCTCCTGCCACTCACCCTGCCTGTCCCTTCCCCAGACGAGGCGGGGGGGCGGGGGGGTCCCTGTCCTCTGCCTCCCAAGGCCCACCGTACTCTCCTTTACAGCTCCAAGCTCCTGGGAGGGCCTTGGTGCCCCTAGACTGTGAGCTCCAGGACAGAGAGCTGTGTGTCCCGGTCTCTGCTGGACTCCCAACATCCAGCACTCGTGGAAGGACGGGAGGCAAGGGGTAAGGTTCCCTTGGGGCCAAGGCAAGTGCCGAGGGCCCCCCGAGAGCGCCAATCACAGAGTCCTCCCTGGAGGAGTGGCGGAGAGGTGTAGGTGGCCTGGGGTAGAGCCTCAGGGCCCATTCTCTGCCGCTCTTGCCCAACAGACCCAGACAAACCCAGTGGCCATGGCATTGCCAGCTCCGGCTACCGACACCCGGGAGACCTGGCCGGCCTTGGTGCCCTGCCACACCGGCCTCATCCTGGCATCTGTGGAAGAACAAATTCCCCGTGCCTTGGGGCTGTGTGCCATGGCAGCCGTGCGTCTGGCCCGCCCAACACCAAAGTGGGCCCCGGGCCATGGCATCTAATATGGGGATCCTGATGTCGGTGGCGGGCCACATAATTGGCAGGAGATGGCGGCCGGGGCCCCTGAGCTACAGGACAGGTCCTGAGGCCCAGGCCTTATTCAATTTTGTCCTCTTTAATTAAAATCACCCCCTCGCCCTCCTGCGGGCCGACGGCTCAGACAAACAGAGCAGACTTCATTCCAAGGCTTTCTTTTTTTTCCCCCCTTCTCTTTCCTGACGGCATATTTCACACTTTCCTCCTGAGCACATTAGGGTCTCTCCTCCAGGAAGCCCCCGCCTACCCTTCCCTTTGTCGCCCTCTTCCTTTTTCCTTTTTATTTATTTATTTATTTATTTATTTATTTAGCTAGGAAATGACCAGTGACTGCATTACCCTCAGAGGGTCGGAAGGAGAAAGAAAGCCCTGAATGTAATTAATACAACTTCATATATCTGTTGCTCCGGGAAGCCAGCACCTTCCAGACGGTGTCTCATGCTAAAGCAACAGTGAGAAAAGTGGGCGGGGGGGGGGGGGAAGCCTTTCCCCCCTCCGCCTCCCACCCAACCCCCTACTTAAAAGTGGGGGCGGGGAAGGTTTCTGTCCACCCAGTTTCCCACAGTGATATAATGCAAGTTTCTAAAACAACACCAACGTTTACCTTGGCAGATGGCCCCGCGGAAAGAATAGGCATTACCCACACAACGGAACGACTTAAAAAAGACGAGATGCCCTCCCCAAGGAAGTGGGGAGCGTGGAGTCTCTGCAAGACTATTCACGAGCTGCCAGAGCAAACACGCCTCGGGCCCTGGGGCCTCCTGTAGGGGTGCAGCTCGGAGGCAGCCCCCCTCCCCTGTGCTGGTCTGCAGGCGCCTTCTCTTGTCCATTGTCCCGGCCGTAGGTGCAGGAACCGCATGGGCCACACCGCGTGGGCATCCTCTGCCGCCCAGGGAGCCACGGGGCAGCTCCCCAAAGAGCGTTAGTTGGCTAAGTCGTCTGGTTACTGGGGGAGAGAGACAGAGAGAGAGAGAGGAGAGGGAAGGGAGGGGCGGAGGACCCCCGGAAGCACGCGTGGGGCACGGAGGGGTGAGCAGGGGACGGAGGGAGGGTCCTCTCCAGCCACCTGGATGGCTCAAGCGAGGATGTGTCACTTGCACGGTGAACAGTGCAAAATCCCTGGTGTCCCACGTGGGTCCGAATCCCCGCCCCGCCTTTCCGAACCCGGAAAGCTCGTGAGCGTCTCCTAACCTCGCTGGGCCTCCGTTTCCACATCTGTGAGAGGAATGCCAGCGGCAGGGCCCGGTTTATGGGGCTGTTGGACAGCTGGAGGGAGCCGTGGCCCAAGGTCAGCATGGCGGCTGTGTTCACACGGGGGGAGGAGCCCGGGGGGCGTCCGGTCAGCCCTCCGGGGTGGGATCTGAGGGAGGATCTGGGCTTCGGGAAGGTCGGCGGGGGCTCCAGATGCGGGCTGTCTTCCCCGCTTTGGGAGAGCAGCCCCCCCCCCCCCCCCAGGCTCAGGGGTGAGACGAGGCTGGGCCAGAGCATGGCCTTTAGAGATGGGGAAACTGAGGCCCGGAGATGTTCAATCACTGCCCAGGGCAAGCTCATCCTTCCCATGCTGGCCAGAGACAGCCATGAAGCACCAGTGTGACCCCACTTTCCTTCTCGGTACCCCTGCCCGAAGGCCTCTGAGCTGGGGGCACCCACAGGTGTCCTCTCTGGCCCACGCATGTCCCCCGACGGCTCCCAGGCAGGGGAGGGTGCTGGCCGGCGGCCATCCTTCCAAGGGGCCCATCTGTCTGGGGCCCAGGAGGAAGGAAGTCTCCACAGAGGTGCTCTGAGCTCACAAAGCCCGGGGGCCCTCTTGGGCCTTGTCTGAGCGTCAGCTTTGATTAGTGCCACCTGTCCTGTTTGTCCGGATCTTTCGGCCTAATTGAATTCCGGGTCCCTTCGCAGCCCTGCTTACTTAGAGACAACAGGGAGATTTTCGGGAAATGCTCCTTTAGGAGAAACGGAAAAGCCGGGGCCTGGGTCCCATTCTTGCCACTCTGAGACCTCCCTTCCAGCCCAGCCTTTCCCTGGGTCCTGGGTGGGGGTTCTGGGAGCTTCCCTGAGCCCTGGCACATGCGAGGGGTCCCCACTCTCCGTGGCCACATCTGTAAAATGGGGGTGACAACTGTGGTAAATAACCAGGGCTATAAAAGGCCTCGGCTAGCCTCTTGCCCACAATAAGCGGGTCCTCAGGACCTCCGGGCCCAGTCCTGGACCAGGAGCCGGGGGGACTACAGCCTCGGCCTCTATGGAGCTCGTCATACCATGCAGAGAGCAGAATGTGAAATAGGCACGGAAATTAAAAAACGAAAAACCACACCGGAATTGTTACTCATGATTAAAGTAATAACAAAATAAAGTCAAGCAGGACTGGGGGGTGGGGGGCAGCACGGGGAGCCCACTTCAGATCCGGTGGTCTGGGAAGGGACAGCCGAGCTATGGCTTGGAGGCCGAGAAGAATGCAGACGTGGGAAGAGGGTTCCATGCAGGGGAATGACATGTGCAAAGGCCCTGAGGCAGGACAGGCAGGCAGCCAGTGTGCTGGAGCCCACTGAGGGAGGAGGGCTGGAGGAGAGGCAGGAGAGGAAGGCAGCCGGGCTGGACCGCATGGGTGCCAGGGAGACCCTCCTGTCCTAAGACAGCGGGTATTCACCCAGTTTTGAGGGTCGAGATGAAGAGAGTGAGGAGCTTACCTTCTACCTGGGGCGGTGTGTGAACAGTACAAACCCCTCCCTCCCTGCCGTAGCCAGGCCCAAGGGTGCAGAGGGGAAGGGGGGGCAGATGGGGGCCGTGGCCAGAAGGCTGGGGACGGTGACCCTGGCTCCTACATGTGAGAGCGGGTTCACGTACCAAGGACACCTTGCCCCGAGGCCAGCATTCAAACAGAGCTGTTTCCTGGGTACCTACGGTCATCAGGGATGTGCGCTGGTGTGCAAAGGCCTCACCTTACTTCAAATCGGAGTGCGCTGCTGGGTTACTGCCCCTCCTCCCCGAGTGCCGAGGCCAGGCCCCCGTGGCTGAGGCGGAAACCAGACCAGACGCCTGGGAGAAACAAATCCTTCGAGGGCTGACCTTGAAACACCGTCTCTTACGGCTTCCCCCCGCTTAGAAGCATCGGCCCAAGTCTCTGTGCGTAAAATAACAATTTCAGTAATAGATATTAACAACCGCTCACGTTCCTTAAGCGCTGACAACGCTTCACCCACTGAACCGCCTACGCGACACCAATCACCTCATGTAATCGACACGCTAGCCACACGAGAGGAGCCAAAACTGAGGCCCAGGAAAGTCAAGCAACTTGCCTGAGGCCCCACAGCTGGCCCGTGACAGAGGCCGGATCCCACCCCAAGCAGTGCGGCTCCAGAACCCAAGCTCTTAAGGGCTCTTGGGACACCTGCTGCCAGTAACAGGAATTGCAACGCGCTAACGTTTACTGATCACATACTACACCCCCCCCCCAACATCAGCACTTTGTAAGCTTTTTCCATTACCGTCCCCCGAAGGAGCATTTTGAGATGATTTTGCCCAACTGCCCTCCCCTAAAGTTTTCGCACCACAGATAAACGGTGTAATTCTGTACGTATCTGGGCTTGATACACAGAGAAACAGAACCTTTGCCACCCCCTCCTCCCACCTCCAGGAGCCAGATTCAGGCCCCGTGGCCCCCAGGGGGGCAGGTGCGCTCTACCTCACTGAACTCAGGTTCCCACGACCGCTCTAGGGTGGGCATGACCGCTATGCTTTGTCGGGAGCCTGCCACTCGAAGAGGTTCGAGTCCTGCTCCTGGGTCACGTGGGACAGCCAGGGTCCGAGCGAGTGGTCCCAGCCGGCCACCATGCTGGAGTCAGTCCTGTGACACCCCCCCCCCCCCGTTATGTACATGCGCAGGACACGCGGGGATACGACAAACATACACCAGGGTTGTTTCATCAGGGCCCCGTGAACTCCCTGAAATTAAATGCCAACGTGTGTTTCTTTTCCCGGAGCAGGTTAACCTCAGGAGTCCCTGACCCCGAGCAAGGCCCCAGGCCGGCCCCCGGGGAAGGAAAACGCTCCCCGGGGTAGGGGCGGGGGGGGGGGGGGCCCGGCCTGGCGGCACGACCGGCCCTCCTCCCCTCTTCACAGAGGAAGCCGGGGACGCCGTGGGAAACAGAGCCAACAAGACTGACTTACCCCCCAGGCCGGGCCCACTGACCTTTCTCCTGAGAAAAATGCTCACAGCAAGCACATCCAGGCCTTCACCCGGCCCCAAAATAACTGGGACTTCCGGCCTGGGCCTCCGCGTCCTGAGCAAGCTCCTTGCGACAACCGGGAACAATGGGGCATTGTCGGCCAGGGCCTCCCAGACAGGAAGCCGGGTCCCGCAGAGCCATCCGACGGTGACCCCGCCGCCCTGGGCCGACACGCGTGACCCAAATGCCAGGTGTGGCCTGCCTTCCACCAGCTGGAGCAGGGCGAGGAGAGCGAGGGCAGGAAGTGCCAGATGGCCACCTCACCCCTGCAGTGCGGGGCCTGGGGCAGGAGCGTGGAGCAACCAGCAGGCCGAGAGACAGGGAGGCAGGCCGAACCCTCGCCGCTCCCAGGCCGGGACGTCCCTCCAGAAAGCTCTCCTGTGACGGTGGGGACGATGCCCGCTTCCAAAGGCCAACAGTTGGCAAATGTGTGCCCTGTGCCCAAAGACGGTCTTGCGTGGGTCACACGCTGCGTCACTTAGGCTCTCCTCCGTTTCGTTTCCCCCATCCTGCTCCGGCCGCCCTAACCCCTGGCCGTTCCTTGAATGCACCGTGCACCCCAGGGCCTTTACACTTTTTGCTCCGGCCCCCGGAACGCTCCTCTTCCAGCTGTGTTTATGTTCTGCTCCAGCGTCGTCTTGGCAGAGAGGCTTCCCTGACTGGCAGGTCTTTTCCCTCCATCCCCTCACCTCACCTTCTCGGCGATGCCCCGATGTTGATGTATCGTGGTGGTGTTTTTACCGGTTCATTTCTGCCTCTTGCACTCAAACGTCAGCCCCGGGACGGCAGGGGACCTGCTGACTTGCTCACCGTCACATCCCAGCGCCTGCACGCACAGGCGCTCGCTTGGAGTCTGTTGAATGGACGACTTGGCGTGCCGGTTTGGTTCGTGTGGTTGGATTCGGCGTGGCTCGAGTGTAGGGAGCGTGAGGCAAGGAGATGGGACCTTGGAAGCCCGCTAAGGGACAAGGAACCAGAAGGCCCAAGACCCTCTGGGAGGCCAGTGAGACACAGCAGGCAAGAGAGGAAGGCAGCCTGGCAGGGGGAGCGGGAGGGCCACGGACAGATGGCAATGGCCTGCGGCACAACCTCAGTGCTGATTCGTGGAGCTGCCGCTGTGTGACCTCCAGCGAGACACTTAACCTCTCTGAGCTCACGGGGATGATGGTAACAGTTGCGCTCTGTGATACCATTCGTGGATCCTGTCTCTGCGGTCCGAGCTCTGGAAAGGTTAGCTATCGTTGCTTGAACCGTAGGAAACTGCCCTGTTACATGGACCAAAAAAGTCAAACGCTGGCAGTTTCCTGGGGGTCCTATCTTAGCAGGATTAACGGTTCGAGGTAGTAGCTAGAGTTTAAAGTCGGATGCGCTTTCACACAAAATGCCTCCGGGGTACCAGGAGGACACTGCAAAATCACGTACGAAATTGCTTGGTAAAGTTGCCGCGTGATACAAATGTTATTTACAAACGTAAGTATGGGATTCACTTTAAAAGTAAAGCCTAGGGCTCGGTCCCTACAGTCAGAAGGGATAGGAGTTTGGCCAGCTAAAAAGAGCCTCCAGGGGCCCGCGGGGGGCTCAGTTGGTTAAGTATCTGACTCTTGGTTTCGGTAAAGATCCTGATCCCAGGGTTGTGGGACTGAGCCCTGTGTCAGGCTCTAGGCTGAGTGTGGAGCCTGCTTAAGATTCTCTCTGTCTCTGTCTCTCTCTCTCTCCCCCTCTGCCTCTCTCCCCCACTCACATGCTCTCTTTCTCTCCCTCTCTCAAAAAAAAAAAAAAAAAAGCCCCCAAAGGAGGGCCATACCTTTTCAGGCACAGATATTAAGCTCCCATAGGTACCCCCAATATTACAGGTCTTTTGGGATAGACTCACAGCAACCAAATTTACAGGAGACTGAAGTATAAGCCCCCCCCGCCCCCGCCGTTTGCTTATCCATCTGAAGGGACAAATGTGATTCTTGGCCAGATCGGGATCCTTGACTTTGCTCCCCACAGCATGTGCTGGTGGTCGTGAAGGAATCTGGACGGTCAAACGTGACTTTGAAAGGTTGAAGTGGGCACAGGAGTTAGAGAAACGCCACCCAGCAGATGGAAATGCCTGAGGGACAATCTATCAGGCTCCAGAGGAGTCAGATGAACCATTTGATTCACAACAGAACGTGCCAGAAAGCAGGACCCAAGACTTAGCAACTCTCCTTTGACGGTATTGGCTAAATGTACCTTCCTGTTGTCGCACCTGGCTGGCTTAGTCGGTTAAGCGTCTGACTTCGGCTCAGGTCACAATCCCGTGGTTTGTGAGTTCGAGCCCCGCGTCGGGCTCTGTGCTGACAGCTCGGGGCCTGGAGCCTGCTTTGGATTCTGTGTCTCCCTCTCTCTCTGCCCCTCCCCCACTCGTGCTCTGTCTCTCTCTCTCTCTCTCTCTCTCTCAAAAATAAATAAATTAACATTAAAAAAATTTAAATGTACGTTCCTATTATGGCACTGGAGCTCCCAAACACTGGTGGGAGAGATGATTGTAACTGATGTGGGCTCAAATGTTTTTATTGTGATACTTGGAATCTTGGAAGGCACCAGAATGAAGGGAGACGGAAGCAAAATTCCGGGTTTGGGCCTGCACTCGGGCCTGGCACTCACCATGTTCCACACCCGCCTCCTGCCCTCCAGCCCCACCCACCCTCCTCTGTGCTTCAAGGGAAATGAGCATTCGAAAGCCATGACCATCAAGCTGTGGACTTTCCTTCAAACCTTCTCCTGATCGTGGGAGCCCATGTTTGAGCCAGTATGGGATGGGGGCTGGAGGGGGAAGCGGAGGAGACGGGGGGCGGGGAATCTGAGAGCTCTTTCCCTGTGGCTTGTTCCCTTCTGCCTCCCAGGGACGTGCTGGTGTCCTCTGGGCCCCGGGACGGGCGTCCAGAGCAGGATGTGGCAAGGAGGCAGGTGGCGGGACCGGGAATCCCCTTCCCTCCCCGCCACCGAGCGGATTCCTGCCCCAGGGCTCCCCACGGGCCCAGCACACATGGGCAGCCTGTCCCGGCGAGCTGGCAACTCTTGTTGGGCAGGAACAAGCTGACTGCTGTGTGGCCTGAACATCCCGAGCCAGGGGCCAAGGGAAACCAGAGCTGGGCCCCAGCGTGTCCGCGGGGCAGAGGGCTCGGCTGCGGCCAGGGAAGGGAGAGGCAGGAGACGGGGAGCGTGTCTATTTTGGCACGAGCCAGGCTCAGAAAAGCCGCAGAGAACATTTCGCCACAAACGAGCAAGACCCATGAGCAAATGGCCTCTTTCGCTTCCTCCCTCAGGCTTAAAATCTCTTGGTTGGCTCTGGAAGGGACCCAGAGAGCAGAGGTGACACGTAGGACTCAGCATGGGATTCCTGGGCCTCCATTCTTCCGCCCCCTTCCAGCCAGGGGCCCGTGGGGGGCCGTGTGTCGTGAGGGGTGCTGGAGACCGCGATGAGCAAAAGGAAACATGGCCCCTGTCCTTTCAGAGCTTGCGGGCCAGGGAGAAGGGGATTATATAATTTCTCCAGGGTGGGCGTCGAGCCACAGCTCCGAGTTCAATGAAGGAGAGGTGTGGGGTGCCGCTGGCAATTAAAATAGAGGGGACAGGCATAGTCAGTGGGCTCAGGGAAGAGAGGGCATTGTGAGCAGAGGAAGCAGCACGTGCAAAGGCCCTGAGGCAAGAGGAAGCTTACGAGGCTGGTCATAGGGGGCCAGGAATTGTTTTTGAATCTTCCCTGGGACATCATGGAGAAGGGACTGGGAAGGACCAGAGGGGCGTGGGGAGCTCAGACGGAGGATGATGTCAACACCATCCCCTCGCTCAGCCAGCCCTTTGCAGCCGACTAAGTTCTCTACCAGATTCCGTTTTCATTCCCCAACCCACAGCAGCCCTGGGAGGTGGGTTTTACAACTCTGCTCGTCACAGGAGTAGAGTGAGGATCAGAGAGGGTCTCAGCGCTGGGTTGTGTAGAAGCCAGGACTCAAACGCAGGGCAGACTGATGTTGGCATCCCTACCTGCCCTTTCCATGGGTCTATGGAATGGACGAGGGCTTTCTGGGCCCCCACCCGCCACGTTCGCGGGTCACACCCGGCCACGTCACGTCCGGGGTGCCTACATTTCAAGCCTTTCGACGCACACAGGTGGCAGGGACCAGCTGGCCCACTCTCTTCACAAATCCCACACCCAGGGCTAACAGTGACCCGCCAGGCGGCCACATAGGCCTTCTTTCTCTTTTAAGAAGAAGCCCCCCGGGCTGGTGTCTCTCCATCCCCCCACCAGCCACAGGCCAGAGCCGCCAGACCGGTCGATTTGGTTCACGGGACCCATCTCTGACTCTCACTGCCGCGTTCCTGGATTTATTTTGTACCTCGTGGTCCCCTGTGTCCTCACTGTGACGGAGCTTCATTGTCTCACTTACGTCTGGACTTGGGTGCAGCCCGACGGATCCTAACGGCCACGGGGGCCTGAGCAGTGCGTGCCACGGTGAACGTGCCCACGCCAGTCAGTGTGGCCGTGAACGAGCACGCCGCTCCTCTCCGGGCCCCAGCCTCTGCGCCTGTTCAGTGGGATCGGCACAGAGCTGCCCCTCGGCCGCTACGTACAGGTGTTGAGGCCCTTGCGGCAAAAGCCTGCCTGGGCCGAGGCGTCTGCGAGCCAGCGAGGCGGGGGCAGGGGCGTGCCCCGTACGTATCAGCAAGGACCGTTACTCGCACCGTGTTCCCATCATCGATCGCCGTCGTGCTTCGGCGCTGTGTTCGGCACTTGCCTCGTGTCATGTCCGTTCTTCCGACGGCCCCTGACGTCTCCCCACCAAACGCCGGAGGCCAGAGAGGCTGACTCGCCCCGAGCTGCGCAGTGAGCCCAGGAGCCCGGATCTGAAGCCGGGACCACCCGATCTACATTGCAGGGCTTTAAGCCAGGACCCTGAGCTGCCCCTCATCGGTGCTGCCCCCCTCAAGTGGCCCTCCCCAGCCCTGCGGTGCGGGGGCAGGGGGCACGCTGTGTTAACAGACGAGGCGAGGGCAAGGCCTGCTCCTGAATTCATTCTCCTGAAGCACCGCATGTTTCAACCTCGTGTGAGTGAACGAGCCTGCGCAAGGAGATGTCCAGAAAATGGGGGCGAGATGCAGATTCCGAGGCCCAGCCCCCAACCCTGAATCGCACCCCGGGTCTCCGAGTGGCCGATACCTTCCCTAGGTAGGTAGGGATTGAGGAAAGGAAATTCAGGACACTCAGTTAAACGTGAACTTCAGCTAAACAACGAATAGCGTTTTAGCATAAGTATGTCCCAAATACTTCATGCGCTATGGGCTATACTTATATTAAGAGATGATTTGTTGTTTATCTGAAATTCAGATTTAACTGGGCAGCCTGCACTCAACCTGGCAACCCCTTCCCCAGGTGGTACAGGCGCCTGAGTAACAAAAACTCTCACAACGACTCGTGTTCGGGAACCCACGCTGGGCGGGTCCAAATGGAGTCCACAGCTGTGTACCAACCCTGGTGTGAGCTCAGGGCTCCAGCTCGAGTAACACAGGTGAGGTCTCTGCTCTCTGAAAACGCACATTCCAGCTGCACCCAGGTCTAGCCAGGGTCACCACCAGCTTGCACAGATCGGGGGACTGAGGCTGGTAAGATTGTGGAGGTCCCTCCAAGGGAGGCTAGTCAGGGAGGCCCAGAGGCCGGCTGGACCCCCGCACGGAGATGAGGCCCGAGGCAGGCCTTCCCGGTAGTCAGGGGCCATCTGGGCTCTGACTTCAACACCCGGCATCTCCCGAGCGGGAAACGGCTCCCCCCTACCCATCCCCCCCCCCCGGATGGTTTCCCGCCCGCATCGGCCAGATGGCCCTGCAGAGCAGGGGGGCTGCTGGGGGGCCGGTGAGGGCCGGGGGATCTCGCGGTGGAGCCAGCCCAGATGCCTTCACGGGGCAAGTGCTTTTATTCCAGCCTTGGAGATTGGCCCTGTTTCTGGGAAGGGAGAAGCCGACGCATGCACAATGCACCCTATAGCCCTCTGGCTGTTTCATTTCAAAGAAACCCAAGGTTTAGAAAGAATCTAATTAAGCATCTCCTGCACAGTCTTATCATGCGTGGAATGGAATTGCTCATGAAACCTGGCTCATCGCCGACCGTGTGCTGGGGGTGTGTGTGTGGGGGGTGGGGTCAGTGGCTCTGCTGGGACCTGGGTGGGTAGGGGGGCTCTTGCCAAGGGGCTTCTTTGGAGGATGCTAGAACTCGTGAGCCAGCCCTCTCCCCTTCAGTCCAGCATCCACCCCAACCCCTCCCCAAAACTCACAGGTGCTTCAGGACTTTTAGGAGTCGACTCTCTTCCCCAGGTCCTCGGAGCCAGACGGCAGTGGATCCGAATCCTCTTGACTTAAGTTATGAGCTTGGGCAAGTCATTTTCTCTTTCTGGAACCTTCACAGAATCTGTAAAATGGAGCCAACCATTGTTTTGTTCTGGGATTGTTGTAGGAATACATGAAACACAGGCCTATCACATCATTGGTACCCTGTGAGTCATAGATGCTCTTCTGATCATTTTTCATTTCCTTTCCATTTTGGTTTCCCTCCATAAGAAGCCCCACAAGGATGGGGCCTTGATTTTGTCCGCTGCTGGATCACGAGCACCTGGCCTCTGGAACAGTTTTGGCTCATGGTAGCTTTTCAGTAGATAAATGTGTGAAAGAATGAATGCCTTAGGGTCTGGGAGAAGCTGCCATTTTACTTCAAGGAGCCAATGGCACCGTTGAAGGAGAATGGGGTTAAAGCGGGATGAGTGTCCGCACAGGTCCACAAAATGCTTTCAAAAGTGTTTTCCATGTGGGTTGTCGTCCCCACTTTCAGATGAAGGAACTGTAGCTCACGAGGGAGAATCAAATTCCCCAGGCTGCTAAGAAAGTAGAAACACCAAGGTGGGCACCCGTCACCATGGTCCCCAAAGATTCTGCCTCTTGCTATCCATTCATGCCCTTACACCATCTACTCCTATACCAAGTAGGGCGGACCTCTGTAGACCTCCATAGCATTTGGGGAAATGACCACATGTGACTTCTGAGGCTGTCACAGAAGACATTCTGCCTTCCATCTTGCCTTGTCTTAGATTGTTCCTCGGGGGGGGGGGGGGGGGGACTCCAGTAGCTGTGTTGTGAGACACTCCAGCAGCTCCTTGTGGCACCTGAGTGCGCCATCTTGAAAGCAGATCTCCAGCCCCAGTCAAGCCTTCAGATGAGGTAACCCTGGCTGACATCTTAACCTGGTACCTCGTGAGGGATCCCAACCAGAACCACCCAGCTGAGTGGGTGAATTCTGACCCACATAAACTATGCGAGATAATAAATGTTTATCATTTTTATCACTACGTTTGGGGTTAATTTGTTATGTGGCAATAGACGACAAATACAACAAACCACAAATTGGGGGGAAATGTTTGCCAGGCCCGTATCTGATAACACAGATCCAGAACACATGAAGAACTCTCACATCACCATAGTCATAAAAACAAACAAGCCAAGAAAACGAGCAAAAGACTTGAACTGGCATCTCACAGAAGATATACGAATGGAAAACAAACACATGAAAAGATGCCTCACATCATTAGTCATTTGAGAAATCCAAATTAAAATCACGCTGAGATACATCTACACACCTATTAGGATAGATAATATTTTAAAATCTGACAACACCACATGCTGACAACGATACAGATCAGCCAGAGCACTCATTTTTGCAGGTGGGAATGCGAAATGGCACAGCCACTTGGGAAAACAGTTTGGCAGTTTCTTATGAAGTTACACATCTATTAATCAGATGACCCAACAATCACAGGCACTTACCCAAGAAAAATGAAAACTCATGCACACGCACACACACACAGTGGGTGTGAATGTTTATAGCAGCTTTATTGGTATTTGCCAAATCTGGAAATAATCCAAATGTCCCCTTAAAACTTGGGGTATATCCCTACAGTGAAACACTACTCGTCAATAAAGAGAAACAAACCACTGAAGAACACAAGGCATGGATGAGTATCAGATACGTTCTACTCAGCGAAAGAAGCAAAACTCAAAAGGCTATAGTATGGTTCCATTTATACGATATGCTGGAAGGGGCAAAAGTATGTGGACAGGAACTGGTGATTTCCTGGGCTGGGGGCTAGGGTGAGAGCTTCACTATACAAAGAGACAGGAGGGAACTTTGCGGGGCTGCAAAGCAGTTCTACACCCTGTTTGTAGCAGTGGTTACTCCCTCGTATGTGTTTGTCAAAACTCATGGAAGGGTGAACTTTAAGTAAATCATGCTTCAATAAACTTGACCTTAAAAGAGATCCCCCAAGAAGGAAGCAAAGAAAGATCTCTCCGATGATGACTCCAACGTCCAGAAGTTGTAAAAGAAAAACTAAGTTCAACCACATAATCAAAACTGCCGTGCGATACAAGAAAACCTACTGGAGAATCAAACCCAAAAAGCCTGTGGGCAACATCGAAAGACAAAGTGGCACACTGGTAAAGACAGTCGGAAGTTTACATTGCAGACAAGGACCTAACATCCCTAAAATATAAAGCACATTTCAACAAATAAGGGGGAAAAACACAATAAAAATAGCAAAGGATATGAATGGATAATATGCCAAAAAGGAAATATCAATTGGTTTTAAATATGTGGAAAAGATGTATAATCTCATTCCTAACGTAAGGAATACAGAAAAAATTCTACATTGAATTACCCATTTTTACCTGGCAGATGGATAAAAAACGAAAAGCCTGATAAAGCACTATGTTGGTTAAACTTTGGGAAAACAGGCATGCATACATTGCTGGTGGGGCTATAACTCAGCACAACCCCTAATGGGATGGAATGGGGCAACATCTACAACAAAGTCGTAATATACTCTGGAATTAGCAATTTCAACTTTAAAATGTTATTCTACAGAAGTACTTGCAGGTATGAAAATTGGCGTATGTACATAGTTATTAGCTAAATTATTTTTAATAACATAAAATTGGAAACAACCCAATAAAATCTTATGCAGCTATAAAAGAGAGAGAGAGAATAGGAACTTCCCCCTGTCCGCTCAGTGACTTTTTAGTAGCACTTTATCCCCCCCCCCAATGGAGACCTCAAAAGTTGCTCTTTGGCATTTTGGGGACCTCTCAAGAATCACATCCGAGTACGAACGACTAGAAGCAGAGGTTTTTAAACTTGACTTACGGATCAATCTTCAACAACAACAAACACTGGTTTTGCTTACTACAATCTGTTACATATGTAAATTTGTAAAATAATGACAGATAAAAAGTCACTGACCACTCCCCTCTCTGTTTTAAAGTCTATAAGAATGAAAAAAAGACACTCCCTTCTATTTGACGAGGCTGCCAAAATTATCCAATGGGAAAAGAATAGTCTTTTCCACAACCGGCACTGAGACAACTGGATATCCACACGCAAAAGAAGGAGTTGGATCCCTACCTCACACTGTATATAAAAATTAATTCAAAATGGATCGAAGATCCAAATGCAAGAGCAAAACTACGAAACCCTTAGAAGAAGACAGAGGGACAAGTCTTCGTGACCTTGGCTCAGCAAAGGGTCCTTAGATACAACACTCAAACTATGATAACAAAAGTGAAAGTCGTTAAATTGGACTTCTCAAAACTAAAAATTTTTTGTGCCTCAAAGGACACCATCACAAAAGCGATGAGACTACACACAGAATGGGAGAAACTATTTGCAAATCACATATCCGGTGAGGGGCTTGTATCCAGAATATATAAAGATGCTCAGAACTCAACAATAAAAGGAGAAATGACCCAATTTTTAAAATGAGCAGAGGATCAGAGAAGACATTTTTCCAGGGAAGATATACAAAATGGCCAACGAGCACATAAAAAGATGCTCAGCAGCCTTAGTCACGAGGGAAATGCACACCAAAGCTACAATGAGATGCCCCGTCATACCCACTAGGATGGCTAGAATCCAAAAGTCCAATAATAAGTGTGGGCAAGGATATGGATAAAGGGGACCCTCACACGCTACTGGCGGGATATAAATGGTTCAGCTGCTCTGGGAAACACTACAGCCATTTCTCTAATGATTAAACACAGGGGATTTACCACATGACCCAGTAGCCCAGCCCTAGGTATCCAAGAGACACACAAAAATATGTAACTTGTACGCAAATGTCTACAGCAGCATTATGTTTAATGGCCAGAAACAACCCAGATTCCCGTCAAGTGAATAATGCAACAGAATGTGGTTTATGCAGACGATGGCATATCACTTATTCAGCCTGGAAAGGAAAGGAAGCATCAACGTGCATTACAACACAGATGGACCCCGAAAACGTTATGGTAACAGATAGGAGTCGTCACGAGAGATGAACAGTGTGTGATTCCATGCCTATGAAAGTCAAGGACAGGGAAACCTAGAAAGACAAAAAGTAGATTGGTGGTTATTTAGGGCTGGGGTGGGAGTCAGAGGATAGCTAAAGGTCACGGGGTTTCCTTCTGAGATGATGATGATGAAAACGTTCTGTTGTTGTTGTTGTTGAAAATGTTCTAGAATGACCCTGAAGTAATATTTGCACAGAGCTGTGAATATACTAATGACCATTGGGTCACACACTTAAAATGGGTGAATTGTATGGCATATGAATTCTATTTCAATAAAGTGCCCCTTTAAAAAGAGGAAAAAGGTGGGGTACCTGCGGGGCTCAGTCTGACTCTTGATTTCGGCTCAGGTCACGAGCTCACAGTTCATGGGTTCAAGCCCTGCATCGGGCTCTGTGCTGACACTGTGGAGCCTGCTTGGGATTCTCTCTCTCCCCTTCTCTCTCTGCCCCTCCCCACTTGTGTACTCTGTCTTTCTCTCTCTCTTTCTCTCTCTCTCTCTCAAAATAAATAATAAACATTAAAAAAAATAAAATAAAAAAGTCGGGGGGAGGGAAGAAGATACCCCCAGGTCCTGCTGGGTGGAACGTGGAACCCTAAGCAAAGGTCCAGGTAAAGCTTCTGTGTTCATGGAAAATCCCACCACCTGGCTACAAATGCATCTTCATGGTGATATTTTCAAGATGTTCCCTTCCCATATGTTTTCCCTCTGGGGAACATGTGCCCAGAAACCAGAAATTCTACTCGGGGGGTGAACCTTGGACCACATTTGAACTCTGTAACAACCCCTAGGTGTGGCCCCAGGGGTGTGATTTGAGAGAGTCCAACAAGACTCCAACCTTCTGCACCCAGCAATGCCCCTCCCTGCCGGGCGAGCTTCTGCCCTGCCTTCTCCAGAGAGCTGTTTTAAGTGTAATTATCCCAGGGAGGACATAAGGTACCAGGCTCTTTGGGGAAGAATTAGGTAATGGGATCATTTTTTCTCCTTGACAAGGAAAAGCCAGGGACAGCTGGGGGATGCTGGAGGCCTATGAGCTCTTTGAGGGGGAAATGAAATCTTAATTACAACTCAGGTCCTGCTAACGGTTGAACGGAAGAACAGATTACCTAAAGCAGGGTGCTCAAAGCGTGGTCCCTGGCAACAGCAGCCTCGCCAGGAAACTAATTAGCAATGCAGATTCTCAGGCCTTACCCAGACCTGCTGGGTCAGAAACTCTGAGTGGGACCCAGCAATCTGTTTTAAGAAGCCTTCCAGGTGATTCTAACGCGAGCTCATGTTTGAGAACCCCCAAACTAATGGGTGATTTCATTCATTCAACAAATATTTACGGAATGCTCCCAGATATGCCTGGGATTACTGGAGGCTCAAGGGTTAAATACATCAGGGCACAAGATGTAGCGGGTTGGATGGTCTTCCCAAAAGACATGTCTTCCCAAACCATGATTGTGACCTCACTTGGAAAAAGGTCTTCACAGACACAATTAAGTTAAGGATCTTAAGATCAGATCATTCTGGATTACCTGAACGGGCCCTAAACCCAATGACAAGTTTCCTTAAAAGAGACAGAAGAGGAGAGAAACAGAGAAATCTAAGCCAAGACACAGGAACAGATTGGGATGAAGTGGCCACAAGCCAAGATGCTTGGAACCACCAGAGCTGGGGGAGGGGAGGAAGGATTCTGCCCTAGGACCTCTGGAGGCACCGCTGTCCCCCCAGGACAGTGAGAAGATAAATATCTGTTATTTTAAACCACCTAGCTTGTGTTCATTTGTTGCAGCAACCCCAGGAAACTAATCTACAAGGCAAATAAGGGTCATGACTTTAAAAATCTTATATTCTAGTGGGGGAAATAGATGAGATGATAGATAGATAGATAGATAGGGATGGATGGATGGATGGATGATTAATGATACAGATAGATCGATGGATGGAAAGATAGATAGATAGATACATACATACATACATAGATCCACAGATGATACAGATAGATCAATGGATGGATGGGTGGACAGACTGATGAATGGATGGATAGATGGATGGATGGATGGATGGACAGATGGATAGATAGATAGATAGATAGATAGATAGATAGATGGATGATACAGATAGATCGATGGATGGAAAGATAGATGATAGATAGATAGATAGATAGATAGATAGATAGATGCATACATACATAGAAACATAGATACATAGATGATACAGATAGATCGATGGATGGGTGGGTGGACAGACTGATGAATGGATGGATAGATGGATGGATGGATGGATGGATAGATGGATAGATAGATAGATAGATAGATGGATGGATGATACAGATAGATGGATGGATGGATGGATGGATAGATAAATAGATGGATGATACAGATAGATCGATGGATGGAAAGATAGATAGATAGATAGATAGATAGATACATACATACATACATACATACCTACATACATACAAAGAAACATAGATCCGTAGATGATACAGATAGATCGACGGATGGATGGGTGGACAGACTGATGAATGGATGGATGGATGGATAGATAGATAGATGATACAGATGGATGGATGGATGGACGCATGCATGCATGCATGCATGGATGGACGGACTGATGGGTGGATAGGACAGATGGACAGATAGGTAGGTAGGTAGGTAGATAGGCAGGCAATATAAATAAGTGATGAAGATAATCTCGCACCGTCAAAGCACTACCATAGCAATAAAACAGAGTGATGTTCTAGAGAGAAACGGAAAAGAGATCACTGAGTTGAGACCTACAGGAAGTGGCTCCAGGACCAGGAGCTTACAAACACGAAGCAAAGGGGGCACAGAGAAGCTTGGTGCAGAAGGAAGGACGGAGGGTAAGCGTGAGTGAATAGAGGGGAGTGGAGGGGAGTAGAGGGGAGTGGGGAAGGGGATGAGGCTGGGGAGAAACAAGGACCACGGGAGGAGTTTGGATTCTTCACTAAGGACGGCGGGAGCCCTTGGAGGGTTAGAAGCAGGAAGCTCGTGGGAAAGGACTGGGCCTGTGGAGTAGAGACGAGCCGAGGGGACCCTGCAGGTGTATGGCGAGGGGCGCCTGTGGACTCCCGTGTAACCGAACCTCAGACCTCAGCAGTGGCCTCCCATCGCCTCTGCCTCGTTCTCTTTGCTACCAGGAGGTCACCGGGTCTCACCCACACTCAAGGGGAGGGGGCCACACAAGGGTGTGAACAGCAGGCTCACTGGGAGCCTTTTTAGATGCTGCCTACCACACTGGAGGGAAATGGCAAGTTTTATTTAGGAAATGTTAAGGTCTAGCCGCTTCTCGGTGATCAGTTAAGATTGTAGCATGACTGATGGTAAAGAGGTAGTCGAAAGATGAATGAATGAATGAATGAACGATGGATAATCCGTTGCTGAAGGCCGGCTGGGCCTGCCAAAATCGCTTAAAAGGCGCCTGTCCCCAGCCCCCACGGACCCGCTCTCTCCGCAACTGGGGGCTTGCTCAGTCCTGGAGCCTCCCTGCCCTCCCTCTGCCTGCGTGGAGCCTGCTCTGGGAGGATGAGCTCGGCGGTGAGCTTCTGCCCGGCCAAATGGAAACACAGGTTTCCATCCTGCTGCGGAAACGTCAGCGTGCTGGGGTCCGCAGGGGGAACCGCTGGCTGCTCGAAAGAACTGCTGGGAGATCCTGGAAACCCACCGGCCAAGCCGTCATCCTCAGGCCAACGAGCTTGAATTATGACAGAGAATTAGGAGCGGTGGAAACTTGGAGGCCGCCCACGAAGACGTCTGCACGTTTGTTTCTATCTCCAGCCTCGTTTTCCAGCTGCATGGTACACTTAATCCAACACATCTTGCTCATGACATTTTCGCCGCGATTCTAGCCCTTCTCGTTCTCGAACCGTCTTCGGCACCCAGTGGGTACTGTCTTTGATGCCTCTTGGTGCGTGCCCGTGCAAGGTTTAAGCTGAGCCTTTTGTATTTTGCACTGGGTTTTCTCTCAGGAGTCTGCGCTAGGATGCGAGCTGCAGCGGGGGCCGGGGAGGCCGAAGCGTGCACGGGGCCCGTTGGTGAGGCAGGCTCCCGGAGCTGGGTCCCAGAGAGCAGGCAGGCCGGAGATAATTGGTATGGTCAGGGCAAGACAGAGGCTTTTCCAGATTAACTGAGCGACTGGGGGTGAAGATTCTGAGTTTCAAAAGAAGCTTCCCGAACTTAAGGCCATTAAGTTATTACGGCTGATTCCATGCCGAGGGGCCTCAGCCGAAGGGCAGACCTCCTGTGACTTTATGGGAATGGGGCTGGGTGGGGGGGGGAGGCTGAGATCACTGAGAAAAGCGGCCCCACCCGCACAGGCCAGATGAACAGGGCTTTGAATTTTTATTCTTGCAGCCCAGCTGCCATCCCAATGGCCCCTGGGTCTTTGCGGGTGGCCCCCTTCACAGGGCGGGCTGCTGAGGGCCGGGAGTCTCCGCTGGCCTTAGCAGCCCCCCTATACCAGTCCTTCCTCAGTCCTTCCTCCACCAGGAAACGCGTGTTGAGACCTGGTGACGGGAGGGGAGCCAGCAGCTGGCATGATGGAGAAGGGCTGGTGGTCAGAGGAGGAAGCCAGGTGGGGGCTCGGAGGAGGGCAGAACAGTAGCACCGGGGCCCCGGCACCTCCAAGGGGAAGGAGCTTCGGAGCCTCATGTGCGTCACAAACCCGTGGTTTTTACTTAGGTTGTAGATTTACTTGGAGTGCCTTGGGGGACCTTATATTATGGGGCTTGGCTGCCACAGCAAAAGGACCGGAAGGAGTAATGGCTTAAGCGACACAGAAATTCATCCCCCCCTCCCCCCGGAAAGGTCTAGGGTCACAGTCCAGGGTCGGTAGAGCAGCCCCGCAGTCCTCAGAGTCAGACCTCCTTCTACCTCGTTTCTCTGCATCTCACGCCTGCACGCACCTTCCCTTTCAAGATACAAAATGGCTGCTCCCGCTCCTGCCATTAATTTTGCATTCCAGCAAGTGCGAAGGAATAAAAGGGCAAGGAGTGGGCCGCCCCTTCCCTTTCAGAGTGCAGTTTCGGAAATGGCTTGCACACTTCACATCGCGACGGGCAAAATCCGTCACGTGGCCGCATGTAGCTGCGAGGAAGGTGGGGAGACGTGGTCTTTATTCCGGGCGATCACGCACCCAGCCACATTCTGTTAACGTAGGAGAAGGAAAATCAGCGGCGGTTCCACAGAGGAGGGTGACGGAGGAAGGGCGAGAACCAGAGCCTCCAGCCCGGGGCCCCTGGGGCACGGACGTCCCTTGAGCTATAGGAATGGCTTCTTCTGTCAGCATTCATGACAGGATGCAAAATCCACCTCCTCCAGGCAGACCTCGGAGATTAGTAACGCCGCCCGCTGGCCAATGGTTCAGCCTCAACTCCAGCCCACCCTTCCTTTGGGGGGTGGTCCCTGGCTATTTAGTTCCCCGGGCATTTCCATGCAGTCTGCCCTACCACCCGCAGGAGACTATGTTTCCTGAGTCAGGGATCCAAGCTCCTCGTCAGCGTGTACCCCGTCTCCCAGTCCTCCCAGTGGATGGGACAGAAACTGGTTCTGGGAGGTTGCAGATGGAACCAGGGCAGCAGCCCTGCAATGGGTCCATTTCACACCTGGACATTAGGTCTCCCGGCACCTTCTCCCCTGTCCGGTGTATCACACGCCCCCACGTCAGCGCCCCAAGGTTCCCCCTCTAGCCCAGCACTTTTGGTTTGTTTTGAATAACGAAGGGTTGGCAAACTACGGGCCACTGGCCAAACGCAGCCGGGGCTTACTTTTGCCAGTAAGTTTCATCGGCACACAGCTACGCCCGTTCATTTACATATTCATTTACATATTTCCCACAGCTGCTTTTGAGACGACAGAGCCCAGGAGTCGCAACAGGGACCTTCTGGCCACCCCCCCCCCCCGACACCTGGAGTTGGGACACAGCCCCTCCGTCCGTCTCAAACCGAGGGCGCGTGGACTTAGGAGTCGGGGAGCAGAGGGGGCAGGCTGCAGGGAGAGCCCGGGTGGCCAGCGAGTAGAGAGAGGCGGTGTTGAGAAGCCCCAAGACTCCCCGAGACCTGCTGTATTCCAGGTCCCGTGACGCCCCCCGTATCCCTTACAGAACGGCTCCCTGTCCCTCAGGTGTGTCCGTGGACTTCGGTTATTTCCCACCATGGAACTTAGGGGAGACAGTTCACCTCCTTCTGCGAGCGGTGATACCTTCTGGGGCAGCCAGCCACCCCCACTGTCCTCCTTTCTCCCGCTGGGGCTCCTCTTTTGCTGTTCGAGGGCTCATTTTTCTGGAGGAGCTCAGGACATTACCCGGCTAAATGAAGAATGTGGAATGCTTGAAATTTCCACTCACACACTCCTTGGAAAAAACACATTAACCTTTAAGAAGGGAATAATAGCTTCGTTTTCAAGTGACCTTATGTATTAGCTCTCGCTGAGCACTTTCTGGAGGGAGCCGTGGCCCATGGCAGGGGCCCAGCGGGTGCGAAAGATAAGAAAACATAAAGCCCAGCAGAATCCTTGGCTGGCTCTGAACTGAGGCAGACAATTGTCGACTGATAGCAGCACTGACGTCCCTCCCTCCTGCGAGACACCAAGTCGATGGGCGGCCACCTGCTTTCCTGGATTCGCCCTTGACCTGGGGCCGAGTGAGCAGCCGACGCCTGGCCGGCCGGCCCTCTGCTCTCTCTTTCTGGCGGAAGATGCACCTTCCTCCGCAAGACAGCCTCCCCCCACCCCGGGAAAAGCTATCCCACAGGGATACTGTGCTGAACCCCCTCCCCAAAACACGGACTCCACGGCCAACGTGTTGTATGTAGACAACCGCATCATCTACACTCTTCGGGTCTTGGGGGGGGTGTAGGGGGGGACGGAATTTGCAAAGCACATTAGCATGATAAAAGCTCTGAGAAGTCCTGCCAGAAAGAAACCTGTTTCATTTCGTCGAACACCAGTATTTTCCAACCTCTTCTGGCCCGGAAAGCTCCCACCCTCTTTGTGTTTTTTGGATAACACCTGTGAATGTTGGGCAGGGCTGCTTAGCCATGGAGCGTGCTTTAGAAACTGCAGACCATAGGGGCGCCTGGGTGGCGCAGTCGGTTAAGTGTCCGACTTCAGCCAGGTCACGATCTCGCGGTCCGTGAGTTCGAGCCCCGCGTCAGGCTCTGGGCTGATGGCTCAGAGCCTGGAGCCTGTTTCCGATTCTGTGTCTCCCTCTCTCTCTGCCCCTCCCCCGTTCATGCTCTGTCTCTCTCTGTCCCAAAAATAAATAAAGGTAGAAACTGCAGACCATAGAGCAGACCTTCTCCAAGATCATCTGAGCCACCGAAAAGACCAGCGCTCAGCTTTCATTCTCCAGTGGGTCCGTTGATTTATTACGCATGCATTCGTTCCCCCGTCCACCATTCATTCACCAGTGCAGGTTTCGGAGGCCAGATGCCCCGGAGGAGCAGACACAGGCCTGAGGGCCGCAGCGTTCCCCAGCCTCCTGGACGGCAGGGAAGCTATGCAATGCTCACGGGTTAGGGAATAGAGAAGAAAAGCACCCGGTGTTCCCGGACATCCAAGGCCCAACTTCCAGAGACGCGTTTTGAAGATAAATAAGGGGCAGGTGATTTTAAAAGCCCACCACAGAGTATCAACATTGAGACAGTCAAGAAGCAGCCTGGAGGAGAATGCTGGGAGGAGAGAGGAAGGGAGACTGAACAGAAAGTAGGGGCTCGACGGCAGCCGCAAGGTCCCGGCAAAGCTTTGGCTGAGGGCCGGCTCCGTGCCCGGCACTGTGCTAAGAGCTGTTCACACCCCGTGCCTCATTCAGCCAAGAAACATCTAGAAGGTGCCTCTCATGAGCCAGGTGCTGGGGACACCACAGTGAAGGTGATCTAGCTTTCATCAGAACAAGCCAGGGAGACAGAATCTCCCCTGTAATCACAAGGAGGGTGCATGGCTGCCCCGAGGCGGGGCTCAGAGGCTTGCTCCAGCCCCAAAGCTCGAAAAAGACAAAGCCAGAAGTCCGGAGTGGGGGCCCTGACTCCCACACCCCTTTACCCACGAAACCAGCCGGCAAAGGGACGACAAGCTGACAGCACAGCCAGTCCCAGTAGAAAATCAGGGACACGCCCAAGCAAGAGCCACGCTGGCAGGGGGAACGCTCACGATGGATGCGAAGGTGAAAGGGGGCGGCCGGGAGACACGGCAGCGTCTAGGGACACGGGCTGTTCTTACGACAGCAGCATCTCGCCCCCAAGCCCACCTCTCGCCGTGGGGCCAGCTAATCCCATCACGGTTCGGCCCCTTCCCGGCGAGCTGGCCGCTGCTGAGCACAGGCCCTACCACCAGCCCCCTCTGCCCTCACCCCTTCTCAAGGCGAGTCCCTTGGTCTCCATTTTTCAGAAAGCCACGGTGCCGCTGTCACCAGGGTGTTGGGAGACTCTGCGGGGGGCGGAACTGTGCCCCTCTTAGCAGCCCGATGGTGCCACGAAACCAGTGGGTGGCCACTTGCGTGTGGTCCCGGAGGTGACAGCTCAGCCCTGGCGGCTGCAGTCCCCGCTCTTCTGGCATCGCCAAAGTCCTGGTGGGAAACCCACCCCGCGGTGCCATCGTTTGGACATCATCTTTCGCGATACGGACTGTATCAGGCTCCTCTTGCTGCTGTAACAGCCTTCCACAAACAGTGACTCAGAGCGCCACCGGTCCTGAAGTCCAGAAGAATCCATCCCTGTCTCTTCCAGCTTCCTGGGGTGCCTGTGTGCTTGGCTCCTGGCCCCTTCCTCCTCTTCACACCCAGCGGGACAACCTCCCCCTCCCGGGGGTCCTTGATCCCATCTGAAAGTCTCTCTGCCATGTTAAGGTGACATGTTCACAAGTTCCGGGGTTTAGGAGGCGGGCACCACCCGGGCGGGGAGGGGGGCCGTTTCAGCCGGATTCGGCTGACCACGGAGTCCCTGAGGCCTGTGGACTCGTCTGGTAGCTCTGTCCCACTGTCGCGGACACGAGCCAGGGCCGGGGGTCTGGGGCGCTGCAGGCGGCCGGCCGGATGCCTCAGAGGACAAGAGAGGCATTTTGTCCCAGCTGTTCTGGCTCCTGCAGGGGACAGGGGAGCACGTTCTGGCCACGCAGTGCCGAGTCAGCCTTCCTGAGCCACGGACTTGGTGTCTCACCGGCAAACGGGGCAGGTTGAGTGCTCACAAGAGCACCGACCGGGGCGGCTGTCGGGAGGACGGCCTGACGCGAGCACGCCGCCCGGGGTCCCACGGGAGCACGACGAGCGTTGGATGAACGAACGGATTACTCTGCTAAGTGGTTGTTAGACTCTGGGGCCAAGCCCTTGTGCGGCGAGCCTTGATGTGCTCATCTGTGAAATGGGGGCGTTCACCCTGGCTCCTCCTTCAGAGGCCTGCTGGAGGCCCACCGACGCGGCGGAGGAGGGCAAGAGACGCGAACACTGGTTAACAGCACAGCCCGAGGAGGACAGCCTTTCTTCACCCCCCAGACCCCCACCGAGCCCCACCGTCCGCCCGCCCGTGGGGACCCGTGATGGCACAGCCCGTGCGGTCAGCACTGGCGCATTGCCCGTGCCAGGCACTCTGCCGAGCACGTTGTGAAGGGTGGATCCGTGCTCCACCCTCCTGGGGAGCTTTTCCCACTCACGCGTGGGGGTCTCGGAAGGGGGCGGTGACAGCAGTGATGTGGCCCCACTGGGGGTGGGTCCAAGCACTTCGCCTCCAAGCCCTTTGTTTCAAGGGCACACCCAGTGCTCCGGCTAGCGTGGTGACCAGCCGCCGTCTGGCACGGGCAGAGGTTTGCAGAACCCGAGTCTTGTCACTTTTCCTGGGAGCCGGGAAATAGGATGATTCGTTCGTCTGTTCCGGCCACACTTACTTATCGAAAGCCTACTGTGTGCCAGCACCGGGCTGGGGGCTGGGTTTGCGCATTAAGCAAGAGCTATTGTAGGGGACGGGGAAAGAGAGCGTGACACCCACAGTCCCTGAGGGGCCCACCGAAGCCTCGGGCTTGGGAAGCGGGGTCTGTGCTCTGCACAGACGGGGGCGGGTCATGGGTCCTCCCCAGCCCCAGCAGGGACGGCCCCCGAGCGCATGCTGCGAGGGTGGGGACAGTGGGGATTTCAACCCCGCGCTGCCCGGCTCCTTCTCCTCACCCCACCGTGGGCTTCGATGGCCCTCAGGCCCCGGGGCAGCTGTGCAGGCCGTTTCTGCCGCTCTCCAGCCTCGAGCTGCACGAACGCTGCGGCCCCCAAAGACCAATCGATTCCGTCCACGGCCCTTTGCCTAGCAACCCAGGCAGAATGGATTCTTGTCACTGCTGTGTTGATTCCCTGGCTGCCCCAGAAGCCCGCGCTCTGTCCCAACCGTCTCAACTGGCATCTTTCTGCAAAAAAAAAAAAAAAAAAAAAAAGGAAAGCCCCTTTCCTGCCGCAGGTTTGGACCCTCCCACCTTATTTGTCTCCAGTATTACTGAGAGGGAAATCT